>NC_083691.1:87729545-88032575 GCF_033118175.1 Dama dama | reverse complement strand
TGGCAGTCACTGGTCTGTTCTCTCTACTGTTTTGTCTTTTCTAGAATGTTGTGGAAATGGAACCCTTTAGTGTGCAACTTTTTGATGCTGACTTGTTGCACATAGCATATTGTCTTTGAAAGTCAAGTTGTTGCATGTATCTGTAGGTCATTACTTTTCATTGCTAAGTATTCCATCATATGAATGTATAGCCATATTTAGTCAGTTACTCTTCGGAGGATGTGCTTTTGGTAATTATGAATAGAACTATTATAAACATCTAAGTACAGATTTTTGTGTGAATGAAGGTTTTATGTCTCCAGGGTAAATATGTAGAAGTGGGATTGCACGGCCATTTGGTGAGTGTATGTTTAACTTCATAAGAAACTGTCACACTAGTATGGCTGTACCATTATGCATTGAGATTAGACATTTATGAATTACACTTGCTCTGCATCCTTGCCAGCACTCCGTATTGTTACAAAGTCAATACTACCCAAAGCCATTTATAGATTCATTGCAATCCTTATCAAAATCCCAGTGACTACTTTTGCAGAAATAGAAAAAATCCATTCTAAAATTCGTATGGAATCTCAAGGGACCCCAAATAGCTAGTGTTATTTAAAAAAAAATGCTGGAGGACTTAACACTTCCTGATTTCAAAATTTTTTTACTATGGTGCTATAGTAATCAAAACAGTGTGGTTCTGGTTTGAAATAATGAGTACAGAAGTACCTCTCATATAAGTGGTCAAATAATTCTTGGCATGGAGGTCAAGACCATCCTCTTCAAAAATAGTGCTGAGAAAACTGGATATCCATATGCAAAAGAATGAAATTCTACGCTTATACAACGATATACACCATAGACAAAGATTTTCAAAACACCACATACAAAAATTAACTCAAAATGGATCAAAGATTTAAATGTAAGAGCTACAACTATTAAGTTCTTAGAAGAAAACAAAGTGGAGTAGCTTCACCATGTTGGATGTGGCAGTGAGTTCTTGGATATGATACCAAAGGCACAGGCATCCAGTGAGTAAATAGACAAATTGGATTTCATCAAAATTAAAAACTTTTGTACATTGAAGGACACTATCAACAGAGTAAAAGGGCAAAACCCAGAAAGGGAGAAAATATTTGCAAATCACATATCCAGAGATATAGCCAGAAATATTTAGACAATTACAGAAAACTACAACTCAAAAAACAGCAAAAAACAAATAGCCCTGTTAGAGAATGAGTAAAGGATTTAAATAGACATTTCTCCAGAGAAGATAAACAGATGACCAACAAACACATGAAAAGATGCTCAGCATAATTAATCATTAGGGAAATACAGATCAAAACCATAATGAGGTATCACTTCACACCCATTAGGATGGTTATTTTTGAAAAAGAAGAGTAAGTGATGGCAAGGATGTAGAGAGATTGGAACCTTTTTGCTGTGTTGGTGGGAATATAAAATGGTGCAGCCACTGAAGAAAACAGTATGCAGTCCTACATATAATTTAAAATTACCTTATGAACTCGCATTTCCACATTTGAGTAATACAGTTCTTCAAGTAATTAAAAATTATTGTATGAACTCACAATTCCACGTTTGAATATTGGGTATAAAGAGTTAAAAACAGGATCTTGAAGAAATATTTGTATGGTATGTTCACAGTGACATTATTCCCAGCTAGACAGAAAATAGAAGCCACCCAAGTGTCCATCAGTGGATGAATGTATAAACAAAACATGGTGTATGTATATAACAAAATATTAGCCTTGAAAAGGGAGGGAATTCTGACACAGTGCAACATGGATGAACCTTGAATATGCTATGGTCAGTGAAGAGAGTAGTGCCTGTCAGGTTCTGTGGGGACAGAAGTGAAGATTTAGTGTCAGTGATTATCAAGTGATGAAAAGAGGTCTGTGGATAGATAGTGGTAATAGTTGCAAGACATTATGAATGTACTTAATGCCACTGAACTGTACACTTAATGGTTAAATGGTACGTTTCATGTAATGTATAATTTACAACTTAAAAAGCATTTTAAAAAATCAAATGGTCATGTTTATATAGGTCTATCTCTGGATTCTGTTCTGTTCCACAGATCTAATATGTTGTTATCTCTTTGCCTGTAGCACACATTCTTGTGGTACTGCAGATTTTATAGCAGGTCTTAAAGTTATATAATGTGATTTGTCCAACTTTATTCTTAATCAGAATTGTTCTGGCTATTCAGGTTCCTTTTGCCTTTTCAGATTATTTGGGATTCAGTTTATCTATATCTCCGAAATCCTGTTGGGATTTTTCTTTTTTACTCTTTATTTTGTATTGGAGCTTATACTGTTTATACAGGTATGAACTATTTAACAGTTTAACAGTTAAACAGTTAAATAGTTTGTATGTTTTTAGAGCTCTTATAAACTAACTGTTAATTTTTTGGGTAAATTTTGTTTTCAGATTGATCATTGCTAATAGATATAAAATTGATTGATTTTCATGTGTTTGTTCAGTGTAGCCTTGCTAAACTGTCTCGTTCTTGTAGTTTTTGTTTTGATTTTTATTTTTTAAAATGTATTTATCTACGGCTGTGCTGGGCCTCCATTGGTGCGCGCCCGCTCTCTCTAGCTGCAGTGAGCAGGGCTGTTCGTTGCGGTGCACAGGCACCTCATTGTGATGGTTCCTCTTGCCGTGAAGCGCAGGCCCTAGGCTTACGGGCTTTAGCTGCTCTGTGGCATGTGAAGTCTTCAGAGAGCGGGATCCCCTGCATTGGCAGGCAGCTTCCTATCCACTGTACCACCAGGCAAGTCCTTGTTTGTTTGTTTTTTAGATTCTTTGGGATTTTCTGCTTACATAATCATGTTATCAGTGACTAGGGACTGCTTGATTTCTTCCTTTCTAATGTGTCTGGCTCTTCATATCTTATTGCAATGGCTAGATCTTCATTAAGATATTAGATAGAAGTGTTGAGAGCATAATATCCTTGTCCTATTCCTGATCTTAGGGAAAAGCCTTCAGTCTTATCATTAAGTGTTTGATAGTGGTAGACTTTCTGTAGCTGTCCTTTATCAGATTGAGCAAATTCCCTTTTAACTTGCTGAGGGCTTTTTTTTGGTTTGGTTTTGTTTTTCTTTTTTTTATTATTATTTTTTTTCCAGTGGGTTTTGTCATACATTGATATGAATCAGCCATGGATTTACATGTATTCCCAATCCCGATCCCCGCTCCCACCTCCCTCTCCACCCGATTCCTCTGGGTCTTCCCAGTGCACCAGGCCGGAGCACTTGTCTCATGCATCCCACCTGGGCTGGTGATCTGTTTCACCATAGATAGTATACATGCTGTTCTTTTGAAATATCCCACCCTCACATTCTCCCACAAAGTTCAAAAGTCTGTTCTGTATTTCTGTGTCTCTTTTTCTGTTTTGCATATAGGGTTATCGTTATCATCTTTCTAAATTCCATATATATGTGTCAGTATGCTGTAATGTTCTATATCTTTTTGGCTTACTTCACTCTGTATAATGGGCTTTTGTTTTGTTTTAAATCATGGAAATACATTGTATTTTGCCAGATGCACCTACTAACTTGACTGGTTTTTCTTCTTTAAGACATTATCATGGTAGCTTACATTGATTTTTGAATACTGAACCAGTTTTACATTCCTGGGATAACCCTGTTTGGTCCTGGTGTATTGCTAAACTCCATTTGCTTTTTTTGTTTGTTTGTTTTTTGAATTAATCTGTCCTTTATTAGTTGAACAAGAATTTATACGTCATATTTTTTTTTTATTTTGTTGAGGATTTTTGCACAATCTCCATGAGGGATAATGGTAGCTTCTTTTTCTGTCCTTTTTCTAGTTTTTGATATCAGGTTAATTTAGGCTTCTTTAAAGGAGTTTGGAAGTATTCCTCTTTCTCTTTCCTGAAAAAGATTATGTAGAATTGGTGTTACTTCTTAAATTCCCCAGTGAAATCAGGTAAGCCTGAAGATTTCTTTGAAAAGTTTTAAACTAGGAATTCACTTTCCTTAATTCAGATTGTTTCATTTTGAATAATTTGGTAGTTTGTGGTTTTTATGGAATTTCACCTTTATTTTAAAATTTATGCATATAGATCTGTTTATATTATTCCTCAGTTATCTTTTTAACATTTGTAGTGTCAGATTTAAATATTTTGAAAACAGAAGTTGTCACATTTTTATGTGCATAGAGTTGTTCATAGTATTCTTTTATCATTTGATGTCTGCAGGATCTGTAGGCTAGCTCCTCTTTAATTTGGTGGTGTTGGTAATTTTATATCTTTTTATTCTTTTCCAGTCTTGCTAGAGCTTTATCAGTTTCATTGATCTTTTCAAAGAACTCATTTTTGCTTATATCCATTTTTCCTTATTGTTTTTCTAGTATTACTTTTGCATTGATTTCCACTATTAACCTTTATTATTTCTTTCCTTTTCCTTCCTTTGGATTTGTTTTGGATTTTTTGTTCTTCTGGTTTTTTTAAGTAGAAGCTTAGGTTATCGATTTAAGGCCTTTTCCCCCACCCCAATATAAGCATTCAAGTCGTATAAGTTTTACTCTAATCACTGTTCTAGCTTCACATGACTTATTTTGATATTATATTTTCATTCTTTTTCGGGTGTGGAGAGCTGTTCTACAGCTTGAAGGATCTCAGTATTCCCCAGGCAGGGGAACAGCAGTGAAAGTGCCGTATCCCAACCACTAGACCATCAGGGAACTCCCTCATTTTCATTCTTTTAAAAATGTTTTCTGAGTTACTTTAGACTTCATTGACCTAAGAATTGCTTAGGAGTATATTGTTTAATTTACAAGTATTTAGAGGTTTCCCATTATGTTTCTGTTACTGATTTCTACTTAAATCCATTGTGGTCATTTTGTTTGTGATCAAACAAAATCATAGTTCTTATTTGTTTGCTTCATTGAAGTGTAGTTGTTTTACAATGTCGTGTTAATTTCTGCTGCTGTTGTTCAGTCTCTAATTCATGTCTGACTCTTTGTGACCCCATGCACTGCAGCCTGCCAGGCTTGCCTGTTTATCACTATCTCCTGGAGTTTGCTCAAACTTATGTCCATTGAGTCAGTGATGCCTTCCAACCATCTCATCCTCTGTTGTCCCCTTCTCGTCTTGCCCACAGTCTTTCCCAGCATCGGTCTTCTCCAGCGAGTTGACTCTTCACATCAGGTGGCCAAAGTATTGGAGTTTCAGCTTCAGCATCAGTCCTTCCAGTGAATATTCAGGGTTGATTTCCTTTGGAATTGTCTTGTTTGGTTTCCTTGCAGTCCAAGGGACTCTCAAAAGTCGTCTCCAACACCACAGTTCAAAAGCATTGATTCTTTGGTGCTCAGCGTTCTTTATGGTCCAACTCTCACATCTGTACATGACAACTGGAAAAACCATAGCTTTGACTATATGGACCTTTGTTGGCAAGGTGTTGTTTCTGCTTTTTCATACACTGTCTAGATTTGTCACAGCTTTTCTTACAAGGAGCAGGTGTCTCTTGATTTCATGGTTGCAGTCACTGTCCGCAATAATTTTGGAGCCCAAGAAAATAAAATCTGTCACTGTTTCTACTTTTTCCCCCATATGTTTGCCATGAAATGATGGGACTGGATGCCATGATCTTAGTTTTTTGAATGTAGAATTTTAAGCCAGCTTTTTCACTCTCCTCTTTCACCTTCATCAAGAGGCTCTTTAGTTTCTCTTCCTTTTTGCCATTAAAATGCAAAAAAATGCCACTTTCGTGCCATTCAGTTCAGTTCAGTTCAGTTGCTCAGTCGTGTCCGACTCTCTGCATGAATCTTTGCTCTTTGCTCCATGAATCTCAGCACGCCAGGCCTCCCTGTCCATCACCAACTCCCGGAGTTTACTCAAACTCATGTTTGAGTAACAACATTACATTGAGTAACGACATTAGAGTTCCATAAAAGCAAAGTTTCTCTTTGCTTTTTGCATGCATATCTGAGGTTGTTGATATTTCTGCCCACAATCTTGATTCCAGCTTGTGGTTCATCCAGCCCAGCATTTTGCATAATGTGCTCTGCATATAAGTTAAACAAACAGGGTGACAGGATACACCTTGACGTACTCCTTTCCCAATTTTTAGCTAGTCCATTGTTTCACGTCTGGTTCTAACTGTTGCTTCTTGTCCTGAATACGGCTTCTTGGGAGACAGGTAAGGTGGCCTGGTAAGTGATTCAGTTATAAATATGTATGCATTCTTTTCTTTTCTATCTTTCCCATTTTAGTTTATCATAGGCTAAACAGTAGGACTATACAGTCGGATCCCCATGCTATACAGTAGGACCTTGTTGTTTATCCGTTCTGTATATAATAGCTAACATCTGCTAACTTGCTCTGTCATCAGCCTCTTGCTCTATCCCTGTTCCCACCCTGTGCCCCTTGACAACCACAAGTCTGTTCTCTGTGTCCTTGAGTCTGTTTCTCTTTTGCACTTAGGTGCATTTATGTCACATTTTAGACTCCACATGTAGGTGATATCATATAGCATCTTGTCTTCTCTTTCTGACTTCACTTAGTATGATAGTCTCTAGTTGCACCCTTGGTGACATTACTTTGTTCTTTTTAATTGTTAAGTAATAGTGCATTATATATACATATCACGTGTTCTTCATCCATTCATCTGTTGATAGACATTTAGGTTGTTTCCGTGTTTTGGCTACTATGAATAGTGCTCCTTTGACAGGTAAGGTGGCCTGGTAACATTGGGGTGCATGTATCTTTTTTGAATAAGAATTTTGTCTGGATATATTCCCAGGACTGGGGTCCATTGATCATACGGTAATTCTGCTTTTAGTTTTCTAAGGAAACTTCATACTATTTTCCCTAGTGGCTGTACCAACTTAATTTCCCACCAGCAGTGAGGAGGGTTCCCTTTTCTCCATGATCTCTCCAGCAATTGTTATTTGCAGACTTTTTATTTATTTTTTTAAACTTCCTTTAAAAAAAAAAAAAAAAGATTTCATGTATTTGGTTGCATAGGGTCTTGGTTCCCTGATCAGGGATAGAACCCATGCCCCTGCATTGGAAGTGTGGAGTCTTAATAAGACTCCACTGGACCACCAGGGAATTCCTGTAGACTTTTTAATGATGGCCATTCTGATCTGTGTGAGTTGGTATCTTATTGTAGTTTTGATTTGCATTTTTCTCAATAATTAGTGATATTGAATATCTTTTTTATGTGCTTATTGGCCATCTATATTTCTTTTGAGAAATATCTGTTAAGGTCTTTTGCCCATTTTTGGATTGGGTTGTTTTTTTGTTGTTGCATTGTATGAGCTGTTTGTATGTTTTAGAGATTAAGGCCTTGTTGATTGCAGCATTGGCAAATATTTTCTCCTAGTCCATAGGCTGTCTTTTTGTTTTGTTTATGGTTTCCTTTGCTGTGGAAAAGCTTGTAAGTTTGATCATGTCCCACATTTTATTTTTGCTTTTATTTCTGTTGCCTTGGGAGACTGACCAAAGAAAACATTAGCATCATTTATTTATGTCAGAGAATGTTTTGCCTATGATCTCTTCTAGGAGTTTTATGGTGTTGTGTCTTATATTTAAGTATTTAAGCCATTTTGAGTTTATTTTTGTTTATAGTGTGAGGCTGTGTTCTAACTTCATTGATTTACACGAGATTGTCCAGTTTCCCCAACACCACTTGCTAGAGACTGTCTTTTTCCCATTGTATATTCTTACCTCCTTTGTCAAAGATTGATTGACCAGAGATGTGTAGGTTTATTTTTGGGCTCTCAGAGAACATACTTTTATTTCTTTTATATTAAGGTCTGTTTTATGATCCAGGATACAATATAGCTTGATTAATTTTCAATGTGCACTTGAATGTGCATTCTACTGTTGATAGGTGGAATATTTTAAAAATGTCATTGGTTGATGGTGTTCAGTTTCTCTATATCTATGTTCGTTTTCTGTCTACTAGTTCTTTCAGTTACTGAAAGTTGAAATCTCCAGCTGTAATTATGGATGTCTGTTTCTCCTTTCAGTTCTTATTAATTTTTGCTGAATGTATTTTAAGTTCTGTTAGGTGTATATATATATTTAGGATTGCATCATGAATTGACTCTTTCATCATGTAATATCCTCATTTATCCCTGGTGATTTTCTTTGTTCTGATCTTTGTCTCATCTAAATATGACTATTCATCTTTGATTAACATTTACGTGATACATCTTTTTTCCATCTTTTTACCATTTTAGAATGATAAAAGTTTCTTTTAGACATCATAGAATTAGATTGCATGTGTGTTTTAAATTCCAGTTTGTTTTTTCATTGGTGTACTTAGGCCATTTATGACTAATGAATAGTTGAATTTTGATTTAGATGCTCCATTTTATTATTTGTTTCCTCTTTTTTCCTCTATTTTTTCTCTTTCTGCTTTTTTGGCTTGATTTTTCTTTTTAACCTTATCTGTTGCTTTTGTGTGTTTTCATAGTTACTTGAAGGATTGCAATATATATTTTTCTCTTAGACTATTTAGAATCAGTATTTTACCTCTTTAAGTGGAATGTAGAAACCATACCACCCTATTATATCCTCTTAAGTTATAATCGACTTATTTATTATATATATGTGACATTGAAGACTATCAGACATTGTAGTAATTTTTGCTTTCAGTTATCAAATACATTTAAAAGACTGAGTTGGAGAATCATCACTTATATTCACCCAGATACTTAACATTTCTGTAGCTCTTCCCTCATTCTTGATACTCTGTTTCTGAAATAATTTCCCTTCTCTTTGATGAACTTCTTTTTGTGATTCTTTCTGAGCAGGTTTGCTGGCAAAATTTCTAGTTAGTGTTCCCTAATCTGACAATGTCTTTATTTCACATTCATTCTTGATGGATTTTTTTGTTGAATAGAATTTCTTTTTTGCAGCACTTTAAAAATTGTTCAATTCCAAGTGAACTCCATGATTTTTTAATGATCAACGTGCTTTTATTATAGTTATTACTTACCTGTACTTAACATATTCTCTGGTTGCTTTCAAGAGTTTTCTTTGTTGGTTCTAGTTTTAAGTTTCAGCAGCTTATTGTGTCTGGCTGTGAATTTTTAACTTACTATCTTTGTGAAATTTCTCCTGCCCACAAAGAAAATCTGTACTAATGCAAGTCATTAGTGTCAGTCAGGAATCTGCAAACTGTGGCCTGCCACCTTTTGAGCTCTCTGCCTGTCTCCTGATTTTATAAATAAATGCTACTAGAACACATCTGCATCCATTTATTTACGTGTTTCTTTCATAGTACAGTGGCAGAGTTGAGTAATTGTGAGAAAAGACCTTAAATACTATTTGATCTTTTTATAAGAAGTTTGCTGATAATCTGGTATGCTGCTACTGCTGAGTCACTTCAGTCGTGTCTGACTCTGTGCGACCCCATCCCTGGGATTCTCCAGGCAAGAACACTGAAGTGGGTTGCCATTTCCTTCTCCAATGCAGAAAAGTGAAAGTGAAGTCGCTCAGCCATGTCCGACTCTTGGTGACCCCATGGACTGCAGCCTATCAGGCTCCTCCGTCCATGGGATTTTCCAAGCAAGAGTACTGGAGTGGGGTGCCATTGCCTTCTCTGTGATAATCTGGTATAGTTGGAGGAAATTTGAGTGTTTCTTATGAGGCCTTAAATACTATTTGATCTTTTTATAGGAAGTTTGCTTATATCTGGTATAGTTGGAAGAATTTGAGTGTTTCTCTTAAATTTTCTGCTTGAATTTCTTTTTAAACTTTATCTGTGTAGGGTTCAAAGTCATTTTACAAGTGTCTTCTAACAAGGTGCAACATGTGGTATAGAGTGGGTGTAAGAGTTTTTCCCCTCTATTTAAAAACTGAAAAATGACTTCTTAGCTGATTTTCCTCAAAAACTTTGAGAAATTTATCTTCAGACATTTTAAACTCATAGGGCAAATGAATTATAAATTTCTGTTGAATAACTGGTTTATGTCAAATTGGGACTTCAGTTTTTTAAAGGTAGCCTTGGGAAGTTTAAATATAGGTTATAAGTTTTTTTTTTTTTTTATTAATGTTATTTGCAGCATTAAAATTTGTTGACAGTGTTCCATAGTAATACTTCCAAAACCATGAAACAAAGCAATATGAATAAAAGTATAATTAACATATAATTTCATACAAGATTTTGAAAAGATATTTTCTTACTGAGAGCTCAAACATAGATTTCTTGGTTTCTTCATATCTGTTATGAACCTTTATGCACTTAAAATTGTTATGCTTATAACTGAAAATAAATGTTGATTTTTACCTCCCATTGTGAAACCTATGCTTGTTTTTTTTTTTTTTTTTGCTGTACAAATACTCAGTTCTGGGTCACACTTAAGCACACATGGATTTCATTTTTTTCCCAACTTAGAGAATTTGTGTCCTTGGTCTTATTTTTTGTTAGGTAAAAAAGACTTGCTCAAACATGTTAAGACGGTGAAAAGTTCTCTAAAATGTTCTTTGTTCATTGCAGAATATTTTTTCTTCACGGAAATCTAGAACTTGTTTAGGGGTAGATGTAAACAAGGGAACATTTCAGGCAAAGATGGGTTCAATAAAGGACAGAAATGGTATGGACCTAACAGAAGCAGAACATATTAAGAAGAGGTGGCAAGAATACACAGAAGAACTGTACAAAAAAGATCTTCACAAGCCAGATAATCACAATGGTGTGATCACTCACCTAGAACCAGACATCCTGGAATGTGAAGTCAAGTGGGCCTTAGAAAGCATCACTACGAACAAAGCTAGTGGATGTGATGGAATTCCAGTTCAGCTATTTCAAATCCTGAAAGATGATGCTGTGAAAGTGCTGTACTCAATATGCCAGCAAATTTGGAAAACTCAGCAGTGGCCACAGGACTGGAAAAGGTCAGTTTTCATTCCAGTCCCGAAGAAAGGCAATCCCAAAGAATGCTCAAACTACCGCACAATTGCACTCATCTCACACACTAGTAAAGTAATGCTCAAAATTCTCCAAGTCAGGCTTCAGCAATACATGAACCGAGAACTTCCAGATGTTCAAGCTGGTTTGAGAAAAGGCAGAGGAACCAGAGATCAAATTGCCAATATCCGCTGAATCATCGAAAAAGCAAGAGAGTTCCCAAAAAACATCTATTTCTGCTTTAGTGACTACGCCAAAGCCTTCGACTGTGTGGATCACAATAAACTGTGGAAAATTCTGAAAGAGATGGAAATACCAGACCACCTGACCTGCCTCTTGAGAAACCTGTATGCAGGTCAGGAAGCAACAGTTAGAACTGGACATGGAACAACAGACTGGTTCCAAGTAGGAAAAGGAGTACGCCAAGGCTGTATATTGTCACCCTGCTTATTTAACTTATATGCAGAGTACATCATGAGAAACGCTGGGCTGGAAGAAGCACAAGCTGGAATCAAGATTGCCGGGAGAAATATCAATAACCTCAGATATGCAGATGATACCACCCTTATGGCAGAAAGTGGAGAGGAACTGAAAAGCCTCTTGATGAAAGTGAAAGAGGAGAGTGAAAAAGTTGGCTTAAAGCTTAACATTCAGAAAACTAAGATCATGGCATCTGGTCCCATCACCTCATGGGAAATAGATGGGGAGACAGTGGAAACAGTGTCAGACTTTATTTTTTTGGGCTCCAAAATCACTGCGGATGGTGACTGCAGCCATGAAATTAAAAGATGCTTACTCCTTGGAAGGAAAGTTATGACCAACCTAGATAGCATATTAAAAGACAGAGACATTACTCTGCCAACAAAGGTCCGTCAAGTCAAGGCTATGGTTTTTCCAGTGGTCATGTATGGATGTGAGAGTTGGACTGTGAAGAAAGCTGAGTGTTGAAAAATTGATGCTTTTGAACTGTGGTGTTGGAAAAGACTCTTGAGAGTCCCTTGGACTGCAAGGAGATCCAGCCAGTCCATCCTAAAGGAGATCAGTCCTGGGTGTTCATTGGAAGGACTGATGCTGAAGCTGAAACTCCAATACTTTGGCCACCTGATGCGAAGAGTTGACTCATTGGAACAGACCCTGATGCTGGGAGGTATTGGGGGCAGGAGAAGAAGGGGACAACAGAGGATGAGATGGCTGGATGGCATCACCAACTCGATGGGCATGAGTTTGAGTAACCTCTGGGAGTTGGTGATGGACAGGGAGGCCTGGCGTGCTGCGATGCATGGGGTTGCAAAGAGTCAGACACGACAGAGCGACTGAACTGAACTGAACTGAGATGTAAATAAAATCTTGAGCATACTATGCAACTACATTAACAGAGCTCTAAAGTTCTCAGGCTGAGTAAAAGATTCAGAGAAAGAGTCTGTGGTGGGTTGTATTATCTTCCCTCAGATTTTATGTGCTCATGGGAACCTCAGATTGTGACCTTATTTAGAAACAGGGTCTTTGCAGGTGTAATTAGTTAAAATGAGGTCATATGAGCTCAAAGAGCCTTTAGGATAGGGTAGTATGGCTAATGGGTGAAGGCAATGGCACCCCACTCCAGTCCTCTTGCCTGGGAAATCCCATGGACGGAGGAGCCTGGTGGGCTGCAGTCCACGGGGTCGCGAAGAGTCGGACACGACTGAGCGACTTCACTTTCACTTTTCACTTTCATGCACTGGAGAAGGAAACGGCAACCCACTCCAGTGTTCTTGCCTGGAGAATCCCAGGGATGGGAGCCTGGTAGGCTGCCGTCTATGGGGTCGCACAGAGTCGGACACGACTGACGTGACTTAGCAGCAGCGGCAGCAGTGTGGCTGATAATCAGTTTACTGTCTTCCTGCTGTGCAGTGCACCAATCACTGCTTACAAATGGCCTTTTGTAACTCAGGTCAGAAGTACTGGGAATGGACTCGTCTGAATAAACATGGTCCTATTACACGCTCTGTGGGCCTGAAAGACTTCTGAAGTCATTGCCAATAAGGCTGTTTGGTCGCTGTGCATTACTTTGAGTGCTAATATATAATGTAAGAAATTAAAAAAACAGAGTTGACTTTTTTTGTCATGATCTATTGAATTCTGGGGTGGCATGGAAACCCAGTTGAAAACCCTGGTGTAGGTTTTCACATTTTATACCTCTGTAAAAGTTTTAACAAAATAATGGTTTTTATAGCTCCTTACCTAATGACCTATCCCTAAAACAAAACAATTTGTAGTTGTTGTTTTTTTTTAATTTTACAGTTATGTGTGGGAGGCATGGCACATATGGGAAATCTCTGCCTTCTCCTGAATTTTCCTGTGAACCAAAAACCTCTATTAAAAAAAAGAATAGTCTGTTTTAAAATTTGAAACTATCTTTACAAGTTCTTACATAATTTTACTCTGAGTTCCTATAATTTGCATGATTTCTTGTGGTTTTACCTAGGGATGAGAAGTGGTAGGTAAATATTCCTGTTTTATTGAATTATAGAGATTATTTTTCTATATGCTGGCATACATTTCAAGCTAATAGATCTGAGAATGAGCTATAGAAATTCCATGAATTTTTCTTTATTTTATGTAGATAATGAATAAGTTTCTAATCAGTTTTGTAATGCCTCCAAGAGTTTGAGAGAGCTATAATAATCTGAGATTAAGAAAGCTAACCCTAATATTCATTGATTATAACATGTTTTATAGTCATCCTAGACATTGATGAGTAGGACCCTGATTTATCTCTTTTCTGCTTTTGTATCACTGTGCAATAACAGTACCAAGATCAGGAATGTTCTGTAGACTTGTGGTGGGAGTTTAGAATAAGGTATACTGACTGGTGGCAGAATTACTTGGCCACAGAGAAGTTTCTTCACTGGTACAATTAAATTTTACAGTTGATCATTTTTTTCAAGTCTTTTTATAGAGACTGTATTCATGACAGTGTTTAACATTAGTCTTCTTATAAATTAAAATGTAGAAATTAGTGTTATCTTTTCCAAATTGTGCTTTTTGGTTTTATATTTAAAACTTCCGTGTTTTACTGTCTTTTGTAATACTCCTTGAAATTCTACTCTTAGTTTATTCTGATAAATTTTATGGTTAATGTATTCATTTTCTATTAAAGTACTCTTCTGATATTGATTCAGCAGAAACTTCAGAGAACATTGATCTTCGGTAATAGTTGACTGGTTTTTCAGTGTTAGTTGAACTGAGAAACTTTACTAGTTCTCTTACGTTAGAGCCATCTTCCATAATTTTATCTCAGATATGCATGTGTGTGTACTCAGTCATGTCTGACTGTTTGCAGCCCCACAGACTATAACCTGCTAAGCTCTTCTGTCCATGGGATTTCCAGGCAGGAATACTGGAGTAGGTTGCCATTTCCTCTTCCCGGGAACCTTCCCGACCCAGGGATTGAATTTATGCTTCTATCTCCTGCATTGGCAGACCTACTCTTCACCACTAGTGCCACCTGGGACTGGGAAGCTATCTTCCCACCTGGGAAGCATATCTTAGGCATAAAAGCCCAAAAGAACTTTTGAGGTCATTACCTAGAAACTGTCCACATTGACTTTATGCTTAATGACTTTTGTAGGGGAAGGGGGAAAGATGTAAAAAAATACTGAATATTTATTTAATTGCAGTATAGTTGATTTACAAGGTTGTACAGTATTGGATATTAAAATTTTTTTTCCAAACAAATTATTTTGAGGTAATGTAATACAGATAACTTCCCTCTAATCTTTACCAAGTTCCACTAATTTTAATATTTTAAATGTTTTTACCACATTTGATCATCATTCCCTCATGTATACATACATACTTTTGCTCACTTGTGAATAGGTTACATTATATCATATCCTTTTGTCCTTTGCTATTTCTATGTTTATTTCTAAGAACAATGATATTCTCTTTCATATCAGCAATATAGTTTTCAAGTTCTGATAATTTCATATTGTTACTTTAAGCTACAGTACATATTCCAGTTTAATCAGTTCTAATAACGCCCTTTAGAGAACCTTTTCCTAGTCAAAGATTATATGTGGTATTTAGTTGCCATGTAAGCATTTATTTTAAAATATCTATTGGTCTTAAAATCTTCAGTGTTGAATTTTTGTTCTTTTAACAGCTAAACCAGGTGGACAGGTGAAATGTCAGTATATTTCTGCCGTGGATAAAGTTATTTTTGTGGATGATTATGCAGTAGGGTGTAGGAAGGACCTTAATGGAATCTTGTTGTTAGACACTGCTCTGCAAACTCCAGTTTCAAAGCAAGATGATGTGGTTCAGCTTGAATTACCTGTCACAGAGGTAAGTTGAAATAAGTGTCAGTATGCTTTTCCACTTAATGCAGTTTCAGACTTACTAGTTGTTAAATGAAATTAGGTTGTCCTTTGAGGATATTATCTACGTATGCCTATAAAAACAAGGAATTGTGAATTGTACAGGTTAAATCACTTTAACAGAAACCCCAAAATGCAATGGCTTAAACAAGATAGTTTTTTCTAGTAACAGTATAAGGCCAAGTCTCGGGACAGCTTTGCTTCCTGCAACACTGAGCTTCCGTCTCGAGCCCAAGACTGCTGCCTCAAGTCTCATTACTTCCCAGTCTTCGGGGAGGGAGGAGAGCTGGCATTACCCCCCTTCCTTCCTTCCTTTTCCTCTTCCCTCCCTCTCTCATCCTTTCCTTCTTTCTGCACCCTCTCCTTCATGTTTCTTATTCTCTTTTACAGACTGTTTCACGTGCCGTTTTCATACTCAATTAATTCATTGGCCAGAATTTAGTCATATGGCCACATTAAGCTGAGGTGGTTTTTTCTTTAATATTAAAAAAGAAGAAATAAATATTAATGGACAACCGGTAATCTTGGCTATGTAACATGTTTCTTAATAATGCCAGATTAAAATTTCAACATACATATTTTTTGTGTTACATATTTATTACTTAATTTATAAGTATATCCTAACTTAAATCATTTTGTGTATGTTGATGTTCATATCATGTAATTTAAAACTATATTTTTCAGATTTATCAGACTTTAAATCATTTTAAAAATATAAGAGATTATAATGTTGTATTCCTCCAAAAAGTGAGGTATTATTTCTGTCTTTATCCCAATTAGTTGATTATTAACTGTTTTGTGTTTGGTGGATTGATGTGATTAGTTAATAAAATCAGTATAGCTTATTTCCCATTTTTAGGACATGTGAAGTGTTACTGTGTGGGTCAGTGTCACATCACAGTCATCTACTGTGTTAATATTGAAAGCATTTGCTGAAGGTCTGAGTTTTGAAAACAGAGTAGCCCTCTTTTTGTCATCAGAATATCTTGATCTGGGGGCATGTTAAAATCTCTGGACAGAAAATAATTATAATTAGTTCTACTTGTATTGAATATTTTTTCCCCTCGTACTTTAAGGAAATTAGACCTAGTGATATCTTAATAAAGCTGATATCTTCTATGCATTGTAGTGTACAATGAAAGTTGGTACCAAACCATTGGGTTTTAAAAGGAAATACAGAATTACAATAAAATTGTTGAGCACTTATATAAAATGGACCCTGAAGTCAATATTTAGCTAGATATTTAGCCTACTTCTGCCACCTCTCCCACCTTGCCAGCTCATGATGTCTGTTGCTGGTTTTCTTTCTTTTTACACAAATTATTATAGTTGTCTTGTTCGTGTATTACTGCTCGTAGTTCTTCCACCCTCCCAGGTGCCCTTTCCTGCATCACATTAGTTTCTCACTGTCTTGCCTAAAGTGTGTGGCCCTAGGTTTGGTTGGATTAGTGTGGATGTGTTCTTTTCCATATATTGGCCATATATTTCTGTTAATGTATTTCATGTTGAATATGTGGGTAACAATGCAATGGGCTTTTTTTTAACTACCTGATGACTTAATGAGTGACCCCTCTTACGGCTTTACATAGTAATGCTCCCTGAGGGACTTTACATTTGTCCTTAAATTTTTATCTCTTTTATTTTTGTTGATAGTTTCAGCGTGTCCAGTTTTTTCTGTCTTGCTTTGCTTTATGAAAACTTCCATGTATGGAGATTTTGCTGTGTGATACTATGCTGAGTACATTGCTTTATCTCATTTAATTTTGTAACAGCCTTGCAAATCATTATTTGGTTAGCTAAGTTTGTTTAAAAAAAGTAAAAGTAGTAAATTTTAATATAGTACCTTTCAAAATTAAAATATTTGTGTAAGAATCCAAATTAAACATTTTTGGTGTGGTTAATTTTTTGTGATCATCTTTTTTTATTTAGGCACAACAGCTCTTATCGGCATGTTTAGAAAAGGTAGATGTTTCTAGTACGGAGGGTTATGATTTGTTCATCACACAGCTCAAAGATGGTTTGAAAAATACATCTCATGAGACTGCAGCAAACCACAAAGTTGCTAAGGTAAGAAGTTAAAAAAAATTACTTTGTTTAGGGTTATAACAGAAAGAACACTTCCATACTTCTGCCTTTCTCTGTTCTCTCTGCACTGATGCCTAGGGTGGGAGATAGTACTTTGAATTAAATCCTTGGCTATATTTCATTAATTCTTCTGCATTTTTCTTTTAAGATTTTTTAAAAAATTAAAAATGTAATACAGATAAAATTTTTGTATTGAAGCATATAAAGTAGAAGTTGTTTTCTAAAAAATTTTTGCCTTTATAAGTATCTTTTTTCTCAGGTCCAGTTGAAATTATACTAAAATACTGTGATGTACCGTTTGGACTGCTCAGTCTGTTTGGATTGCTGTAGTGAAATACCACCGACTGAGTGGTATTTCTTCTGGTTAAGTCCTTCTTTCTGGGATGTTGCTGGTACCTTCTCACTGTGTCCTTATATGGTGAAAAAGGCAAGGGATCTCTGGAGCCTCTTTTATAAAAGAGGGCTCCACCCTCATGATCCTAAGTACCTTCCAAAGGCCCTACCTGCTAATAGACTCCCCTTTTGGGTTAGAATTTCAGCAGATGCATTTTGCGAAGACACAACCATTCAGATTATAGCATGTACCTTGCTTTTTTTCATTGAAGAATGTATATTGAGGATCTTTTCATATCAGTGCTTATATATCATCTGCATTCTTCCTAATATTTATATTGAAGTTTATTTTATAAATTCACCATGATTTTATGAATCTTAATTCCATTAGTGGCACATTTTATTTAGTAAAGACAGAAACCATATTGTGCATTTCAGCAGAGAGAGTTTATTGTAAGAAATTGACTTAATATGTGTATGAGAACCAAAAAAGTGAAAGAAAAAAAAAAAAACCCTGAGGTAACACAGATGGTAACTGTGGGAAGCAGCACTCATTTTGGTCTGAAGGAACAGGATGTTCAGGTTTTAGAACCTAGATCCTTGAAAACTTAAAGAGAAGAGCCTCTGTGGATCTAGGACTTCAGACTCCTGAGGTGGAGCTGTTATCCAGTAGGAACCTCAGGAGCTTGGAACCTGATGAACTGAGACTCAGATTTCTGAAGAGAGGCGCTACTTGGCTGATGCTAGTGCCTCTGAGGGAGATATATGAGACTGGTCCTCGGAGTGCTAAAAACCAGAACCAAAAAAGCCTCTAAAGATCAGAGGACTTGCCTGTTGCCACCAGGTCCTTTGCTAACATGATGTTGACAGCAATGATAAGTAATTTAGCAAGAAGCAAGTCTTTTTCCCCTATCACGCTTTCCAGTTTCCATCCTGTGTTCTTTTGTCAGAACTTAACAGTCAGGAAACTGGTTGGTAAAGAAGAAGTAATAGTTTATAGTATCCCAGCCCCAATATGACTGAGAAGAGAGGAAAGGCTAGGTTTGGACCTGAGAGACAGTAGCTTAATAACTGGCACAGTCTGCTCCTTTGGCTGCTCATCATCTCCATACATACCATCTATACGTGTTTGAACTTTCATGCAACAAAAATGTTATGCTTTTACTTAACAAGAGTCTCTGTTCCTAAAGAGGAAATGAAATGAAGATTTGTCTCATCCTGTCCCCAGAACAGGCAGACACAAAGTTTCAAAAGATATTTTATCCATCTGTAGGTGATAATTAGCTACTCTTAAAATGTATAGTTTCAAGTGTTTAGGTAACAGAGCTGTGCTACCTCAACACTAAACCTAAATTAAACCCCTCTAAACCTAAACACTAAATTAACTACAACAAAAAAATTCTTCTGTAAAATAATGTGTTACCTCTCTGTGTCTTTATCTATCTAAATCTTCATCCCTCTATCCCATTTATGTAATGAGAAGAAAATACATATAGTTACCGTATCCCTCATTTCTGTAGTTGTGTACAGTACAAAGATGATATCCTTGATGTTTACAGCCTCCTCCTCCTAGCTGTTCCACGCTCCCTTGTCCTTAACCGGCAGTGTAGCTGGTCAGGGGTCTACACCATCAGTGACCTGAGTCTCCAGTCTTGGGGGTTCAGATCCTTGGTAGTGCTGTGCTAAGCTGTTGTAACTGTCCTTTCACTCTTGTATATTGGATGTGGAAGAGCTTATTGGATTCACCTTGGAGAATCTCTTGGATTGTGGTTAAATTCTCCTTGCTTCTGTTGTTTTCCATCAATCCAGTTTCCCTTGTCAGTACCACCCACTTTGTCTGATGATTCAGTGACAAGTTGTTGTTGTACAGTGTGATTTTTTTTTTTAAGGTATACACTATAGTGACTTAATGTATATTGTTGTTCAGTCACTAAGTCGTGTCCGACTGACTCTTTGCAACCTCATGGACACCGGCTCCCCTGTCCTTCACTGTTTCCCAGAGTTTGCTCCAACTCATGTCCCTTGAGTCTGTGATGCCATCCAACCATCTCATCCTATCACCCCCTTCTCCTTTTGCATTTAGTCTTGCCTAGCATCAGGGTCTTTTCGAATGAATTGCCTCTTTGCATCAGGTGGCCAAAGTATTGGAGTTAAAGTTTCAGCATCAGTCTTGCCAGTGAACATTCTGGGTTGATTTCCTTTAGGATTGACTGGTTTGATCTCAGTGACAAGAGGAACCTAAAATTGCTGGATAGCAGTGTTAACATGTAATTCAGTGCAACCATTGTTGGACCCTTGGTGGAACATTCCTTCCTTGTCACAAGACCTCTAGAGCCTAAAGCTTAAAAAAAAAGAAAAAAAAAAGCTGTGAATGAATTATTAAGTATAATAGCAACCCTGCTGGGAGAAGCTATATCATGTGTTTTTTGTTGATTGAAAGCATATGCATAATCCTGTAAGGTTAGAACTCCAGACTTTGAAGCATCTCTCCCAATTAGTACTGAAAATGAGTCTTTGGAAGGGCACACACCTTTTTGTTAGGTCATCTCCTGTAAGACACCACGGTAAGACAGTTCAGTTTCATGGGGCAAGAGCCCATTGTTGCCCCCTACCTCTTCCCCTACCTCCCCACCCCAAAGCCCCTCTCCCCATCTTTGAAGTGCTTTCTTAATGAGAAGCAAAAAGCAAAGTTGTATGGAATACTTTGTAGTAGTTTAATATTATGGCAGAAGCATTGTGAGCAGAACAGATAAATGCAGAGTCAGAATACATATCTACAGTGAAGACAAATTGCTGTCCAATCCATAACGGAAGAAATAATCAACCTGCAATCAGGTAATTGGCTGTTTCTTCTGGAAAACGGTGTCCCATTGGTGGCTCAACTTTGGTATCTGCTATTGGCAGGTTAACCTGCAGTTAGCCTGCTTAGTCTTGGTGAGAGCAAGTTCATGTTGGACCTGTGCATACCCTCTGTCTCTTTTACCATGGCATTTTGCATATAGGTTCATTGAGCAAGCACTGGAGTGGTTATGGCGATAGGGTGAGTGACATTCATATACTGTGTATAATTTGCCCATTTCCTCTATAATGGATGCCTTTTGATGAGCATTCACATATTTCACAAATATTTTCATACTGTGTTTATTTGGAGAGGTCTGTCCGTAGACCTTTACCCTTGACTTCCTTGTTAACAGTCTTCCAGTCCTGATCTTTCCAGGTGTCTGAACATCCAGCCAAAACGTTAGCCACTGTCCATTAATCAGTGAGGACCTCTACTTCTGGTCACCTCTCAATCCAGACAAAGAGAACAGTCCAATGTACTGGTTGAAGTTCTGCCCACTGAAAAGATTTCCCTTCATCCCTGTCCTGATTGGGACTGTGGTGCTGCAGCCATCCGTTTTGGTACAGCACTTTCATAATGTGAGAACCATCTGTATGTCAGACCTAAAGGTTTTCTTCCTCAATTAACCCATCACAGGGAGTTCCTTGTGAAGCCATCAGTGTGGAATGAGAAAGGAACTATTGTCAGAACAGGTATTGTAAAAATCTCAGCTGCTTGATTACTCAGCTGGTTCAGCACTGAATTGCCGTTTGGTCTCTCTCAAGATTGGTTTCTTGTAAACCGCTTAATGAGTACTCATGCCCAGTAAGACGTTTGGTGTATCAGATAACACCTGTTTGTAAGGGACAGCTCTGACTGCATGCACATTTGTCCCATGGGTAGACACATTTCTATCAGAACTGACTACTAAGAGGCCAGGGGCTGTTTCTCAAGAGGAGAAGAATTGTTTACAGGAGAGGGCATGGTTTTGTCCTAGCATCCTGCTACATTATTGTCCCAGAGACTCCCTATAGCATCTTTACTTGGAGCAATACTTCTAGTGTCATTGCATATGCTCACAGGATACCCATGGTAGAGCATCTTGTGATTCAGCCTGGGTGTGCTGAGGAACCTGTTATTCTGTCCCTTATGTATTATTTGATAATTGAGTTACAGCAACATTCTCAAACATGCTGAACACTGGGTCCAAAATCTCCTTAGGCACACTGAGCATTGTGCCTCTTTTTCATGGTTGTAGCAACTTTTCTTTCACCTTGGAGGAGAGATCCTGACATGTCTAGCCTACTGGACCTCTAGAAACTTCACAGAGATTTTAGGACCCTGAGATTTTCTGGGGATACTGATTCTCTCTGGCTTGCATGTGTCTTACTAAGGCATTTAAGTTCCTTGCTCCTTTCCCCTCATCTGGACCAGTTACTATGATGTTACTAATACAATAGACCAAGGTGCTGATCTGCAGGATGTTGGGTTGGTCAGGATCTCTGCAGATGAGATTTTGGTAAAGAGCATGAGTCCTAGGGTAAGACTGCAGATTTATTGTTTCTGCCAGGTAAAGGCAGCTTACTTTTGGATGGTCCTAAAAATTAGTGTAGACAAAAAGGTATCTGACAGAACTGTAACTGCCTACCAAATATCAAGGGATTTGTTAATTTGCTTCAGTAAAAATACCTCATCTGAAACATCAGCTACAGTTGAAGTCATGATCTGATTTTACAATCCACAGTCATTATTCAAGATCCATTTACGTTTTGCATGGGCTGATCGGTCAGTTAAATGGAGTTGAGGTAGTTTGATTACCCCTCTGTCAGGTCTGTTAATGTGACATTAATCTCATAAATTTCCTCAGAATGTGATATTGCTGTGTTTTAGTAGCTTTGTAGGAAAAAAATGAAAGTTATAGGGGCTCCTGCTTGACCTATTCTTCCTTTAGTAGTCCAAGAGGATCAGAGGAACAGTGTAGGAATTTTTCTAGTTGCCTGCTCTATTTCCAGTTATACATTTGGGAACTAGAGAGATAGCTACAAGATAGATCTGGGGATCCACAGAGCTCACTGAGACGGCTTTGGGCCAAAATTCCCGTAGTCACTTCACCGTCATGAGTCTCCACTTTGATGAATGGACCGCAGTGATGTTTTAGGTCAGTCCAGTGTTACTCTCTTGTCGGGCCTGGAATATCACACAGCATTTCCACTCCCTAGTGCGCAGGCTGTAGGGAGTGTCCACAGGTGCCTTTGAGGAAGGCTTGGGGTATGATTCGCAGTGGAGCGTTGGGGCATCGTTGTGGGATCCTTTCTCACGGGGATTTGGCCTCCCTTTCAACCAAAACGCTCTGAATCTATGAACAGATTAGGTCCTTTTTTCTCTCTCATCTGGGTCTAAACATTCTTTTTCAGGATGGTTAATTTCATTTTTTATGTAATTGCAGGTTCTTACTTTGAATTATAAATTAATGGAGTAAACTGACTTGAGACTATAAATGGTTATTTATCTTATAATGTATAAATCAGGGTTTTGGTAGAAACCGTCGAGTATGTTTTCTTTTGCTTATACTCCTGTTTTCTTTCAGTGGGCCACAGTTACATTTCATCTTCCTCATCATGTGTTGAAGTCCATTGCCAGTGCCATTGTGAATGAACTTAAGAAAATAAATCAAAATGTTGCTGCCTTACCTGTGGCTTCCTCAGTGATGGACAGATTGTCTTACCTCTTACCTAGCGCACGTCCAGAACTTGGGGTGGGGCCAGGCCGTTCTGTGGACAGGTATGAACTTGCTTATAAAGAGATGTGATGGTAACACTGAATTGATTAGTGTTTTGATTAACAAAGAATAACTGTAAATTTGATTATTATTTAAAAAAATTTCAAAATATTTTTGAAAATCACTCAGATTTTTATTTCAATCAAAAAACTGAAATGAAGTAAACTACTCCTTGAATTGCTATTGTTAAACAATTTCTTTTGGTGCCTGGAAAGTGTTTAAGAGGATGATGAAGCTATTTTTTTTAAATTCTAGTTTTGTAATTGCTTAGTAAATATTTGAGTTGTTAATATTATAATTACTCAATATGTAATATATATTATATATAATTATTCAATATATAAGAATTATTTTGCCTTGATGAATTTTGTGACCTTTGGCATAAATTTTGGTAAATTAAAAGACCATCCCAGAATTTGAATATAAGAGCCATATATTATTTCTTACTTAAAAAATGGACAGAGTTAAGGGACGTCCCTGGTGGTCTAGGGGCTGTGACTCCCAGCTCCCCCTGCAAGGGGCCTGGGCTTGATCCCTTTTCAGGGGGAACTAGACCTCACAAGCCACAGCTAAGAGTTTGCTTGCCACAACTAAAGACCCCGCCTGCCGCAATGAAGACCCAGTGCAGCCAAATAGATAAATATTCTTAAAGAATGGGCAGAGCTAAAAAAGCACTCAAGGGCAATTTTGTGGGCTGTTTGTCTGTTTTGTTTTTCTAGGGCAGTTTCGAATTAAGGTTTTTATGCCACCTGCCCTGGATTTAAAGTGTGTAAAAAAGTCATACCTCAATCATTGTTTTCTTCAATAGAGATTTCTTGGAGTTCTGCTTTATAGAAAACTAAAAGTCAGTAGTGCATTCATTGAAAAATTTAAATGATTTTTATTTGAGAAAATATTTATCAGTACTGAACTTTAGAAACGTTTTGCTGAGTTACTACATTTAGTGATTTTGTTAAGTTCACATTTGCCTTCCCATGTAGCATTTTACATTTTCACTTTTTCATTGAATGTGAATTTAACTGCTTATATTCTTTTCTGAGGTACATTTATAAAGAGTACGTGCCGATGTAGCAAAAATACTAGTGAGTAAGTTAACCTTTAACTTCTGTTATCTTAGTATAGCTTTTTCTTTTTTTTTTAATTGGCTGTGCCACGCGGCTTGTGGGATCCTAGTTCTCCAACCAGGGCTCTCACCAGCTAAAATGTGGAGCTAAAATGTGGAGTTCCAGCCGCTGGACCACCAGGGAATTCCCATATTCTCTTATATTAGTTTGCAGTATTTTTTAGTTTATCCTTTTGTAAAGCGAAACTACTTAATCAGTTACTCTTTTTTTGTTAAATGTTTTTTTTTATTATGTACGTAACTTCTATTGGTTGTTAACATTTGGGAGGTATTTTTATACTCCATAGTAACCCTGCTGTCTCTAACTTTTGGGCAAAATGTAGAGACTGTCCTTTTTAATCTTAACTGTCATGTAATATGTCTTTGGCTATCATTAAAATAGTCTTTGCAATATGTCTGGAGAAGAGGAAAAAAGGAAGGATATGTACTTAGAATCAGTGTTTCTTGTCTGAAAGCCCTGCCTATCTTTAAATGATAATTTCAGAGCTATTTTCTTTGCAATCAGTAGGAGACTTTCTAAAGAAATCAGTGTAAGCTGTGGTGAATGGTTTGTTTTAGAAAATGCATTCTTTAGATGGGATTTTCAGTGTTTCTGGAGGTGTTAAAATATCTCAAAATACTAATTTTGATGTAGTCTCTGGTTTTTATTTCATTAAATATGATTCTAGGAACCCTTATGAAAATCTTGTTGAACTGTGAGGTCTGTTGGAGGTTTAGGTAAGGGTCTATTGGATGCTATTGCTATTTTTGTTTGGTAGTATAACTTAAGTGGACAGATTTTCTGTTCTGAAAACATGAAGATGACTGTAGCCTGATCAAACAATTATTTTTTCTTTTCCAAATCTGGACACAACTATGAGTTAAACCTAAATCTCATTAGCAATATTATAGAAAACCATGTACTAATTTAAGGGAAGAATTTAAAGAAAAGTATTTTTCTTGTCTCATTGTGATGAATTTTACCGTTTTCTTTTATTGAATTAGTTTCTTTTCTGTGTTAGGAAGAGGAACTTTGCATACTGGTCCTTTCTTATTTGAAGCTGTGTGGACTTTTTCTAATTTCGATAGTCTCTTTTAAAAAGATATTCTGGTATTGTTGTTGCAGGTTCAGTCTCAATGAGCTAATTATTTTAATGAAAACATGTGAAGATTTCCTTTTTTTTATAATCCCCTGAAAAGTACAGATTTCCTGGAAAAGGATTTCTCTCGAGAAAGAACATATAAATTGCTTTCTACCCAAAAAAGACTTAAACTAGAATATACTTTTTCAATATGATTGGGGTAAAACTACTGTTCCTTTGGCTGTGATTTTATCCATTTATGCATACTTGTCACTTGATGAAAGCATAGGGTTCTGTGCTTCTACATTTTCAGATTCTCTGCTCTTTGATCGCTATTACGCAACATTGGTTAATTTAATCTACCCATGGAATTATCTGTTGTAGCCATCTTATGTTTCTTTTTCCCTCTTCTGTTCGTGGGAAATTCCTAAAACTTATTATTTAAAATTTATAATACAAATTTGAACTTGGTCATTAAACATTCCCAGTTTTTGTTGATAATCCAGTACGCTTTTTTCTTCAGTGGTGAGTAATAGTGTCACTGTAATTTGATGCCTAACTTTGGTTACATAAAGTATGTTTACTTTTAGATCATTGATGTATAGTGAAGCTAACAGACGGGAGACGTTTACCTCATGGCCTCATGTAGGGTATAGGTGGGCACAGCCAGATCCCATGGCTCAAGCTGGATTTTATCATCAGGTAAATAAGGCTGTTGAAAAATGTTTTTCCATATGACTTTGTAACCTTTAGTGAGACTGTCAACATTTAATACTTTTTCAACATGGCTCTGTGCTTGTGTGTCTGTAATGTGAGTTTTGTTCTTACACCTTTCTTTGATCATAGTACTCACTGGCTATTCCCTATATCACATACTGTGTATGAAAGGTGAAAAGGTTAAAAAAAAAACAACAACTGAGTTAATGCCTTATAACTATTTTCTTGCAGATTACATATTAATATATATTATATTTAATCTGTTTTTATATGTAATCATCAGCAGACAGGCAGTATTTTCCAGATTTGTGTCTCGAGAAGTGTTCTCTCTAGGTGTGTGTTTTTCAGTTTTGACTTACTCATTCATGACAGAGGAGTATGTCTATTAAGATAGTGTGATAAAAGCAGTAACGGCAGTTACTCTTGAAATTTTAACTTTATTGGGATACAAATCACCCATGTGTTAGACAGCTGTGGGGGCAGCAGTGCAGGTAGTACAGTGAGTTGAATACATATGTATTGAAGAATTGATTAAGAAATGTAGAAAGAGAAATAGGGGAAAGAGTCATAATTTTATGTAGGAAAAGAGGAGGGTGTACAGTGTAAGGATGAGTGTGAGAAAAAGACATGAGAATGGGATGTTATAGAAAACCTCACAGAGCCAGGTAAGTAGAGCAAGTTAAGAAAAATGAGTTTAGATTGGCATAATAAACACAATTAAAGGAAACTTCAACTGAGTAATGTTGACTGGCTCACCAGTGCTTTGCCATTGCCAAAAAAACTAAGAAATTAATAATTACATGTCAGTTTGCATAAGACATGATTATTTAATTTTGGAACTAAATTAAACTTTGGATACACTGAAGTTATTGTCATAAAGAACATTAAGAATAATTATTCCTTCATTATCTTGAAGTGCTCTTGGAGTATCTTAAACTAAGATTATATCAGAAAACCAAGATATTTGAAGATTTGATTGAAAGTCCATCGGATTTCCAGTTAAAGATAGATTTGTTTGGAGACCGGCTAGTATTAGAATTATTGAAATTATTTCCCTAAATTAAGGATTGAATAAGGACTGTTTTTCCTAATAATTTATCTTCCTTATTTTTTGGTATTGTTTCATATAACAGCCTCTGTTAATATTTTTTCCGTTGAGCTGTTGCTCATTGATTCCATTTTTTTCAAAGAGATCAAATCATAGGTTTTCTAGAATCTTCCACCTGTATTAGGGGCTGATTAGTTTCAGTCTTCTAAAAAATATATTTACACTAAGTAGAGTAAGTACTCAAAAATATTTTTAGTTTTCAAAGGTATATTTCAGTTCAGGTTTTGATTTATATATATATATATATATATATATATATATATATGTATGTGTGTGTGTATGTGTATGTGTATCATCTTGTCCTAAGTGTCTTACTTAAGGAATGTTACATGAATTATGTTCACTTCATTTTTTATTAGACATAAAAATTATGTTTATCCTTGCTTATATAGTAGCATAGAATTCAGTTTTTAAAAATAAATCTGTTAGACTATTTCCTCTTGTATACGTAACAATGTTTAAAATACTTTAGTAGTACAATTACAAGATGCTGGACCAGAGATTGAGGCTGTGTATCTCCATGTTTGATTCAGTGGTTGTTTGCTGATGAAACAGAATTTTTCAAACAAAGCAGCAAATATATAAACATTTGGGGATTAAAAGTATATTGCTGAAGCCTAACATTAATAGTATAGGCTAATTTTCTTTTCCTCAATATGGAATTTTACCTAAAATTATGAACTTATTTAGAAGAATTTTTATTAAGCTATTTTAATATTGATGAACCTTTTCTGTTTTCCTTACAAATTTGCAGCCTGCCTCATCTGGAGATGATAGAGCCATGTGTTTTACTTGTAGTGTATGTCTCGTTTGTTGGGAACCTACTGATGAACCTTGGTGAGTCTTGATTTTTCTGAACATGATAGGCTAAGTTCTATGAATGTGCTTCTATATTTTATTTTTCTGATCTGTATATTAATATTCTTGCCTTTTGTCATCTCTATTTTTACCTCTGTTCTAAGAGAATGAGGTAATGCTGTCTGTGCTCTGTCATATCCCTTGGCATACAGGATCTCTGAGGTCTTTGATTTCCCAAGGTCTGTACATGTTAGAAGTGCCAAAAATTGGAAGTATACTCTGACTGAAAACTAGAAGGCTATGACAAAATAAATTTTAAAAGCATGATTAAATTCAGCAGTTCAGCCTGTTCTTTTGTGAGCAGCTTATCACTAGGGAGTCCATGGAAGGAGGGCCTTAATGATTTACATTTCTAATTTTAAAGTAATTCTAAGGAGTCTGTTCTGGTGTGTAAAATTTGAGAACTTGGTTAAACATTAGGGATCATGTATTGGAACCTCACTTTTACATAACTACCCTGAGGCCCTACTAATAGAAATAGTAATAATAGCAAACATTTGTATAATGCGATTTATCAGGTACCGTCTTATGCACAACACGAATGGTCACTGTAGTGAAAAACTGGGAAATCTTACACGCATTTTGGGAGGTGACTAGATAAATAAAATATATTCATATAATTGACTGATCCAGCAGTTTAAGGAATAAACAGTTCTCTATTAGTCATCATCAGTACATTATTATATCAGGAAAGCTGTTGTAGAATGAACCATATAATAAGCTGTTTATTTAAAGTAAACAAAACTGTTTATTCTGTATGTATATGCTGCTGCTAAGTCACTTCAGTCGTGTCCGACTCTGTGCGACCCCATAGACGGCAGCCTACCAGGCTCCCCCGTCCCTGGGATTCTCCAGGCAAGAACACTGGAGTGGGTTGCCATTTCCTTCTCCAATGCATGAAAGTGAAAAGTGAAAGTGAAGTCGCTCAGTCGTGTCCGACTCTTAGCGACGCTATGGACTGCAGCCTACCAGGCTCCTCTGTCCATGGGATTTTCCAGGCAAGAGTACTGGAGTGGGGTGCCATTGCCTTCTCCACTGTATGTATATATATGGGTATAAATTTATAAAAGTATTTTAGGAGAGTAATCATGGCTATCTGGATATGGGATCAGAGATTACTGGGGTTGGATATTAGGCCTGAAGTGTGTCTTTTGGTGTATTTTATATAGTCAAATGTCACTTATTTAAATAACATTTTAATTAAAAAGTTAAAACTCAGATAAAGTTAAAAAGAGAAAAAATAAGGTTTAGCCATGACAGAATCCATTTCAAACATCATGTGCCTGGAGATGCCATGTGAAAGCATTTATGTAAGACACCTTGTTGTATTACAAATTGTCCAGGATTTATATATGGATGTAGGTAAGTTGTAGGTGCAGTGTTGTTAAAGTGAGTGGTTAATATGTTACAGTGATCTCAGTAAAGTGGAAATTTTTGGTATTTGAGTCTTTAATTAAAGAATGTTGTTGTTCAGTTGCTGTCATGTCCGTCTCTTTGTGACCCCGTGAACTTTAGCACACTAAGCTTCTGTGTCCTCCACTATTTCCGTGAGGTTGCTCAAATTCATGTTCATTGAGTCGGTGATGCTATCTAACCGTCTTATCATCTGCTACCCCCTTCCTTTGCCTTCAGTCTTTCCCAGCATCAAGGTCTTTTCCAGTGAGTCGGCTCTTTGTATCAGGTGGCCAGAGTACTGGAGCTTCAGCTTCACCAACAGTCCTTCGAGTGAATATTCAGGGTTAAATTATTTGTTTTTTTTTTTTTTTTTTTTTTTAAGAAAAAATATCATAGAGTTCTCTTTTAGTATTACAGACTTAACAGCTTAGTTGCTCAGTAAACTTTCCCTTCTTTAATTTGTGTAAAGGTCTGAACACGAGAGACATTCCCCAAACTGCCCGTTTGTGAAAGGTGAGCATACACAGAATGTACCATTGTCGGTCACTCTTGCAACAAGTCCTGCACAGTTTCCTTGCACGGATGGAACTGACCGAATATCTTGCTTTGGGTCCGGGAGCTGCCCTCACTTTTTAGCTGCTGCAACAAAACGAGGAAAGATTTGTATATGGGATGTTTCCAAACTTATGAAGGTATGTTTTAATTTTGAAGGAACAAATCAGTAACTGAAAAAATATCAGTTGTAAATTTAGGCTTTTCATTTATTTGTTTAGGTGCACTTAAAGTTTGAGATTAATGCGTACGATCCAGCAATTGTACAACAGCTTATTCTGTCGGGAGAACCAAACTCGGCAGTTGAATCCAGGAGACCAACTTTGGCATGGCTGGAAGACTCCTCTAGTTGCTCAGATATACCAAAGTTGGAAGGAGATAGGTGTGTAAATTTGTTTTAATAATACTTATAGAAATTAAGTGTTTTCTCTTCCTAAATTGTATATTCTCTTAATTCTAATTAAAGAGACAGCATTTGATCAAGAGATTAGAGAGAGGGTCACTGTTTGGTTAGAAATCCAAAAGAACAGTATAATTCCTGAAATAAATTTTCATTTATCAACACCATAGTCTGTAAAACATATTTTATTTTCTGTCTCAATCCATACCAATGGAATAATCACTCCATTGAAATATAAATTCTAAATAATGAAATCCTTGGATCAGACTTGTAATTTCATCTTCTACTAAATCTTTTCATAGAGCCGTTGAATCATTTGGTTCATTTCTCCTTCTTTCATTAGCACCTAAAATATAGAAATGGTAATCAATAGTGAAATAACCTGTGGTTAGGCTATATAATCTAATTTTTATTTAAATGTATTAGTAGTCAGCAGTGAGTTGAGGTACAATAATCACTGTACAATAATCATTGCCAGTGAAAGGTTCTGGTAGACTTGTGCTGGATTCTCTTCCATTCAGCCTTTCTGGAGATTCATGATTTCTGTGGCTGTATTTGGTCTGTGCAGGGGAGAGGGAGTCAGAGAATGATCCCTTGTCACCTAGTTGTTTCCCAAGAGGCGCTGCAGTTGTAACTCTGAACTGGGTTGGATTATAGAGCAACATTTATGATGGTCCCTTGGAGGCAGAATGAAGGGTTCCATAGGCCGCTTAGCTGGTCTTAAGCAATAGCAGCTACCATTTTGTAAGATTCTGAAGGCAGTAATGTGAAATGGAGCCTGCGTAACTGTGATCAGATGTCTTGTATGGAGATCTGTCATTTCACTTGCAGGGCTTCTTGTGTTACTGATGTGTGATTGGTGTTACACCACAGTGATTTAATCATTTTACCTCACTTTGTTTGGTAGTAAAACTTTACTAATGGAGATTTTTTTCATTATTTAATGGCAAATTCACTGCATATTAAATGTCTAGTCCCTGCTGCTAATAGTTTGTGGAAATTATGGGTCTGTAAATGAATGTGGTCTGAGCTCTGGAACAGGCTGATTAAAGCATCATGGTGTTCTCAGTTATTTCAAGTCCCTGTGAGAGCTTAATGAGAAAGCAGTTGGCCCATTGTTGTCTTGAGTTTGACCATATTTGCCAGTAGAACTGAAAATGAATCCTGCTTGATCTCTGATTTTCTTAGAAATTAGTGGAAAATTATTCATAGAAGATAATGAAATTGGTATGTCCTGAACACACTGATTTTAATTAGAACTTCTGACTCAAGAGTTTTATAATTTGAGGATTAAAATTTGAATCAAGATGTAGTTTTAAGATTGTACAGATACACACACACACACCTTGGTAAAGTGTTTTACATTTTAGATAAATGTATATCCAGTATTTCTGGTGGACAGGTGTCCACACTGAGCTAGTGTGCTGGGATTGAGATATAATCCCTCTGCCTGCATTAAGAGACTTAAAATCTTTTTGGGTAGAAGATTACAAAGATTACTCTGGTGGTTGGAGGAAGCTGAAGAGGTGGATCTTCAAGCCCGTTCTCCCTGCTTCCTCTCCTCCAGGGTCAGTAGGATTTCTGTTGGATTGGTATTGGATATAATGAATCAAACCACTTCTGCCTCTGAGGCACAAGATATAGTATATATACATAAAATATATATATAAAATATACTGTTTCATTAACTTGAGAAATAATACATTAACTGAATTAAAGCTTAATCAAGAAGTTTAAAGTATTACAATGTAGCTTGCTTAGAAATTGTTTTTTGTCTATTTCTACTTAGTAGGCAACATTTGTCTTTGTTCTGAATTTATTTAAGGAAGAATATTTATTTCGGGTGTGTTTAATTTAATTAACGTATTTTTAATTTATTTGGTTGCATCGAGTCATAGTTGTGGTGTGCAGCCTGTCTGGTTGTGGGTGCAAATGGGCTTAATTGCCCAGTTCCCTGACAAGGGATTGAACCGGAGAGCCCTGCATTGGAAGGCGGATTCCTAACCACTGGATCACCAGGGAAGTCCCAAGGACACATTTAATTTTTTTTTTTTTTCGTGTGCCTTGTTTTTTTTTTTTTTTCATTTGTTTTTATTAGTTGGAGGCTAATTACTCTACAGTATTGTAGTGGTGCACTGAGATGACCCAGAGGGATGGGATGGGGAGGGAGGTGGGAGGGGGGTTCAGGGTGGGGAACACATGTACACCCATGGCTGATTCATGACACATTTAATTTTAATGAATTAATGTTTTGTCTAGATGCCTCATTTGTATGTTATGTTTTTCAAATTGGCAAAAATTTCCTGAGTTAACTCTAAAGTTGCTATATTGTTGTATATCTTAGTTATATACCAAAACTAAGATACATCTGTACTATTAGCACATATAATCTTAACTAAGCATTTTAAACTTATTCATATATTTTTTTGCATGTCTATTACTTTGCAAAAGATTTTATTTCATGTAAAAGACTTTAGTAAATTTAGTGTCTATTATGTAAGTATAGTTGACTCTTGAACAGCATGAGTTCAGTGTTGAACTGTGTGAGTCCAGCTATTTTTTAAAGTGAATACTACACAAACTGTGGTTAGTTGAATATGCAGATGCAGAACCATGGATGCAAAAGGCCAACTATTGTAAGTTATACAGATTTTCCACTGCAGGGAGGGCTGGTGCGTCTAACCTGTACGTTGTTTAATGATCAGCTATAAATGCATGCTTTGTGTAGAAATGTTGGAAAATATCTGGAAGTAAGTTGAATTGAGTCTCCATTTTCATACCACCAAGTCATGTTAACGTTTAGGTATGTAGTTTTTTTTAAATCATGTGATTAAAAGAAATTTATTGATGCATCATTACCTATCATAAGGTTCACCCTTTTAAGTGTACAATTCAGTTGTTTTACTCATGGTTTTATCACATGGCAGTAGGGGTGTTTTTCTGTCAAGAAATAATATTTTTCAAAATACTATTTTGAAAACTTTCACAATAAAGCCTTTTTTTGTGTGTGGTTTAATTAAGGCAGTTATCTGGCAACCGTGTTTAACATTCTTAGTAACTTCGGAACACCTAAATTCTGTCTTTAAAATATACTACTACTAGATTATCTTTTATCTAAGTGTAGATGGGTAATATTTGACTATTTTTCTTGATGCAGAAATCCTCAAAATCGACTGTGTTTTCTTGGTTTGGACTTCTTTATTTTGGATAAATTCCCAGTCATTAATATTTCCTCTTAAGATATATTTTTCCAAGCATCTTTATTATTTTTCTGAGACTAGCCATTTAGTATTTGAACAGCTTAAGGCTAACTTAGGAGCTTATCTTTTTCATATCCTTTTTTTAAATTTTTAAGTTATAGCACAAAATTGGTTATGGTAATTACTACCAGTTGAAAAAAACACAGAAGTTTTGTCAGAAATATCTAAGCAAATATCTCCCCACCCCAGTTTCAGACGTTACTTTAAGCATTTCTAAGGGAGATTGCCAGGTTATATTTTATATAAAATAGCATTATAAATGCCTAGTTCTTTCAGATGGATGTGCAGTGTATTGTTTCAAAAAGGGAGAATCACTTTTCCTTTCTGTGAACTGCATCTTCTAATTTTTGTGGTTTATCAAAATTTTAGAACTACTATAAATGTGCTGATTGTTCATTCAGACACAGCCTAATGTGCTGGAGTGCTCTGTAATTATATCTTTTTTTCTTGTCTGCTAACAGTGGAGACTGAGAATAAAATTGGGTGCAAAGAGAGAGGCTAGCAATTTCTTGGCTACTTGAATGAAAGCAAAAGAGCAGCTATTGTCTTATTGTCTTGACTCTTAAGTTGTAGTGGTTTTCCTACTTGTTAAGGAGTTCTTAACAGCCCCTCCCAAACAAGCAAAAAGTAAATAAATAAATAAAACCAAGAGCAAAACACAAATGGAATGTGTGTTTCTGTGAAAACACTTCTATACACACAGATTTACTCAGCTATTCTAATTGGTTTTAGGGTATAACTTTCCTGAATTCAGGAGTAGAATGCTAAGTCACTTCAGTCATGTCTGACTCTGCGACCCTCTGGACTGTAGCCCATAAGGCTCCTCTGTCCATGGGATTCTCCAGGCAAGAAGAGTGGAGTGGTTTGCCATGCCCTCCTCCAGGGGATCTTCCTGACCCAGGGGATCAAACCTGTGTCACTTCTGTTTTCTGCATTGGCAGGCAGGTTCTTTACCATTAGCGCCACCAGGGAAAGTGAAAGTGAAGTCGCTCAGTCGTGTCCAACTCTTTGTGACCCCAGGGACTGTAGCCTATCAGATTCCTCAGTCCATGGAATTTTCCAGGCAAGAGTACTGGAGTGGGTTGCTATTTCCTTCTCCAGGGGAACTTCCCGACACAGGGATTGAACCCGGCTCTCCCGCATTGCAGGCAGACACTTGACTGTCTGAGCTACCAGGGAAGCCCATCCCTAGTAATAGAGTGGTTCTTAAAATTTTACTACTGGAAACTTGTGCTTGATTTTATTAGCTGGTTTTTTTTTTTTTTTTTTTTCATTTTATTTACCCAAACTGTCTCTGTCTACACCGATTCAGTTGTTGAAATCCTACAGATTCGTCTATAAATTTTTTGAGATTACCACACTTTATTTCAGGCAAGCATTTATTTAATGTTTTAAGATGATTCACTATTAGCATAATCAGGGTTTCAGTCAACTTATATATTACATAAGCTAGTTGTGTGGTGCTTACGTTTTAGACACGAAACAATGGTTGTAACTTTATACTTTGCATTTTCATGTGTTCTTTATTTTGAAATGGAAATTTTTAATTTGTCTTTTTAAAGTGATGATTTACTGGAGGATTCAGACAGTGAAGAGCATTCCAGATCAGATTCTGTCACAGGTATGTAAAAAAATGTTAGATAATCTATTTTTATATCCTTGCATTTATATAATTTCTAGGTAGAGCTAAATATCAAATAATTCTATATTTTGAGTACAAAGTCTAAATTTTCATTAATATACAAAGAAAACTCAAATATTATGTATCAGATCTTAAATTAGTAATGTTAAGTAGTTTCATACTAAAAATTTAAATAGTGCTTATTTGCACCAAAGGAATTAAAAATGAATCTTACTAAATCTCTGTCACATAAGTCAGTGATATTAAACTCTTCCAAATATGTTCAGTTTATTTGTATACTGTATTGTGTTGTTAAATAAATGTAATGTTTAAATCACTAATTAATATTAATTAGTGATTTCTTATTCCCAAAAGAAAACCCTATGAGATATTAGGGCAAAGGGGTATAAAAGGCTTCATATTTTAATGTATTTATAGGGAAGGCATCTCAAAAAGGTTTTACTGTATCAGAATTCAAATCCTAACTCTGTCATTTATTATAGTCCGAATGCATTTTCTATTGTATAAAATAGTGATATTTAAATCTGTTATTTATAATTTTGGTTACTAAGATTAAAATTCATGATGCACAGTACTTGGGCAGTAACCACTATTTTAAAGAAGTGACCATTATTAAATTCTAGCTGTATTCTGATGTCATTGTCATGAAATAAGGACATACATAACTTAAGAAATCTCTTTAGAGGAAACTTGGTTTTAGATAGTTCGGTTGTTAAAAGTTATATGTCAAAAGTTAGTATAGTGTAGCAGATGCTCTCAATTCTAATTTGTTGTAAATTTTTTTTTAAAGGCACCAAACAGAATACTGCACTGATTTTTAGACTCACTTTCATTTGTCTTTTAAGGTAGTTTTTAGAATGAAAAAAATAGGGAAAGTAGGAAACTGCCCTGAATAATACACAAATGTGTAATTAGGTCTGGAAAGAATAATTGATTGCATTTAAAAATGAAGTCTGATGAAGTGTGCTCTTTTTCCAATTTGTTACCCCTTGGCCAAAGAAAAGGCTACTATTGCATTTTTAAAAATCTGACAAGAATACACTGGTCATTGGTTATCTGGAGATCTGGTTAGAGCTTGAACTCTTACAAAATAAGTCTTTAGTCTTGTCAAGTCACTTAAACTCTCTGGGCTTCTGTTTTTCCTATGTAAAGTGAAATGTTTGAACTAAATGTTCTTTTTTCTGCCCTTAAATTTTTTTATTCTAACTTTAACCTTTCCTTGGTATGCTGTTGCTTAGCTCTTTCCTCTGGGTCTAAGGATCTCAGTAGGTATTGTTGTAATTGTAATTGTTACATATTGATCTGTTTCCTTATCCCTTTTCTACCTTTATATTTTTCATCTATGCCTGTTTGATCTTTCACACTTCCTTTAGATTCTGTCGTCCTCTTTACTTCACTTCCCGGTACCTAGAATATTACTGTATGTTTTCGTTGACTCTTTTCTATGATACCTCATATAAGGTTGGGAGTGGTGTCCTTATGTAGTATTGAAAGGTAGCTGTGGTATGAGAAAAAAAAATCCTTCCAGTGTAGAATTTTTACTTGCCTTATTTGAGGATTTGTAAGTGGTTCATTCATTTATAGTAAAATATGTATAACCTTTTAAACTAATTTTATATTGAGAGACTATTGGTGAATTTATGAAGGCTTGTGATATTATTGGGAAATGTATTGTCTTCTTGAAGTATCTAAAATTAAGTAATGCTGTTTTACAACTTACATTTACTAGCTCTAAGCTCGTCCCATCAATTTGAGTGATATGATCTGAAGAATTATAGGTTGTATTTCTTAATTTCAAAAGTATAAGTGGAAACTTAAGAGACTTTTGTCTGTTTTTCAGTTGAAAGTTAATGATTTTTGAAAGTATCTAGATGATACAGGAAAGACAAGTTTGCTCTTTGGTCCACATATCAGAATTAAGGACTGCACTTCTTTTGTAGAGTGGGAAGAGTGTTTGGCAAGAGATTGAAGAACAATTCAAATTGAAATTTGATGGTTCAGGAATATGTGTAGCTTAAACCTCTGGAAGGTGGCTCGTAGAACTGTGGGGCTGACAGTAGCTCAGTAAGCAGCGTAGAGAAGGGTTTCCCAGTATGATTACCTGAAGAATACTATGCTGCAGGGTATTTGTAGGTATGTTTTGTAAAAACTTGTTTTGTGGTCCAGTTGGTTTGAGAAATTCTGAGGCAAGTAAAGATCACAGTTTTGCTTAACTGCAGTGTTGACAGTTGTCATTGTGCTTTGCCAGTCTTAGAAGGGGAATGTAGAGTCCTAGACCTTGATTAAATAGTTGAGAAGCAGCAGGGTAGTAATGTTACCTGTTACATTTTCTTTTTTAATGGATATTCTCATCTCCCATGACCTTTGCTTTGAATATTGTCTTAACTGTGGTTAATATATGTAACTAATTATGGTTAATTTATTTTCTTTTAAAATGTGCATAGACTAAAATAGCTTTTTCTTGGCAATTTCCTATCATAACTTATCAAGTAAGTTACAATTTAGTTACAGTGTATTATTACATGTTATAAAAATCTCACCGTCAGCTTTCAACCTCATGTTTAAATGAGTGAATTCATAGAGTAAATATATGTAATTATTACATGGCAATATAAAGACTGCACATGAATATAGTCAAATGAGTTAAATAAACAACTTACTAGTACAATTAAATTGTGAAGTTTATAACTAAGTTTTTTCTGCCAGGTGAGACATGGATATTGTTTTAGATGACAAGAGTGACATTATATGAAGTGAGAAGATTATGCTCAGAAAATAAAGAAGTCCTGATAAAGCTGTTAGCATTTTGAAGATACTGTTTATGAAATGGTTAACAAAATGGTATAAACAGAGCTTTCAGTATAACTCAAGTGTTTGGTGTTCCATAAATCTCTCTTGTTCATTCCTTTACTTGGGTAAAACTTCTGTGCACTTACTTTGAGTTATACTTATTTCCTTCCTTTTCTGTGCTCTTCTTAATCTAAAATTGCAAAGCCAATTCCATTTGTTTTTTGGGTTTTTTTTTGCATTTCCCCAAGTCACGTAGAGTGATTTTGATATTATTGTTGGTAATAGATTGTTGCCTGATAGTCTGTGCTATTGAGGAAAATAAAGGATGAGTTGAAACTTTGCGTTTAGTATCAAGAGATTATCCCTGGTTTAGAGGTTGACTGACATCCACTTCAGGGTTTTGTGTAGAGGGAGATGGTATTTTTGGAGAATTGAGACTGAGGAATGACCTTTATTCTGTTTGAAGGGGATAGTTTGAAGCACACGATAAACAAAAGGTCAGTAAGGAATAATGTAGTGTAGTTGACTTGAAATGAACTAAATATTAGCAGATAGTACAGAAGACATTTAAATTGTTTGTTTATTTAGGCTCTCCTGGGTCTTTTTTGCTGCACAGCTTTTCTCTAGGTGCGGTGCTTAGGCTTCTCATTGCGGTGGCTTCTCTTACTGTGGGACATGGTGTCTAGGGTATGGGGGCTTTGGTAGCTGTGGCATATGGGTGCACTAGTTGTCGTCCCAGGCCCTAGTGTGCAAGCTCAGAGGTTATGGTGCACGGGCTTAGTTGCTCCATGGCACGTGGAGTCTTCCTGCACCAGTTACCGAATCTGTGTCTCCTGCATTGGCTGGCCGATTCTTTACCACTGAGCCACCAGAGAAGCCCCAGAAGATGTTTATATTTCACTTAAAATGACAAATTTGGGAAACTTTTTCTGGTTACTATTTTTTCTGAGCTGAGGTTTGAGTTAAATTGCATACTGTTACATACTAAGACAGTCAACTGATAATTAGCATGTGGAGTGGGAAAGAGGTGATGAACTGAGATTATAGTAATGTTTCATGGATATTCTGCAAAGTGCATAAAGGACAGATGCATAGTTTTGAGTGTATTTTTGGTGTAGAATTGAAGGGCAGAAGTCTGTTATTATGATATTAATAATATCTTCATTCTTAACCTGTTTATTCTCTCTGTCTCTCTCTCTCTCTCTCCTTTTAAAAGGATTTTGCTCACAGATTGCCAGGAGAATGTGTTGTAAATTGAAAATGATTTTTGAGACTCTTTAATATCTATGGTTTTTCTGAGTAGGTTCATCTCAACTTGGATTAAATTTTCTTTAAAAGGACTAAATTCTTCCATTAATGTGTTTAAAATGCATCGACTGGATGATTAAAAGAAAATTAATGAAAATGTTATGCTACAGATTTTGATTTACATTCACAAGGTCATTTGTAATGAATACTGTTCCTTTTCAAAGGGCATACATCACAGAAGGAAGCCATGGAAGTGAGCCTTGATATAACAGCGCTCAGCATCCTCCAGCAGCCAGAAAAGCTTCAGTGGGAGATTGTTGCAAATGTGCTTGAAGATACTGTTAAGGATCTTGAAGAACTTGGGGCAAATCCTTGCTTAACCAGCTCTAAGAGTGAAAAGACAAAGGAGAAGCACCAGGAACAACACAACATTCCCTTTCCGTGTTTATTAGCTGGAGGTTTACTAACCTATAAATCTCCTGCTACCTCACCCATTAGTAGTAATTCTCACAGGTCACTGGATGGTTTAAGCAGAACTCAGGGTGAAAGTATATCAGAACAAGGGTCAACTGACAATGAATCCTGCACTAACTCAGAATTAAATTCCCCTCTGGTAAGGAGGACTTTACCCATTTTGCTTCTTTATAGCATCAAGGAATCTGATGAGAAAGCAGGAAAAATCTTTTCACAGATGAACAATATAATGAGTAAAAGTTTGCATGATGATGGTTTTACAGTTCCACAGATCATTGAAATGGAGCTGGATAGTCAGGAGCAGTTGTTGTTGCAGGACCCTCCTGTGACTTACATTCAGCAGTTTGCAGATGCGGCAGCCAACCTTACCTCTCCAGATTCTGAGAAGTGGAACTCTGTGTTTCCCAAGCCTGGGACTTTGGTGCAGTGTTTGAGGCTGCCAAAGTTTGCCGAGGAGGAGAATCTTTGTATAGACTCAATAACTCCTTGTGCTGATGGAATTCATTTATTGATAGGACTGCGGACATGCCCTGTTGAATCCTTGAGTGCAATAAATCAAGTAGAGGCCTTGAATAACTTAAATAAATTAAACTCTGCACTATGTAATAGACGGAAAGGTGAGCTGGAATCAAATCTTGCTGCAGTGAATGGTGCAAATATTAGTATAATTCAACATGAATCACCAGCAGATGTACAGACTCCTTTGATAATTCAACCTGAGCAGAGGAACGTTAGTGGTGGATATTTAATACTTTATAAAATGAATTATGCCACTCGGATAGTGACATTAGAAGAGGAGCCAATAAAAATCCAGCATATCAAAGATCCCCAGGACACAATTACCTCGCTCATTTTGCTTCCACCAGATATATTGGATAACCGAGAGGATGACTATGAGGAACCTCCCGAGGAGATGCAGTTAACCTCAAAGAACGGGGTTGAGAGAGGAAAAAAGTCTGATATTTCTACTCTTGGACACCTGGTCATAACCACTCAGGGAGGATATGTAAAAATACTAGATCTTTCAAACTTTGAAATTTTGGCCAAAGTGGAACCTCCGAAAAAGGAGGGCACCGAGGAACAGGACGCATTCGTTTCCGTCATCTACTGCTCGGGCACAGACAGGCTGTGTGCGTGCACCAAAGGTAAGCTGCGGGCCTGTCTGCTTCTTCTGTCAGTCGTAGGGAGGCAGTGTGCAGGGCATTCACCCATGTGTATGCCTCGTGTGAATCCATATAGATGGAGAGACATTATGTTTATAATGAAGTGGTAAATCTTTGTACTGTTTACCTGTTCTTAAAACACTTTTCTACTGCCCTAGGCAAGGATTCTAATTGTAAATAAGTTAGTAAGTCTCTCAGAAAATATCTTCACTGCTTTAACCTCAAGAAAATAACCTGCTGTAATTTCTGTGAGTCCCAGCTGCATCTGCTCAAATTTGTAGCCTTGAACAAATTACTTTAAACTCACTAAACCTTTGTTGATTTATAAACTAGGACAGACAGTCTATTTCCAGGCTTGACAGAATTAAATGAAATAATGTATGTAAAGTTTCTGGCACAAATATTATTACATGTTGTTATTTTCTTCTGAAATAAAAGTGGTAAATAATTATTAATTCTGCCAAATAAGTGTTTCTTGTCATATTTAATCCTAAGTTTTTGCAGACAGTGAATCAGTTTTGCAATATTTGAGGCCTCTTGTAGAGTAACAGGTAGTGTTACAAAGGAATTACTGACCTTATCAGGCAAAGTAAATAATCCTATTGATTGTTTAGTAGGAATTTAGGACCAGGAGATACTTGAAGCCTCAGTGACTATAACCAGTGCTTGGCAGAAAAATTGGGTTTGGGAAGAGTTATGCATCTCATTCATGGTTCTGGTAGGAATCAATCTGAATTTTTCCTCTCTTTAAAGATTTCAAGAGTTTGACTAAGAAGGATAATGGTGGATGTGGTGATGTGGATTGCTTTCTTTGAAATATTTAGTGAAATTAACATGGGGGGAAAAGCCAAATAACATCAACATCCAACTAGATTATTTTTAAAAAAAGGAATAGTTTAAAATAGCTTTAGAGTAATGAAACTTTCAAAAAAATCATTAAAATACTATGTGGTATCAAGGATAATTTGAGCTTAATCATATATATGCCAGTTCATTTCTGTAAGAGTTTTAGTTTTGTTAATTTTAGTCATCACACTAACTTTATGAGGTATGTACTAGTTTTGTCTTCATTTTAGTTATCTCAAAAAAAAAAAAAAAAACAGGAACTGAGGGAAAGAGAGGTTAAGTAACTTAACTTGCCTAAGTCACAGAGCTAATAAATGACAGAGTTAGTGTTCAGACCTGGGCAGTCTGTCATCATCAGAGTGCTTAAACTACATTAAATTGCCAGAATATAATAAAAGTAGGAGACCCTGCTTTTATTGAACTTTCATGCTGTGAACTTTTTGGTATAGTTTAATCTGAAAGATTAAAAAAAATGAAAACAGTTTAACTTGCTGTAGGCCATTCGAAATGGAAGTGGTTTTGGAATCTGAGTGACCTATTCCCAGGGCTTGTAGTCATAAGATACTAGTAGTTTTCACAAATGCAATCAGAGTTTAATGATTTGAATTTTTGATGAGATAGGTTTGGCGATTCAGAGGAGAAATAACATTTAAGTTATAAAATAGATCATTGTTTTCATGGAGTTTAGACAATGATAGTTTCTAGGAAGTGATCATGATTGTGATGGAATTCAGATGAATTGAAGGACAAGAGAAAACATGAGAAGTTAATTGCTTTAAAAATTATTCCCCAGTTGCTTAAGGATTAATTGATCAAGATGCATTTGAAAAGATGAGATTAATAGCAATAAAGAGGACAAAAAAATTGTTTTAAAATGTTCAAATAACAATCCATAAAGTAGAATTTTAAAAGCACTGTAAACTGTAAATCGAATGGATTTGACACTGTCTCGTAAGTATATTCAAATCTCATAAAACTTTTCTCATGGAGAAACATTGAGTCTGTTGATTAAAACCTACAATTAGTGCTATAAATTAACTTTTTTTGCACAGCATGTGGGATATGGGATCTTAATTCCTCAATCAGGGGTTGAACCCATACTCCCTGCGGTGGAAGTATGGTGCTACTGACCTCTAGCGCTTCCTACCAGTTACTTCCTGTTCTGTCCTTTGGTGTGATGTCACTGGTGCTTGTGTTGATTCTGTTTTTTAATACCTTTTCTTGAAGCTGTCTTCTTATTGGATTATCACAGTCTACTTCAGAGTAATGCTAGCTTAAATCTAGTAAAATACAGAAACTCTGCTCTGATTTTTCTCTCTCCCAGCTTTGTGCTCCTGTTGTCTTATATATTACATTTAGATGAGTTATAAATCCAACCAAAAAATGTTATTTCATATAGTCTGTATCTTTTAAAAGAGTTAAATGAGAAAGAAGTATGTTCACCTACTTTTGGCATTTTGTTTTTTTCTTGTGAATTTAGTGTTGCCTTCAGCTCATCTGGAAAGACTTTCGTTAGGACTTATGGCAAGGCTAGCAGAAAACTCAGTCTTTGTTTATTTGGAAATGTCTCTATTTCACATTCATTTTTGAGGAATGATGCTGTATGTAAAATTATTGATTGTTCCTGCACCTATTATTCTGTTGTTACTTCTGTTGATCTATTATTATTTTTTGATGAGAACTCTTAGGATTTACTCTTAACAGTTTTCATATGTAACATGCAACTATTGATCTGTTTTTATTTCACTGATACCTTCTACTGTCATCTCAAATCTGCATTGAGTCTCTAGCAAACTTTTCATTTTAGTTACTTTTCAATTCTAAGAATTGCCTTTTGTTCTTTAAAAATAATTTCTGCTAATTTGTTTAGATAATTTGTTGATTCATTTTTACCATTCGTTTTTTGAATTCTTTATACCTGATGTCCTTTTATTATTTAAAATATTTACAACAGCTTCTTTGACTTATTTGTCTGCTAAACCTAAATCTGGGTGCCCAGAGATATTTCTCATTGCTTTTGCTTTTCTTGAACATGGGTCACTCTTCACATGTTTCATAATTTTCAGTTTAATACTGGACATTTTAAATAACATTGTAGAACCTCTGCATTCTGATTTACACCCCCCCCCCCCCCCCCGCCCCGCCGTGTTTGGAAATTGTTGTTATGTGATTGTTTGGTAACCCACCTGGACTAAATGTGTGAAGTCTGTTTCTTTTGCAGCTACAGATGTCTCTACTCTGGTTTTTAAAGACTTGTTTCTTATTTGTTACCTGTCTGTCCACATAATTTAGTGTTCAGCTAAAGATTTTGATAATTGGTTGTGACCGGATACCTTTTTTTGGCAAGGTTGTGTTCAAGTGTGCCCTGGCTTTTGTTTTCTTTATTTTTATTTTCTCTTGTGCCCTTTCAGGTCTTTTCTGCATAAGCTTTGGGGCTTAGTAGACTGGGAATGTGTTGATGACTTGGGCCCCATCTGATCTTTGCTGCACATATGTGCAACCTCTGATCAGTGTGGAATATTTGAGATGTTTACCAAGCCCCCTATGTTTCTCTCACTTTCTGTAACTCTGTTAAATCCTTGGTTAGTTCTGGTGGTTTGCTTGCCCCACACAGAATGCTGGATTCAGATAGCAAATCATTGAGTCCCTGTGACAACAGTAGCAAATCTGGTTTTCACCATTTGACTCACTCTGTTTAAATGACAGTTTGTTCAATTTTATAATTGCCTTTTAAGAGTAAGATTTCTCTTATTTTGTCATGTTGGAAGTAAATCTCCAATTATTTTATTTACTTATTTTTATTTATTAAATATTTTGCTAAGCTCACTTTCCATTTTTTTCTGTGGTAGAAATATGAAAAATAGAAATTTGATTTGGTTTCATTTTCTTGTGAATGCTTCAAAAAATTAAGAAGAATTGTTGTTCACTTTTGCTATTGCTTGATTAAGAGAGTAGGCTGTGGATTCCAGTATAGCTAGTGCATCAGTTTTCTCATCTGTAAAGTGGCCACATACTCCCTACTTTAGGTTATTTGTGAAGACTAAATGAATTAAGCACTTAAAATAATGTCTTACACATGTAAATACTAGATAAATAACTATTTTCACATATGAAATTGTAATTCCGTGACAATTTGATTTCTAAGTTGTTGGAGATGTATCACTTTGGTAGCCCTCTTTTTCTGCCTTTTTAAGTGGTGTTAGAGTAAATTAAGTTTCTTAACTAAGTAGCAAGCACTTGTCTGTCTACCTATTTTTCATATACCTGTGTTGATGGGATTTTACTGTACTATAGGTGGTGAGCTTCATTTTCTCCAAATTGGAGGAACCTGTGATGATATTGATGAAGCTGACATACTAGTGGATGGATCTCTTTCTAAAGGAATAGAGCCGTCTTCAGAAGGTTCCAAACCTTTATCAAATCCTTCAAGTCCTGGCATTTCAGGTATGATACTAACTTTTAAAAATGATTTTTAAAAAATGCAAATTCTTGTGATGTTCAAAGTTTTCTGAATCACTCTTTTATAATCTAAAACATTATTTAATTTTTTGTAGTCAATTCTTGGTTACTTTGAGAGAGTTCATTTCCTTGTTGATATTCTTTTATCAGACTTGTTTTTGTATATTGTTTATCACTGTTTTCAGTAGTTGGAAAATGTTGTAAACATTAAAATAAGAAATGGTTCTCAACCTGTGGTAAGTTGGCCAGTTTTGGTAAAGTCACCTAAGAGGTAACAGCATGATTTTGGTTGTTTAAGAAACTTTTAGTGTAGTTAGGATGGAACAAAACAATATGAAAGAGTGAAGAATTCACTGAGTAAGTGTAAAGTGACTGGAATGGCTAATATTAATTACTCCTGGAATAGAAATGCTGAAAAACTATTCTTTCCTTGGGGTGATATTTTCAGACCCTCGTCACCCCGTTGTGATCTTTTAGATGGGTTAGGTTTTGTTTGTGGTTTCTCCCATTTTGCCTTTTCTCCATGTACTGCCCCCTGAACTTGTTTTTCAGGAGGTTGTTAGCATTGTTACTCCTGCTTAAAAATCTTTTACGTGCTCTGTGGACTAATAACTCTGGTCTTCCGCTCAACCTCCAGTCATTGGAAACTCTCCATGATTTCTAAAGTGTATTCAGCTTCATGCTCTTCATTTGTTACTAAGCTCTCCTTCCCTGCCCTTGCCCTATACCACGGTCCTTTTGTACTTCCACGTGCTGATATATTTTATCCTTGGCACCTACCACACTTTATTCCCCAACCTAACTATTAAAAGAAACCTAGCATTTAAAAGGGAGGAGGAAATGGCAACGCATTCCAGCATTCTTGCCTAGAGAATCCCGTGGACAGAAGAGCCTGGTGGGCTGCCGCCTGTGGGGTCTCACAGAGTAGGACACAGCTGAAGCACTTTAGCATGCATGCATGCATTGGAGAAGGAAATGGCAACCCACTCCGGTATTCTTGCCTGGAGAATCCCAGGGACAGAGGAGCCTGGTGGGCTGCCGTCTGTGGGGTCGCACAGAGTCGGACATGACGGAAGCGACTTAGCAGCAGCATTTAAAAGAAATTTAATGAATCTTTAATGAAAAATGTGTTTAAACTCAAATGTATTCCAAACAGAAATAACACACAAAATTGTTATTTCTTTTTTGTGAATCTGTACATTTAGGAATTTGATCATTCTTCTTTGCACTAAAGGCAAACTTTGCGTGATTACTGGTGTGATAAGTCTTAATTTTAGTGATTACTTGTGTGATATGTACCTTATTTCAGGGCTTCTCACTCTCAGCACTGTTGACGTTTCGGACTAGGTAATTCTTTGTGGTGGGAGGTCTGTCTTGTGCTGTATTAGCCATATATGTAGCTTCTACCTACTCGATTCCAGTAGTAGACAACAGCTGGCTCCATCCATATGGCCCTTGGGAGGCAAGATTATCCTCTGTTGAGATAAAGTGACTCATGTCTCTTGCTATGTATAATTGGACTTGCTTGTCTTGATTAACTATACAAGTTGGTTTAAAAAGCTAACATACTGAATGTTTTCATATTTTATGGGATATTGGCATAATAATTTTCATATAAAATCCATAATATACTCTTCAGTAAAGATGAATTAGGTTATAAACAAGTAAATAATGTAAAGGAGCATTATATGCTGTTAAATGTTTGCAAACAATATTAATAGCTTCAGTCATTTTTTAAAAAGCCCTAAGATTTGAGGGCTTTTTAAAAAGCCCTTTGTTTTTGAACTGTGGTGTTGGAGAAGACTCTTGAGAGTCCCTTGGACTGCAAGGAAATCCAACCAGTCCATCCTAAAGGAAATCAGTCCTGAATATTCATTGGAAAGATTGATGCTGAAGCTGAAACTCCAATACTTTGGCCACCTGATGTGAAGGGCTGACTCATTTGAAAAGACCCTGATGCTGGGAAAGATTGATGGCGGGAGGAGAAGGGGACGACAGAGGATGAGGTGGTTGGATGGCATCACCAACTCAATGGACATGAGTTTGAGTAAACTCTGGGATTTGGTGACGGACCTGGAGGCCTGGTGAAGTCCGTGGGGTCGCAAAGAGTTGGACATGACTGACTGACTGAACTGAACTGAGCTGAACTGAAGCTTTGAGGAAAAACATACTTTGAATACACTTATAGTAATTTTATAGAACTAAATGTAAACTTTCTTTGTGAAACTATTCTAAATTTATCAGATTTCATATTTTAGTCTTTAAAAAATTTTTTTGTTAACTGAAACAAGTTTTTCAGCTTTGTCATATGTTAGCCTTTCCAAAGATGTGAATACATATATTTATAAAAGCAAACTTATCTCTCTGAATCAGATTGTTACTCTTACAATACTGGTATGTGTACATGGTGTTCTTAAGTACCCTAGAAGTGGAAAAAATACTGCTTTGAGTTTTTGGTTTGTGTTTTTTTGCCATCAGTATAGCTTTGATTTTTTTTTAAATTACTTTTTAACAGAGTAAAAAAGAGCAGGTATTGTGTGCTTGCAGATGTTTAACATTGTGTTTTGTAAATAACAAAGTGTAAAAGTTAATTATTGATGTAAGTCAGGGCTTACATTTCAGCACCACTCCTTTTGTTGCCCTTGTTAATCTGGGGCTCATTAAATCTTGGTCAGGGCTCTTCTGAGGTTGATTTTGGGTTTCTCCAATAATAAGTTCCCTTTCTATAATTTAAAATATTTGAGGTGGATTTTTCTTATACCTTATGGACTTAGTGCTAGTTACTTTAGCCTGCATTTTTAGGCTATTTGGCAAATGTTGTAATTGACTAGACAAAAACATGGATTAAAATTTCTTTCTTTTAAAACCAATTTCAAACTCTGCATTCACTCTTATTAAGGAGTTGATTTATTGGTGGACCAGCCATTCACCGTTGACATCTTGACATCTCTGGTGGAGCTAACCCGCTTTGAGACTTTGACTCCACGGTTTTCAGCTACTGTTCCGCCCTGCTGGGTGGAAGTTCAACAAGAACAGCAGCAAAGGAGGCATCCTCAACATTTGCATCAGCAGCATCATGGGGATGCTGCTCAGCATACTAGAACTTGGAAACTACAGACTGACAGGTAAAACATTCTTCCAAGGTATTTAATTTCAGTTAAGTTTTAAGTTCATCTTATAGTGACAACATAGAATTATTATATATATGTTACTCTTTCTGTTAGCTTTTGCATATTAACAGTTTTGTTTGTTTCATTTGTCACCTTGGTTTTGTAAATTCCTATATTCTTTTTTTAAAAAATGTTTATTTTTGACTGTGCTGGGTCTTCGTTGCTGCGTGGACTTTCTAGTTGCAGGTAGGGGCTACCCTGTAGTTGCAGTGTGTGGGCTTCTCATTGCGATGGCTTTTCTCGTTGTGGTGCATGGACTTTAGGGTGTGTGGGCATCTGTAGTTGTGGTACGTGGTCTCAGTAGTTGTGATTCCCAAACTTTAGGTTAAGGTTCAGTAGTTTTGATGCATGGACTTAGTTGCTCCGTGGCATGGTGGGATCTTCCTTGACTAGGAATCTAACCAGTGTCTCCTGCTTTACCACTGAACCATCGAGGAAGCCTGGAAATTCCTGTATGCTTGTTCTTAGCTGTAGGATAAAATGCTGAGGGTAATCCCTCCTTTCATTTAGTTTGTTAAATAGATCTGTAGATTGTGTCACTAAATATTTAAATGTTTGTTTTGTACAGCTACTTCTTTTTTTGTTGTTGCTAATATGGGTTCCCTTTAAAAAAATTTTTTTTTTCTACTGAAGTGTAGTCGGTTTACAATGTGATAAGTTTCAGCTGTACCGCAGAGTGATCAGTTATACATATACCCACTCTTTTTTTTAAGATTCTTTTCCCATATAGGACATTACAGAGTATTGAGTAGAGTTCCCTGTGCTATATAGTTACATAGTAGTGTGTATATGTTAATCCCAATCTCCCAGTTGTGCAGGTACTTTGGAAGGTACTAGTAAAATGGCTTTTATGAAATTTACATTCTAGTGGTGATAGACAGGCAGTTGAGACAGATATCTACTATGTCATATAGTCATAAAAGCTTTGAAACACATTAAAACAGAATGGTGATAGAGTTGTTGGGTGTGCACCTGTGTGTGAGAGAAAATGTGTGTGATATTTTTATATAAGGGGTCTCAGAAAGGCTTCCATGAGGACATTAATTTGGAGACAACAGAAAGTACGGAGATCCTGAGGAGTATATGTTACAAATTTTAGGAGGAGCATGGAGGCTACTGGTTAAGTGCAGTGAACATGGAGGAGAGTGATAGGAAGTGAGATCAAAGGAAATAGTTGGTAGCTAAATCATGAATGTCTTTATAGGCTACAGTGAGACTTCTATGTTGAATGAGATGGGAAGGTGTTAGATAGTTTTGAATATAGGAGTGATGTGATATGATTTATGTTTTAGAAGGATATACTAAGACCACTGTGTTGATAGTAGATTATGAGTGGTTGTGGTGTGTGTATTAGAGGGAAGAGGCAGGAGCAAGAATTCTAACTTGAGTGCTGTTGTGGTAGTTCGGATACTTGTGGTGGTTAGGGTTAGGGATTGGACCATGATGACAGTTGACAGAGGCAGTGAGAACAGTGGTCAGATACCGCGTGGAGGCAGAAGGAGTCCTGTGTGCTGGTGTGCTGAGTATCTGGTGTGAGAATTGTTAAGGATGACTGATGTTTTGGATTGAGCTCATTAAAAAATGGAATTTCTTTTTACAGCTTTCAGAATTGGTTATCTAGTAGTTTGGGGTTACTTATGTTAAGTTTGAGATATCTGGTAGGCATTTGGATTTGAATCTGAAATTTAGTGGAGGAGATTTACTTTTTAGCACATATACAGAATTTAAATCAGAGAACGGACATGTATAAGAAATACAGAATGTTCTTATTTTAAAATACAAATTCCTGTGACCCCACTCTTAAATCAGGGTGGGCCCATAAGTCTGCACATAATTCTGATGCACAGTATTTCACACTTAGAGGAACAAGGGCTTTTTGGAGTATACAGTGCCCAAGGCAGGTATGGATTCCTGAGGTAAGATTCTTCATTGCCCTAAGTTTAACTTTTCTCAGTAGAACTGCTTATCTTCTCCCATAATCCCACTGAGAAGCATTTGGTTTTGTTGGAGACTGCACATCAGAGTATGAAAGGTAATGTTAGTGATAAGATGGTTACAGCTAAAGAAAGATTTCACTCTATCATTTTCTCCCTTATTTGACAGCAACAGCTGGGATGAACATGTATTTGAATTGGTTCTACCTAAAGCTTGTATGGTTGGACATGTGGACTTCAAATTTGTTTTGAACTCAAACATCACCAATATTCCACAGATACAAGTGACACTGCTGAAAAATAAAGCTCCAGGCTTAGGGAAAGTCAATGGTAAGAATGGATCAAAATTTGAAGATTTTATCATGTAGTTGGGTTTCTTAAAAAAACTAATTTTCAACTTGGCTGTCTAGTTTTGACATCCCTTCTTGCTCCCACACCCCTGTGCTCTTTTCCTTCTCTACTTTTTTGTGGTTCTGTTTAGAGAAGTTTATCCAGAAACATTGAAGAACTTCTCAGTAACTCTCTGTTGTTCAGAATTGCATAAACTTGAGTAATTTAATTATGGTTTTAGGCAGTTAGTTCCTTTGTGAGTTAGTTTCACTTTTAGCATTACTGCACTTAACACATTTCTCTTTGTGAGAGGAGACTTGTTTGTAAAAAGAACTTTGTTATGGAATGCATATATTCTTTTAAGATTATTAGTAAAACTCAGAATGTAGTGCCAGGAATATATTCATCTTTATTTATCTTTCTTACAAACTCAGAATTTGATATATTGAGTTACTAAAATAGATTATACATACTTGACATATTTGGAACTAGATGTTATTTCTCAGTGTTTTCGTCTTAATAGGTTAATTTAAAAGATTAGGGATAATTTCAGAGTAAAAGGCTACTTCACACCAGGGATAAAAACATTGAAACCTGAATAATTTCCTATTTTACAAATATGTATGTATGTGTTTGTGTATATATATGTGTTTGTGTGTATATATGTGTGTATTTGTGTATATGTGTGTGTATAATTTTGAATCATGACAGATTCTGATTTAATTGGTGTAGGACTTAGGTACTGGTATTTTTAAAACTCTGCAGGTGGTGTACTATATAGCCTAGGGTAAGAATTTTTGGTTTAGTGGCTAGCAGATTATTTCTTCAGGTGAATATTTTACCACCTTTAAAAGAGAGAAGAGACTATAAAACAGTTGAATCTAATTTTCTTCCTCCCCTAACAACCATTTTAAAAATCACTGTAGTTCCCAATTTAACAGAGTATTTTAGAATTTTAGGCACAAAGATCATTGATATTAAGCAACATTAAGTTTACTAATATTTTTATCCTCTAGAAACAGCAGTAGATAGGCAGATCACCTTTCCTTTGTCTCCAGCTCTTAACATTGAAGTGGAACAAAATGGGAAACCGTCCCTGGTTGATTTGAATGAAGAAATGCAGCACATGGATGTAGAGGAATCACAGTGTGAGTTAAATTACAGAGCTGTTGTCCATGACAGTAAAAGGAGTAGTGATCCAAATGCATCCTACTGGGCAAAGATTTCTTTATGGCTTGCAAAAACGTGGTTTTAAGAACACAATTAAAAATAACCTATAATTCTGCTTGGCAATATGCTTTAATTTTCAGCTCTTCTTAGTGAACACAGCTGTGCTAATACTTGCGTTCTTGTTTTTTAATATCTTGAGATTTGAAATCATGTCATGGTTTTATTTTTTTTTTAAATCAAGGTGAATGTAAATAATATGGGAATGAAAAACAGCATAATATATCAGATAATGATTATAGTTCCTTAGCATGATAGCAAATTTTATTTGAACACATTCTAAGTATGGAATTTTGTGTGGTGCTGTTATATGTAAATGGGATGGATATTTGCTTATTAAATACTACATTTTAAATTATACACTAATTTAAAAGAAAAATGTGTATTTTTCTTTTTAGGTCTTAGATTATGTCCATTTTTAGAAGATCATAAAGAAGACATTCTCTGTGGGCCAGTGTGGCTTGCTAGTGGCCTTGATCTGTCGGGGCATGCTGGGATGTTGACATTAACAAGCCCCAAACTTGTTAAAGGTGAAGTAACATGTTTTACAAAAGCAGAATAAATAGCCCCACAGTTGTAAAAGTAGATTTAAAAAAAATAACCTGACTTCAGAAAAATAAGATACTGTTTTTTGGGGGAATTTTCTTGAATGATTCTATCAGTTTCATGGTAGCTGAGGTAATTTCCTTTCACCAGTGACTATTGCTGTGTGAAACTTAAGATCCTATGTTCTGTGTCTTGAGGGTCTCAGTACTTTTTGAAAAAGCACAAAGAAGATGAATGTAGTATGACTTAGCATGTTATACAGAATTCTTCCAAATAACCAAACATTATGTTCTGGCATGTTTGCCTTTTCCATCAATTTAGAGTCCTGTGTTTTCAGGGTGTTCGTTGTATATTGTTATGATATCTTCTCTTAAGGGTTTTTTTATAGAGGAGTTTTGAAAGTATTAGATGTAATGATGTGTCTTAAACACAAGTTACAATATATATTTTATTTTATGTCTGTAAGGTGTTAGATATTGCACTAGTAAGACATTTATGTCACCTTTGTATCTCATGGGTGAATTAAAAAATCCAAGTGAGACACCTCAATCGTTAAAGTAAAATTGGAGGTGAGAAGGCTGTGGAGATCCTTCTGTAAACCAAGAAAATATCAGACCACCTAAATAACAACTGTTTTAAAATGTATGCACTCCCTTTATAATGTTTGTCCCCATTCACACACTTCCCTTTAGTTACAGATACAGTATGTACACAAGCTTGATTGTACTCCCTTGACTACATCTTTTTCATTCATTAAGTTTATGAGACCCTGTGATTTGTTAGGTTACATACTAGGTTATAGTGGTGAGCAAAACTGTATAATAACTACATAATAAAATCTCTCATATTGCTGGAAGTGTAAGTTAGTTGTGTTAAATGAGAATATGAAACTTAAAATCTTACATGAAAATTAAAATGTTGGCTTTGACAAAATTGTGTGTGTGTGTTAGTTGCTCAGTCATGTCCAACTCTTTGCGACCCAATGGACTGTAGCCCACCAGGCTTCTCTGTCCAGGAGATTGACAAAATTATGGATAGATTATATAATGTGTATTTCAAAAGTCTCAGTAATGTAAAAGTGTTAGTTTTCTTGGAATTTAGTAGAAGTGACTATTCTTCTCTTCAAATTCCTAAAACTTTGAACTGGAGAAAATGATTGCTAAATTTTTGTGTATGCATAAAAGGATGATGTGGGCCAAAGACATGTTGAAAAAGAAAACCGAAAAGGAGGATCTTAAGAGATTTTAGAACCTAGAATAGTGCAACAATAAGAAGAATATAACAGTGCAGTGCCAGCACAGTAGTCAGGCAGATCAGTGGCGAACAACAAAAGTAGCTTTTGTAATCACAGAAAGATTTCATACCTGCTTAGGCAGCAGCTTATGGGTTGCTCATGGGTATATTAGTTTGAGGGTATTTTTGCAGTTAATTTTACATATAGATTATATGGTATGACTTCAACTTAGTTAAAATGTATAAAACATAAACTAGTGATAATAACTAATATTTATTGAGTGCTTCCTTTTGCCATGCATTTATAAGTGTTTTAATTACCTTTGAGGTAGGTACTATTATTGTTTTTACTCATTTTGGAAGAAACTGGACCATGGAGAGTTTAATTTGTCACATGGCTAATAGAATGGCAGAACCATTACCAGACCCAGATAGTGGCTCCAAAGCCTGTGCTTTTTTAAGTGTGTGATACTATAATGCTGTGTATGTGTGCATGCACATGTGTGTGTGTGCGTGCATGCATAAAAGGGCTGGATGGATACACATCATAATACATCATTATTTTGGGCGGTGCTTCAGTGACAGTGTTTCCTGTTTTTCTATAGTTCACAGAATTTCTGTGGTTGAAATGACTAACTTCTTTGGGATAAAGCATGCCAGGTGTCAAAACTTGCTATATTATGTTCTTCATATAAATGCTGTGCTTTTTGTTCTTTTGGTGCCAACATATATGAAGCGTATTTAGCCATATTGTATGCAAACAGTACAATTTGAAAATTCTGGCAAAGTGTATTTTTCTTTCTGTGGAGTTAATTATTTAGCTTACTCTGTGAAGACTAAATGGAGAAGGCAATGGCAACCCACTCCAGTACTCTTGCCTGGAAAGTCCCATGGGCAGAGAGCCTGGTGGGCTGCAGTACATGGGGTCGCAAAGAGTCAGACACGACTGAGCGACTTCACTTTCAGTTTTCAGGGAAATGGCAGCCCACTCCCGTGTTCTTACCTGGAGAATCCCAGGGACGGCAGAGCCTGGTGGGCTGCCGTCTATGGGGTCACACAGAGTCGGACACGACTGAAGCGACTTAGCAGCAGCAGCAGCGTGAAAACAAAAAGCAGTTTTGCTTTTTGATGATTGAATAATTTATCCCATTCTGCACCACTCCTCTAGGTATGGCAGGAGGAAAATATCGTTCATTTTTGATCCATGTCAAGGCAGTGAATGAAAGAGGAACAGATGAGATCTGTAATGGTGGTATACGTCCTGTAGTGAGACTTCCATCCCTAAAACACCAGAGTAACAAGGGATGTTCACTTGCTTCACTCTTGGCAAAAGTTGCAGCAGGCAAGGTATGAAACAGTATCATTTTAAACTGTAACATTCAGGTTTTATTTGCTTATTTTCTAATTGAAAGATAATTGCTTTACAGATTTTGTGAACTGTTACATGCTATTTTAAATGTTATAGTTGAGATTTGATACACTCTTGGAAGTAGCATGGCCCACAATTGATTTTTTTAATAGACAACTTGGTTTGTTTGTAGTTTTTCTCTGCAGCAAGTTGAAAAAATATAATGAAGGAGAAAATATTTACGTTAACTTTAAGCTGTCTTTCTTTTATAAAGTATATTCATTGGGGAGTAATTGCTAGCAGGCACTTGCCTTAATAATTATTTTGGACCATAATGCTTATTTCCTTGTGTGTAAGTATTTGTTTCTATGCCCTTAACTGGTAACACACCACTTTTTTTTTTTGGTAAACATTTGGGAGGCTGCAGGAAGAGAAGTAAGTTGAGAATTGATTTCAGAGATATAATTTTCATGTTCATTTTCTACAACTAGCTTTACATCATGCAGTTTCTTCATACTTGTTTGATTTTGGACTTTCTTGAGCACTAGAGATTTTATTTCTCTATCATCATTATCCATAAGCAACAATAGCAGTATCAGTAACAACAACCATCTTATATTTGTATAGGTCTTCCAATTTTTCAAGAACTTCTGTGTACTTTATCTGATTTAAGCCCCAAAGTAACTCTGAGGTAGGCAGAGCAGGTGCTATTACCTCCATTTTTTCATATTTTAATTGAGGGAACGTTAGAGACTGGGGAGCTGGCATAGCTCATAGAGCAGTAGCTGGGACTGAGACTCAAGACTTTGGCTTGGTAATCTTTATTCACTGGGCTGTTTTACCTTTAAGCAGTGACTATGTCTCTTCCACGGTTATAGTTTTATAACAATTTTATAACAATGGAGTAAATTAGTCATTTACTGAATATGAGGGTAAAAGCTATCATTTTAATTTGAGATTTATGTTTTGAAATTTAATTTGAGATTTATGTTCAGTTATATTTTTTTATTTATAAACTTTAATGGTAAATAACTTTTTGTTTCATTTGTTCATTCAATTACTTATTTTTGTATGTTCAGGAAAAATCCTCTAATGTTAAAAATGAAAATACAAGTGGCACCCGTAAATCTGAAAACCTCAGGGGCTGTGACTTACTTCAAGAAGTCTCAGTCACCATCCGAAGATTTAAGAAAACTTCAATTTCTAAAGAGAGGTAACCTCATTTTCTTCTACTGTTCTTAAATAATAGGAGTACAAAGGAAGAATTTCCAGTAAATATATCAATATACACAAAATTTTAAAATCCTAACTTTTCCTTGAAAATTTTTATTCGCTTTTTATTTCTCTTAAGAACTTACGTCAGTGATGGTATATATTGTTTTTTCACTTCATTGTTTCATCCTTGGTGTTCATATAGTGCTAGGTAATTTTCTTCCTTTTTTTAATTGTAATATTCATGATTCCAAATGAAATATTTGATGTCCAACCAGGTTGAAATAGCTTTATTTTTCTCTTTTGATTATTAATGTGTTTATGTATATGTGTGTGTGTGTGTGTGTGTGTGTGTGTATATATATATACATATATTGTTTTTTTTTTTGTAGAGTGCAGCGATGTGCCATGTTGCAGTTTTCAGAATTTCATGAGAAGCTTCTCAACACTTTGTGTAGAAAAGCAGATGATGGCCAAATCACAGAACATGCCCAGAGTCTTGTGTTAGATATTCTTTGTTGGTTAGCTGGAGTACATTCGAATGGACCTGGAAGGTTAATAAGATTTTATTTACCACAGATTGTCCTTTGGATGTTATGATTGGAAGTTCAACATGAGCGTAAACACCTGCTATTGTTTTGCAGCTCGAAGGAAGGAAATGAAAGCCTGCTTTCAAAAACACGAAAGTGTCTTTCAGACATTGTACGTGTTTGCTTCTTTGAGGCAGGACGAAGCATAGCCCACAAGTGTGCTCGATTTCTCGCCTTGTGCATCAGGTTGGTGATTGTTAAGATGAAAATATACTTTGTAGGTGCTCCTCTAGTTTGGCAGGTGATACCTTGTGTCTAGGGTGATGTGGTTCTTGTTGAATATATGTATAACGTAAGTGGATTTTTAAAACGTAATGAGTATTATTGAGATCCTAGGGAAGAAGTTTGGGTTTTTTTGGGCAAAATGTCATGTTAAATCTAGTAATAAAAGAATTCAGCTGGGCTTCTCTGCTTACTAGAAGATTTTGGGGAGTTTGTAAGGGGAGCTCTTCCCTCACTTTCACTCCCACTGTCCCTGGTTGTCTTTGGATTCTTCTGAGGCCTTTGTTACCAGTTATGTCAGTTTTCCCAGAATTATTTGTAGCAGTGTGCACATCATTTTATCTAAACCCTGATGAAACTATCTAGGAAATGTTTAAAATTAATAGTCTGTATTGATTATACCTGCTTTTTAGCTCTTTTTTGGTTTAAAAAAAGAGTGGTTTATTGCATAAGAAAACAGTTATAAAGACCCTTAGTATAATCAGTCCCTACCATCTTTCTGCACGTTTACAGGGCTTTGAGGCAGGTTTCTTTCAGTCTGTATGAACACATTTAAAGATTTTTAAGAGTAATACACCATGTTTAGAATTAATTACCTTGAGTAATGTATTTAAATTTTTTTTTCAGTAATGGCAAGTGCGACCCATGTCAACCTGGATTTGGATCTGTTCTGTTGAAGGCCTTACTTGATAATATGTCGTTTTTACCCGCAGCAGCAACTGGTGGTATGTGAAACTTGTTTGGTCATAAATAACTATAACTTTAGGAATTATCTCACAGTATGTTTGTTTAGTAACTTTTGTTTTTTCTCAGTTAGTCGTCTTTTTTTTCTATAGCTTGTCTGTTTTTTAAGGGGTTTTAAATTGTGATTGGGTAGGAAGATACTCTTTTTGATAATATTTTTAGGAAAAAGTTATGGGAGATTTAAATAATCAGGTCATCTCAATTCATTCATTTTGTGGAGTTCCTTAAAATAATTGAGTTGTTTGGTTGTTTAGTGATGGTAGATCAGATGTTACAAGCTAAAATGTCTGTAAATGCCAGAGAGATATCATAAATTAGTTAAATGGTTCATACACATATAGTGTGTGAATGGTAGGGTCTGTGGCAAATTGGAATTTTCTGAAAGGGACCAGTGAGTTTTTTTTTTTTTACAGCACCTAAAAACTGTGGAAATGCCATTCAAGAATGAATGTAGTTATCAGGTAGGAATTTACTATGAAGGGCTACTGCTTTGCCCTTTACCTAGTGTTATTATTTATTTATTTATTTATTTATTTTGAAGACATTTCTCACAGTCTTTTATTTCATAAATAACCAATCCATTCAAAAAGTTATCTCATATTCCACAAGAATTTGACCTTTGTGGTGTATCAGAAATAAAGCTTGCTTAAAGTGAGTTGATAAGTGGTTGCTGCTGCTGATGCTCAGTGTGACTCCGTGGACTATAGCCCGCCAGGCTCCTCTGTCCATGGAATTTTCCAGGCAAGCATACTGGGGTGGGTTGCCATTTCCTACTCCAGGGGATCTTCCCAACTGAGAAATCGAACCCGGGTCTCTTGTGTCTCCTGCATTGGCAGGTGAACACTTTACCATTGTGCCACCTGGGAAGCTGGATAAATGGTTATTTTATTAGTATCTTAATTTAGACAAAGAATCCATTTATATTTGCCTTTAACATATATTGACTAAAACTATAAACTTTTGTTACATAGAGTAGAATGTTTTGGACTTGGTTGCTCACTGTGATAATTTCTGGTGTTTAAAACAGTCTCTTGAAAACAGTGTTAGAGGTTGGGTGCTTAAATTATGGGGTGTACTTAGTACTCAGATATCTCAAGTTTTATAAAAGAGTAAAAATACATCGTCGTGAACACCTTTTAAGATCACTTTTGGTCTATATCTAACTGGCAATATAGAATGACTACACTTCATTCACTTGCTGAAGTATGTTATTTGTAGCTCATTCCCATCTATTATTTTTGAAATTTTTCGTACAGAGAAAGAGTATTTTAGGAAAGATTGTTTGAAGGATCTGACATTTCCACTTTTCTAGCTATTCTAAAATGTCCCTCAGAATCATCTCACTTTACTGAAAACCTAAATGACTAGGTTGACTTTGTACACTTCTCAAAAAATATAATGCGATTCTTTGTCAGCATCATCTTAGAGTCCTCCAGGGAGTTAGTCCTTCTTTGTAATTTGCCCTTACAGATTTTCTTTCCAGAAAATCGTTCTAGGAAAAGAGGACATACTCATAAATGTGAAATCTGAAGTTTTCTTTGTGAAGGAGAAATGAGGAAAAGAAATATAAATTTGTTATTGTTGTTTTCAGGTTCTGTCTATTGGTATTTTGTCTTACTGAATTACGTTAAAGATGATGATTTGGCTGGGTGCAGCACTGCATGTGCATCTCTGCTTACTGCTGTGTCCAGACAGTTACAGGACAGGTTAACACCAATGGAGGCTTTGCTTCAGACAAGGTATTTTAACTTATGAAATGACTAATGATGGGCCTTTCTGGATATGGTACTACCTTTGCACAGATATTTGCTTAAGGTTTTCTTTCCCTCTATTTTTTCTGAGAATAATTCCCTTTAACAACTTTGGAAGTCCTGGAGATGCTTATTTGGAGGGCTAATTATATTAAAAATCTTTATAAGTAGTGTTTCTTGCTAGTGGAAAAAGCACTTAAGGTAATTTGTTTCTTCATTGTTAAAACTTTATAAGGTGAAACTGTGTAAATCATGTATTGGCCTTAACTAGTATTCTTTATGTGCCATTTGATTTTCTAAAACTTAAACATAATGAAATAAGAAATATCTAAAGGTTAGATTTAAGTTCTTTTGAAGTAGAGTGTTCTATTATTTAAAGCAGTCACCTTTATAATCATCTTTATTGATTAGAAATCTTGATTTTGATGAAATGTTACCAAAAACCTTTATATCTTCTGCTGAGTCAATGTCATGATTGAGGCAAGGGAAGGGTGCTTGAAAGCCTCTTTTTTTGATTCAGTCTACTGATGAAGGTTCAGTCTTGGTTCATTAGTTACCAGCTTAATTGAAATCACATTTATTGAGTCTCTGAACTGTATCTTTTGGAGCATATGTTTGCAGGGAACACAGTTCAGGTTCAGTGAATTTGAGTTAAATCTGGTTAGTGTCTCCTTCTGCCCCGTATAAAAACTGCTTTTGGAAGTGAAGTGAAGTGAAGTCGCTCAGTCGTGTCCGGCTCTTTGCAACCCCATGGACTGTAGCCTACCAGGCTCCTCCGTCCATGGAATTTTCTGGGCAAGAATACTGGAGTGGGTTGCCATTTCCTTTTCCAGGAGATCTTCCTGACTCAGGAATTGAACCCGGGTCTCCCGCATTGTAGGTGGACACTTTACCGTCTGAGCCACTGGGGAAGTGCTAAAGCTAAGTAAATAGAAAATTTGTTAATTAGATGACTGACAGGAAAATCGCTAGGACCTTGTTTTATTTTTCAGATACGGATTGTATAGTTCACCATTCGATCCAGTCCTCTTTGATCTGGAGATGAGTGGCTCTTCCTGCAAAACTGTGTACAACAGCAGCGTTGGTGTCCAGTCTGATGAGATTGACTTGTCAGATGTACTTTCAGGTAGTAAAATGTTTGATTAGAGGAATTTCTGAATTTTTTACCTTGGTTTAAGATACCACCAATTTTTAATAGATTGTAGTTATTCCATTCTGTCTTTGGGAACTACAAGTTTCTGGAACTTAACTTTTGTGTCTGTGAATCATTTAACTATTTGCTTTGTTTCTCAACTCCCCCATCAAGAAATATTGACGTTCTTTTGACAGGGTTGCAAATTTGGGTTTTTTTGTTGCTTTTTTGTGTGTGTTTCATTACGTTAGTATGACTTTAATGTTAATAGACTAAAATTTGTTTATTCGTTGTAGTCTTTCCAATTTTATTTGGTGTGCCTTTGCTGTCTGTAAAATCAGAGAACATATTATTTCATATTACAGAAAATAAATATATATGCTTTTTTAGTAAGCAAAGATGGAGAAAGAAAAAATAATTTTCTACATCTTCTATCATACTCTTCTGAGGTAAACTTGGTACACAGTGTTACGTGTATTCTTGGATGCACTTCTAAAGAATATGCTTTTAGGACTGAATGTGTAACACTATTTGTATAATCTCTTCAGATGCTAGAATTTGGTGTTTTTCTGTTTTTGTTAGAACAATGAACACTTTAGTTTTTGTTTTCTTCCTTCTTATTGAACTTGTTACAGCTGTTATTAGTAAACCAAAATGTTAAAAAATTTACTTGTAAACATGATAATTACCATGTTAAATATAAGTAAATTTGGGGAGTTAGTCTCAGTTTTGTTTAAATTTAGTTATGAATTGTGAAAAAAACAAAAGAGAAAAATAAAATACAAAAATAAAATGCAAAATATCTCAACTTTAACCTCTCCATTCTCTTAGGTTATCGTTGTTAACAGAATGTTTAGCTATTTAGACTTGTTTGCTACACGTGTTTATGAGCATTTTTAATGAAAGAGATTATATTATACATCTGGTCTTCTTGCTTTTTAATAAATTATTCTGTTTGATGACTTAGGCTCTGATTACCTCATGCCAGTATGTGTCTAAGTGACATGTCAAATTATGAGTAGACCTCAGAGGAGAGGTTAGAACTAGACCTATAGATGCCTCCTGTACACTTTAGGATAGAGTGAAGTTTGTTACAGAGAAACTGTAAGGAGAAGACCATAAAGCTCAGGCCAAGCCAGGGGGTTGGTTAAATACACAAGAGCAGCCATATTCATTTTAGAATGACTATTCGTCTCCATATGAATGTCTTATTTTTTTATTCCTTACCATCAGACCTTCTGCAGCATTTCCTTTTTCAGTTAATGGCATCTGTGGCACAAAACAGAAATGTGAACTGTATCCTCTCTCTCTCATCCTCCACATTGGGGCTGTCATCTGATCCTATCTATTTTTCCACCAACCTGTATTTGCAATTTGCCCATTCTCTTACCTCTCACGATCACAGGATTTTAGTCCAGGTCACAGTCATCTTGAACCTGGACTAACAAATAGCTTTCCAACTGGTTATTCTGCATCTGTTCTTGGCTCACTTCTGTTCATCCTTTACAGTGCAATGATTGCAGTTATTTTTAAATGTAAACAATCTGGTTATTCTCTCAAGGTATTTTTCATGTCTTCCCAAGATTGTACCATCCAAAGTCTCTAATATAGCATAGATGATCTTGTATGATCTGACTTTTTCCCTTCCCCTGTTAGTTTTCTTTTTGTGGTCCTGTGATTCTCAAAGTGTTGTCCATAGGCTCTCTCAGGGTCCCTGAATCCTTTCAGGGAGTCCGTGGATCAACTGTTTTCCTATCTGCCCTTTTCACTGCATAGACTTTTGTATTGATTATGTGAAAGCATGATGATCTTCCCCATACACTTAACAGTCAGAAACATGATGGTTTTACTTAGAAATATCTTTGATGAAATAGTTAAAATCCTAATTGTATTCAATTTTGAACCCAGGAGTACACACCTTTTAAATATTCTGTGATGAAATGGGAAGTGTGCATGAAACATTTGTGCCGCATACTGAGGAACCATGGTTGTTTCAAGAAAATGAACTTGTGTAGTTGTTATAGCTGTAAACTTCTGTTGCTGATTTCATGGAATGCCATTTTTATTTGCACGAATGAGAAACAAAATGTGTTCATTCAGATTTGATTATTTGGCAGGTATTTTCTCAAAAATGAATTTAAAAAGCGTGTCAGTATCCATCCAATTGATAGTTATTTGTTGCCAATGTTAGAAGTAGAACTTTTAAGAAAAGATTAGAATTTTGGAAAACTTTTGTCCTCCAAAGAGAGCTTGACAGCTTCTCAATACATAATGACTTTTCTGATGGGCTGTGATATTAGTGTCATTTTCTGATATTATATAAGCAAGTGTATTAACTTTTGGAAGATCTGTATATAGTAATGAACCAGTATTTTCCAAGTGGTTGATGCGTGGTGAGTCATCATCATACTGGACAGAAGATTCCTTAAAAGAATAAGATAGGCCAACTAATCTTGCTATAGCAGAGTTTGAGAAGGTCTTTTTCAAGATTTCAGATACTATATTGCAATTAATCCTAAACTGGCACTTTTCAAATTTTTGAATATTTAATACTTTATTAAAATATTCCTTTCTTTTCTAACTATGTATATTCTTTGTCAGAGATTTTTTTCATATATTTCTGACAAAGCATCTTCATGCTGTCGTAGATTGGATCCAGATAGGCAAATCCAACTTCCTTTGATAAGCCACATATTAAAGATATTTGCAAAAATGTAAGACTTTGCCACCCTTCTCATTTAAGTTATTTTTGTTTTAGGAGACAGTGATTTTTTTCATCAAAAATGAAAGATTTTATATCTAATCAGATTAATTTATTACTATTATGTGAATTAATGTTTAATATATTCTCTTCTTAAAATCTCTACTTTTGTAAATCTCTCTATATATACAACCAATATAAATGAAAGCTCAATATTTGAGTTCTTTTAATTATTTTAAAGACGTGTGGAGATTTTAGGATTGAGAAATGTTCCTGTAGGCACATTTTTCTTTCAGTTCCTCTAATGTGCCATGTTCCCTTCTACTGAAGAGATTTTATTCATGTCATTTCTTCTGCCTGGGTTCCTCTGCCTCCTTGGAGTAGATGCATAAAAATCTTTTATTCTTCACATGAATCTCTTCACCTCATCCTGGAAGTATTTTATTGCCCATTCACTTAGATTGATTTCCCCTTGACTTATTTGTCCTGTGAACTTCTCCTAAGTAAAGTGTAGCACTTTTTTTTTTTTTAAGGTTTAATTGCATAATTATTTGTTTCATATCTGGTAAACTTGAATAGAAGATGCATTTCATGACAACTAGGGCCTGTCATTTTTCTCTTGTATCTCCCATGTCTTCTATTGAATAAGTGCTCAGTAAATTATTATTATTTCTTTTAACACATGTATCAGGTCCTGTGCTGGGTGCAAATGGATGTTGGAGAGTAAGGTTTTGATAGTTTAGTCTTGCCTTTAATTTATTCCTTTAGGTTTTTTCTGTGTCTGCATTCTTTCCATCTTCTCTTTCTGTTTTACTTTGTCTGATAAAGAATTCTATTTAAAAGTATTGCTCTGATTTTAGAAAATTTGACAAGTACTAAAAATGACATTTCCCTCTTCCTCCCATGGTACCATATACACTCTTAATTCTTTTGTGTTCTTCCATCCAGTCTTCTGTCATTTATGGTTTGCATGGATGTGACCATTTGATTTTTTTCTTACTGCTACATGTGCTAACTTATTTTTATGATTATAATGCAGCATATCTCATTCTAGAATATAATCTTGCTAATATCTTAAGAGTATTTTTAAAATTTTAATTTAGTGTCATTTATATACTTGATACCATAGAATATATTCTGATTTTTTTTGCATGCTTAAATTAATCTAAGTAGCCGTCTTATTTTTTCCTTATTTAAAATATTTATATTTCTTTTGTTTTCTGTTCCTCATTTAAAATCTGAATCACTTGTTCTAGTTTCTTGTTAATGGTTGCTTCTGTACAACTCTGCTTCTGTAGTACGGAGCAGTACTGTAGCACCTTCTGTTGTACCTGGTGTTTGTGAGTTTTCTTAATACCATGTCCATTGTTGAAGCCCTGTGTAAGGTTTGTGCATTTATACATCTTTGTAGTTAAAATTGAAGTAGTGGCTATAATTCTCACTGTGATTGTTGCCTTGTTAAGATTAATTCACCCTTTATAAAACTTGTCTCTCCTTTGTATTAGGAAATGGAAAGGTTAGTAGTTGCACGGCTGCTGAAGGTAGTTTCACATCTCTCACTGGACTTCTAGAAGTTGAACCTCTGCACTTTTCTTGTGTGTCAACTAGTGATGGGACAAGAATAGAAAGGGATGATGCAAGTACGTTTACTGGTATGTACCTTCTTTTGTTACATACATTTTTATTGCATATTTTATGTTGCAGTAAAGTGATATGTAAGTTTACATATCTGTTTATATTATCGGAAAAACTCCTTTACTGTTGTGTGAAGTAGAAACTTGTTGGTTGGAGGGAGATTCTGAGGAAAAATCATAAGTAGTTTCATATCTTTCTAAGTCTATTCATGGGTTTTTTTCCCCCTACATTCTAGAACCTTATGTTAAATCTTTTTGCTTTTATGTGTGTGGAATTTTAGAAACATTTCAATTTGGAAACTATCAAACATGATAAAAGTAAAGGGAAGAGTGCAATGAACTTTTATCTCCATTATCCGCCTGCAGCAGCCATCCACTGCCGGCCGGTCTTGTGTGTAGTTTTCACATCATGGTGTTATTTCTTGCATTTAAAGCTGAAAGTATATTTGTTAGTGTCTGTGAGAAGTTCAAGATGAATGAAGAGGGAAAACTGTTTCTTCAGCTTGTTTAAAACAACTTTGGATACATGAACCTGCTATTTGTGTGTTTGAGTCTATGTGGTGGTGATGCTTTAAATGAATGATTGATGACAACTTGTTTATTTTATACATCTTTTTTCCTTTGTTTTTTTCTTCATGTTGTAAGATCTGTGTTACACATTGTTCTGTCTGGGCACAAATAATTGAAGCTTTTATAATTAGAAATATTGGAATATGATTTTATATTTGTATTATAGTCACAGATGTGTTTTTAAATATTGTCTTGAATGAATTCTACTGTTTGTGTTTTTTCGTAAGTGTCTTTGTTTCTTCAGAAAGTAAAAAGAGTTGCTTAGAAGTCATGAAAGTCATGAAAAATTTAATCACTTGGGTGCAGAACGGCAGCATGTTTTAAAGGGAGCTTAACAGTTGTTTGAGTGCCTTTTTATTCAGAATCATATTTCTTGCAATTGTGGAAGTAACCAAGTGAAATTCATGGCTTATCTAGCTGAGAGTTTTAATTTTAAAATAAAATTTTTTATTTCTTTTACGTGGAGATGCCAGAAGGATCAATATCTACTTATGTTTGTTTTCTTGGACTATTACAGTCGTTTTATAGAAACTTACACATTCAGTGTGGTATGGAAACATGCCATAACAAGAAAATAAACTTCCAGAAAACTATTTAGTTTTGTTTTATTTATTGATTTATTGATTGATTGGCTGCGGAATCTTAGTTCCCCAACCAGGGATCAAACCCATGCCCTCCACAGTGGAAGCACAGAATCTTAACCATAGCACCACCAGGGAGTCTGAGAACTCTTTAGTTTTTTAAATCAGGATTTTTTCTTTGGAACTGTCATGAAATTAATTTTTTATTTTAAGAAAATTAATGTATTTGGATAAGTAATATTTTCAGAAGGTTTGAAATTTAAAACAAAATATCTGATTTGAAAAAAAGTATTCCTTTACATTCCTACCCATTTCTTCTGCAAAGCAAATAATAGGACCAGTTTCTTGTCCTTCCAAAAGTAGTCTATGCTTTTTTTTTTTTAGTCTATGCTTTTATAATAATTCAACTTTGTATTGCAATCAGATCAAAAGTGTTGCCAGCAGAGGGATTTTAGTAAATTTTAAGACAAAATCCTGAGTTGTGATCATAAGGTGCTAGAAGATGAGTGTAGTCTCTCAACTTCTGTCTCCTTTTACTTTGAAACATGTTAATTGTGAAATACAATACTCATGCAGAAAAGTGTAGTAAACAATTGTATAGGGAAGCAATTTATCACAACACAAACCGCCCATATGACTACCAGGTCAAGAAACAACATTTCCAGTACTCTGTAAACAAATTTCTTTATGCCCACTTCAATTTATTTTTCCCTCACTCTCTGAAGAAGGTAAACCTTGTCCTGACTTTTTATAAAGAGTAATCATTTCTAGCTTTTTATTTGTTTCTTTGTATAACCTCTTACCTCAGCTTCCTTGGTGGCTTAGTCAGTGAAGAATCTGCCTGCATAGTCAGTAAAGAATCTGCCTGCAGTGCGGGAGACTTGGGTTGCATCCCTGAGTCAGGAAGATCCCCTGGAGAAGGGAATGGCAACTCACTCCAGTGTTCTTGTTTGAGAAATCCCATGTTCTGAAGAGCCTGGTTGGTTGCAGAGTGGACACAACTGAGCAACTAACTTTCACTTTCATAACTTCTTAGCTACATGTTCCTAAACACTGGTTGAGTAAGGTCTGTGTGGTATAGAATTGCATTTATGTATTTTTTGGTCAGCTGTTGAAGTTCCATGTTATGATTGTTAAATTCACCCATAATGTTTAGTCTGTGCTTGGTGAAGTGTACTGTGTATATCCACTTGGGTATACAGTTTGCTAATTGTGTTCTTCAGATTCTCTCTCTCTCTCTCTCTTTTTTTTTTTTAGATTCTCTCTTTATTGATTATTTTATGTTTCTTTTTTTGAGTTAATAAGATCAGCATGTTAAATTCTTGTCATTATACTTGTGGATTTGTCTGTTTTGGTTTCAGCAGTTTTTCTTTTATGCATTTTGAAGCTATCATACAAATTTAGAATGGTTGTATCTTTTTTATGAATTGAATCTTTTATTGTTAGTTATTATCTCTCTCTAGCATTGATTTTCCTAAAATTGCTTCTTTTGATATTTCTGTACCAGTCATCAGCTTTCTTTAGGTTACTATTTGTGTGGTATATATTTTTACTTTTCAGAATCTCGTTATTTTAGATATGTCTTTTATAAGCAGAATGTACTTACCTTTTTTGTCCTGTTTCTTTCAATTGGAGTATTTAGCTTATTTACATTTAATATAATTACTAATATATTTGTATTCAAATCTACCATGTATTTTATATATTCTGTTAGAGTTCTCATCTTGCCTATAGATGTTTCTTTTTTTCCCTTTGTCTCCATTTTATTGGTGACTCTATTTTTATTGAGCTATTTTTCTTCTTTTTATTATTTTTAGCAGTTATCCCAGAGAGCATAATATACATCCTTGACATCCAGAAATCCAGTTACTTTTTTTCCCATACGGTGCAAATATATTGAACATTATTTAATCACTACTTTGAGTTATATGGCAATATGACTTCATACCTTAATTTTTATATTATTTTAATTCTCGAGGTTATTGTTATGATTTTTGTATTCAGTATTCATTTGGATTTACCTTACAATTCCATTTTCATGTCTCTTTATTTTTTTCTTTGCTTTTGTAGTAGCAGAATGACATTTTTCTTGGATTGTTTGTCTTTTATGTGTTTCTCGTGATTTAGCTCATTTTCCTTTGAATATTATTTGGGCATTAGATTTTAAAGTCAGTAGAAGGCTAAAGTATACATGGTTAATATTTAAAGTCATTTAAATTATCCCAAAATTACAAGGACAACATAAATGCTTCAGTAAGTCTAACAATTTTCCCTCTAGAGTTGGAATGAGCTGCTATTGCTTTGGTGGAACAGTTGGTAGAGCAAGTAGATTTTATTTTGGGGCGCACAGCGTACATGAGATATGATTGCACTTTCTTTGACCAAACTCATATAGTTGAATTTGTGCATGTTACATGAGGTATTGGATGGCTTCAGTGTAGAGATCTTTTTTTTTTTTAAATAGAGGAAATTTTTTTATTGTAAGAGGCTACACACAGTTTTGTTGTTATTTCTATTTTGTGATTATAACTTAGTTTTAAAAAAATAGTTTATTTGAATTCTGGCATAACATACTCATTGTTAAATGTCAAGCTATGCTGTTAAATTACCTCCCCCCTCCTACTTTTCAAATATTTATGAGTGAATTTTTACTTCCCTCAGTTTTATTTATTTATATTTATTGGGATATGGTTGATTTAAAATGTTGTGTTAATTTTTTCTGTGTGCCTCCCTCAGTTTTAGATACATTACCTGTGAAATAGGGTAAAAATATTACCTACTCATGGTCCATTGCAAAGTTTAAATGAGTTAAGTTCCTTACTCAGCATTGTGCCTAACATTAATATTTGATTTCACACAGCCCTTGGTTCTAACCCTAGTTCTGCCACTAAGGTTAGCTCTACAGGGTAACTTCTACATTTCCTATTATTGTAGCAGTTGTCTTTCCTCCATTTAAGTGAGTCTTTCTCTTTCTGACTTATTTCACTTAATGTAATAATTTCCAAGTTCACCCCTGTTGCTGCAAATGGCATTATTTCATTCTTTTTCATGGCCATGTAGTATTCCATTGTGTATGTGTACCACATCTTTATCCATTCATCTTTTGATGGGCACTTAGGTTGCTTCCTTGGCTTGGCTATTATAAATTGTGCAGCAGTGAACATTGGGGTACATGTACGTTTTTTTGAGTTAGAGCTTTCTCTGGTTACATGCCCAGGAGTGGGATTGCTGAATAATACAGAAATTCTATTTTTAGTTTTTTAAGGACCCTACATACTGTTTTCCATAGTGACTGTATCAACTTACATTCCCACCAACAGCATAGGTGGGTTTCCTTTTCTCCATCCTCTCTCCAGCATTTGTTACTTGTAGATTTTTTAATTTGGCCATTCTGACCACTGTGAGACAATACCTTGTTGTAGTTTTGTTTCACACTTCTCTTAATAATTCGTGGTGTTGAGCATCTTTTCACGTGTCTATTGGCCCTCTGTATGTCTTCTTTTATTTAGGTCTTCTGCCCATTTTTCAGTTGGGCTGTTTGTTTTTTTATTGTTGTGTTGTATGAACTGTTTGTATATATTGGATATTAAGCCCTTGTTGGTTGCATTTTCCCAAATATTTTCTCCCAGGCCATAGGTTGTCTTTTTGTGTGTTTATAGTATTCTTTGCTCTGCCTGTAAGTTTGTTTGATTTCATTCATTGTTGAATCAACATTTGTTGATTTTTGCTTTCATTTCTATTGCCTTGGGAGACTGACCTAGGAAAACATTGGTGTGATTTATGTCTATTTATTCATAGAATGTTTTGCCTATGTTCTTTTATGGGAGTTTCATGGTGTTATGTCTTATATTTAAGTCTTTAAGCCATTTTGAGTTTATTTTTGTGTATGATGTGAGGGTTTGTTCTGACTTCATTGGTTTACATGTGACTCTCCAGCTTTCCCAGTGCAACTTGCTGAAGAGACTGTCTTTTCTCCTTTGTATATATGTTCTTGCCTCTTGTCGAAGATTATGTGAGTTTATGAAATTAAGTTTTTATCTCAGCTTTTTTCAAAATGTTTTACACAGACACTGGTAAATATTTAATGGGAAAAAAAGTTCTTTTATACTACATATTTGAATAACATTGAAAAGGGGAGTAAAAATATTTTAAACTTGTGTAATTTTATAGATCTTTAAAAATGGTAATATTCATGGGTAAGCAGTGTGTGCCAGACTTATTTGTGCATAGGACATGTTTCTCTTCCTGTTAGTGTTCTGAGGAAACATTGCTTTACATATTGTACGTGGGCCAGATTCTCTTTTTAGGCTATGTTGTAAAATGAGAAATCGGTGTCAGCAGTCTTGTGAAACGATGTTCTTATAATTGAAAGTTTGTTTTTTTTTTTTTTTTTAGCTTTTTAGGGGAGGGAGAAGAGGTGTTGTGTCTGTAGAATCTTAGTAAAGCAAAAATCAGTTTATTTCTCATGCTAAAACTATATAAGATTATTGTTTTGTATTTTCATTTTAGCCATATTAAATGAAATGTCTTCAGGCTAAAAATATTTTTAAACTTAAAAGTATACTAATTTTCTTAGATTAAGATATCATTCTTGGATCCCTTATACTTGAATACTATTATTATCAGTATAGTTTTACCATTAAGATTTCCTCTCAAGATTTTTATTTTTTAAATGAAAATTAACTGTTGTTTAGTGTCAAAGTAGTGAGCTTTTGTACATGTTTCTCTGTGAGCCTTTTCTTTATCCTGTTTTTCCCCCTTTGTCTTATGCCAGTGAGTTCCTTCGGGGTTACTCCTGCAGTAGGTGGACTATCATCTGGGACAGTTGGGGAAGCTTCGACAGCCCTGAGTTCAGCAGCCCAGGTAGCTTTGCAGTCTCTCTCTCATGCAATGGCTTCAGCCGAGCAACAGCTGCAGGTGCTGCAAGAGAAACAGCAGCAGCTTTTGAAGCTTCAGCAACAGGTTGGAGACTATTTGGCTCTTTGTTCATGCTGTCTCTAAACTTCAAAAGCTGAAAAAGTACTGTAAAAATGACTGTTATTTTCATAAAGGAAATTAGGTTTGACCGATCTGAGATAACCATTTTCTGCAAAAATTGAGGTAACATCTTCATGATATACTTAAATTTTTAAAAATGATATATATGCATTTTATAGTACATATCTTGGGGAATATAATTGATGTTTTCTTTGTAATCTTTAAAATCCATTCTTTATTCTGTTTATAAATATTCTTGGTCAAACATAAGTGTTAACAGTTACTATTTTTATGCATTGTAAAACCTAAAACAACATTTAAAGACACTAAATAAATGTGAATTAAAATTTAGTAATAATAGCAGATGTTTTGGAGATTTTGTTGTGGACTATACAATTCCTAGTGACAGATTGTGTCAGGTTAGGCAACATGAGAAGCCACTTCCTGTTAATACTTTGTTTTGAGAAGAATTTTGTTTCCTTACTTACGTTTAATTGTTCTGCTTCTTTTCCTCCTTTGCTTTGAGAAGGTCCTACTGCCCAAATACTCAGGAAATTTAATATTAGATTTTTAAGGAAATATATATGCAACATAGAAGTACGCCATTCATATTGAGCCCATTTTTTTACTTTTCATTTTTATCGCACTAGGATCCAGTTAATCATGTTTATTTTCATAATATATACCATGTAGTGTTCCCCACAGTGTAGGCAGGCAGGATTAGTCTATATTTGTTGCTTTTACTTCTTTTACAGAAAGCAAAGCTGGAAGCCAAGTTACATCAGACAACAGCTGCAGCAGCTGCAGCAGCGTCAGCAGCATCAGCAGTAGGTCCTGTTCACAACTCTGTGCCTTCCAACCCAGTGGCAGCCCCTGGATTCTTCATTCATCCATCTGACGTTATTCCACCCACTCCAAAAACAACACCACTTTTTATGACTCCACCACTCACCCCACCCAATGAAGCAGTTTCCGTTGTGATTAATGCCGAACTTGCACAGCTTTTCCCAGGCTCAGTTATTGATCCCCCAGCAGTCAATCTTGCTGCACATAACAAAAATTCCAACAAGTCCAGAATGGTAAATTACTATATTTTAAATAGGTGTTCGCTTAGACATTAAAAAATATTTTGATGTGTACGCTAACTTTAGAAGGCAAATTCAGTTAACTTGTTAATATCAAATCAGATTATTTTATAAAATATTACAGAATATACATCAGGAAATGAGACTTATTAACTTCATTTTATGGTTATTAGTTTTTACGGAGCAAAAGTGATATCAATATAGAGTTATACTTTTTTCTTTTCTAGAATCCTCTTGGTTCTGGTCTAGCCCTTGCAATTTCTCATGCTTCACATTTTCTTCAACCTCCGCCTCACCAGTCCATTATTATAGAGCGAATGCATTCAGGTAATCTTTGATTTTCTTAAAGTATATATTTTTTTGCTTTGTCTATTGGTTCTTAGAAGACAGTATTTTGTAGTTTGATTTTCCTGTGCAAATAAATCACATCTGCTCTTGGGAAAGTGCTTTTTACGAAGAGCAAACGTCACATTAGGACTCAGACTCTGTACTGGTGAAGCTGAATTGGAAGCGTGCTGCTGAATAGTTTCATTCATTCTGTCCAGGCAGCGGGTTTGATCTGTGTAAGAATCTCACCTCTTGGGCTATGGTTGGCATAAGTATCTGCCTCCATTGTAGCTGCATAGTTACAATTACACTAAAAATGATGCTTAAAGAGGTATTTCTAAGACTAGCATCAGTCTCATGGTTCTAATCTTGGAACCATTTTTTCTGAGAATAGCTGACAGAGTTACTACTACTGATAGTAACTGAGTAGGATTACCGTTTCATGGTCTCTGGATAACTAAGGTTTTACTTAGGCCTCTACCGTGCTTATATTGCTAGAGACCTATGATCAGGATGGGTGCTTTCAGTTAGAGCAGGTTTACTAATACACCATAGGAAATATTTCCCTTATTACCCTACCAGCTGTTATTTCTGGGCTTGAGCAGCAGCAGAACTTAACAAAATCCTTGTTGTGTTTTTTTTTCTTTTAAACTAATTTATTTATTATAATTGGAGGCTTATTAGGCTAATTACAGGATTGTGGTGGTTTTTACCATACGTTGACATGAATCAGCCGCAGGTGTAAGTAATGTGACTATAGTGAGTACTGTATTAGTTTCACTATATGAAGAGTTGAACCATATTGGCTTTATTGCAGTGGGTAGTTTCCTCTTTGGAAGAGTTTTTTAAAAGATGTTGACAGTGTTTTCTGCCCAACTAACCATTCATTGGTAGCAACATTAGTGTTTGTGGCATTTAGAGTGAAATTTATCGTCCAGTCTTATGAAGTGTTAGCAGTTGTTTACACTCTGATTTGGTTTTTTATCTCTGGGGTTGACTATGGCATGTTAGCCCCCTAAAGGGGAGAATTATGTTTTTCATTCAGTAGTCTTACCTGTTTAGGAAAAATTACTGATAACTCCCTGGTTTTCCATAAAACTGCTCTGTGGAGATATCACTAGTCCTATTAGTTAAATTTAGTTTGGGTTCCTTCACCATATAGTGTAACTAGTAAAATTGCTATCTGGCCCAAACCCAATAAAGAAGAAAAATAATTAGGATTTTTATTAATGATTCTGCCTACTATTTCAGTATTTGACCTTATTCCTGAAATGTGTGTGAGATGCCAATCTGCTCTCCCCTCAGATCATTGTTGCCTTTCGTTAATATGAGCTTACACAGAGAAGACATGCTGCCTCTTCAGTGTGGCCCTTAATAGTAAGCCTTCTGCTTCATCTGGTACTGAGCTGAAGAGACAGTGATGTGTCAATATGGGAGGGAGGCACTGTTTGAGATAAGCTTTATCTGTCTCCATTGTAGGGCCTTAGTAAGAGATTTTTTAGTGTGGTAGTAATGCCTACATGTGGTTTAGGCCTTAAGCTTTACCTTTATATCTTTACCCCAATGTAAGATGCAGCTCCAAAAGATGTTAAACAGGGCTTAAGAAAACCAAAATCAAATAATAAAATTTGGCATCATTAATACATTTAGTTGTAAAATTAGAAGAAAAAAAGACCAAGTGACCGAAAGAAGAACAGATAGGTAGTTTATTGAGTTCATCTGTATTCTGTTTTTGCTGCTTTACCTTTTTTGGTTTTAAAGTTTTAAAATAAGCTTATGTGTACAGTTGATTGCCTTCACAGTAACTTATTCTTATATATATTTTTAACTTAAATCTTGGAGTTTAATACACATGGATGTTTTAGACAATTTTTGAATGAGAATTTTTAACTTCTTGTTTGTAGTTTAGTAAGTTGATTGTATGTCTTAAGATAAATGTTCCAAGTTGTTTCTGAGTGTATCTTGTGGTTAATTGTTGCGGTCTTTTATGTCAGCTGTTGCTCTCTCTGTCTCATAGGAGCAAGGAGATTTGTGACCTTGGATTTTGGCAGACCAATACTATTGACAGACGTATTGATTCCCACTTGTGGAGACTTGGCCTCCTTGTCAATTGACATTTGGACATTAGGAGAAGAGGTTGATGGGAGGCGATTGGTAGTGGCAACTGATATTAGCACCCATTCACTAATTCTTCATGATTTGATACCACCTCCAGTGTGCAGATTCATGAAGGTAAAGAACTTCAAGAAGATGAATTGATACACTCTCTCTGTTTCTGATAAGTTGTGAAAAATATTCAGACATACTTTTAAAGTCTCCTTTTAAACTATATGTGTAAGTTAATCACTTTGCTGTACAGCAGAGATGAACACAATATTGTGGATCAACTGCACTTTAATAAAAATGTATCTTTATAATAATTTTTTTAAAATACATGATTCAGATTTTCATTGTTGTAGATGAGTAGGTATGTATATTTATGTTTTCATTTCAGATCACTGTCATTGGACGTTATGGAAGTACAAATGCCAGAGCTAAAATCCCATTAGGATTTTACTATGGTCATACCTATATCTTGCCTTGGGAGAGTGAACTGAAATTAATGCATGATCCTCTGAGGGGAGAGGGAGAATCTGCAAACCAACCAGAAATTGACCAGCATTTAGCAATGATGGTTGCTCTACAGGAGGATATACAGTGCAGGTTAGTAGAAAATTGGTGTATATTTTAACTTATTGAAGCTGTATATTTTGTATAATGTCTTGCATGTACTTGGTCAAGAAATGCCTTTTCATAAATGTATAGAGAAGGGCTAAAAGCAGGAGGACAGTAGCTTGTTATAATGTTTAATGCATTAATGTGATTAAATAATTGTTGGTTTGGTTTTTTTTTACTACTTACCAATTGATTAATTCTTTCTAATGGTTGTATGTTAACTTGTTTTAGAGATTTTATTTTTTAGTGTATATTCATATATGTATTTTAAAGAGAACATTGCAAGAATTATTTTGTTCATTTATTTTTTGCTTATAGGTATAACTTAGCTTGTCATCGACTGGAAACTCTTTTGCAAAGTATTGATCTTCCTCCTCTCAACAGCGCTAACAACGCACAGTACTTTTTGCGAAAGCCAGACAAGGCAGTCGAGGAGGACAGTCGAGTTTTTTCTGCATATCAGGACTGTATCCAGCTACAGCTTCAACTAAATTTGGCTCATAATGCAGTGCAGAGGCTCAAAGTAGCTCTTGGTGCAAGTAGGAAGATGTTAAGTGAAACATCAGACCCAAAAGATTTAATTCAGACGTCTCCCACAGAGCAGTTGCGCACCGTCATCAGATATTTATTGGACACTTTGCTTAGCCTTCTTCACTCTTCCAATGGTTTGTATTTAGCTTAAGTACCTAAAAAGGCTGGAAACACATTTCATATCATTTTGTATGTTTTAATGTACTAATATTTACTGGGTACTATTTATTTTGATATCCTTTCTGATATGTTTTTGAAACGTGTTTTTAGGTTGAGTGAATTTTTTTCCCGTATTCTTATTTGTTTTTCTTAAATCTGTGATTAATTTTTTCTTGAGTTTCAGCTATTGATGTTCCACATCATTGTGTTAACTGGCAAAATAATAATTACTATTTGAAATTTCAACACTGAAAGCTGTTAATAAGTTGCTAATCTAACAGAACTGTCAGTTTCTAGCCAGGAGCTATTTTTGATCATTACATATGGCTGTGACCATGTGCACCCAAATATATACACATGCGCACGCACGTGTGCGCGCGCACACACACACACACAGAGCTATCTGATTCACCCAACTCCACATAGAAGTATAATTGATGTAATTGCTAATTTTTTCCCAAATGTTTAGCAATTAAAATTCCACATATAGGAGGAAAGCCTATCTGGGGATGCTGATTTTGATCCTACAGCATGCTCTTAAATAGGAAATTTTACTGTTTTCTTTCTTGTAATAGGACACTCTATTCCTGCAGTTTTGCAGAGTACGTTCCATGCCCAGGCCTGTGAAGAGCTTTTTAAACACCTGTGCATCAGTGGAACCCCGAAGATACGGTTGCATACTGGTCTTCTGCTTGTCCAGCTGTGTGGTGGTGAAAGATGGTGGGGCCAGTTTCTTTCTAATGTTCTTCAGGAATTGTACAATTCCGAGCAACTTCTCATCTTTCCACAGGATAGGTAGGTCAGAAAATGCTGGAATAAAATGTTACTAGTGGTTTATTCCCACGGTGTTCAAATTGGAAATGTCGTGTATGTGGATACTGAGTGTGGAAAAATTAAGCATGTCTTTTCAGAGTTGGAGCAGTGCCTGGTGAAGGGCATATTGAAGAAGATTCTACATGATATAACTGAACCATATTCTTTAGTTTCCTAACTGAATCTATGGAGTTTATTGATTTGTGTTTACAAGTATTTCCTATCAGATTCTATTACTATATGTGTCAAATGTATTTTTTTGAGTCTGTGATAATGTTGCCTCTACCTGATTTCTTGTGGATAAAATTAGAAAATATAAGCAAATAGCTGAAAAAGAGCTATTTTTAACATTGTACTTCCAGATATAAATCTTACTAATAACCAAATAGTCTGTCATTACTCTCTTAAATTACAGTGTGAATTATTTTGAATATGAACAGTTAAATTGATTCTTACCCAGTGTTTTATTTGTATCTTTTTTTTTTTAGGGTCTTCATGTTACTTTCCTGCATTGGTCAGAGGTCACTTAGTAACAGTGGAGTATTAGAAAGCTTACTTAATCTGTTGGATAACTTACTGTCACCTCTTCAGCCACAGTTACCCATGCATAGGAGGACAGAAGGTATTATTTAAATTAGTGTTCTTCAGTAAAAACATAAGATTCCTGTAAATACTGTTTTTATAAATTATCTAGTCTGAAATATTTATTTTAATATTCACTTTGCTGCACATTTTTTTGATATTTTTGTGATACAGACTTTAGAATGACCAGCCTTCATGTGATTGACTGCCTTGTGGTTACCGCTTTTTCAATGTGTTACCTTTTCTTTATGTGAATTTTGAACTTGGAAATTATTGTGTATTTTGTTTTCATACTATCGTGATTAAAATCAAGCTCTTTAAGTTTTTCGGCAGCATTGCTCTTCTGTTTATTGATAATGAGCTTCGTTTGAGCAAGAAAATTGTTACTGGAATAAAAACTCTGAAACATAGTGTAAAACTCTATGACTTGTAAATTGAGAGCTTTTTTTTAAAATTTCAGCCCCCTTTAAGTCTAAGAATAGCTTCTTATACCTTGTTTTCTGTAAGTTATTACCTGTTAGATTCAAATTATACTTATGGATCTGTTTTTGTACCATGAAAGATTTGTTAAATCTTCCATTAGATTTGATGTGTGACTCAATTTGTGGCTGCAGGTTTCAATTTTGAGGCTTACTATAAATAAATATTAGTGTTGATAATTATATGGTGTATTTTGGAGTTATAAAATATCTGAATTTTATAATTATTTTGCCAGACTTCATTAGGATTCTTAGGGTCACGTGACTATTTCCCCCCTTTCATTTCTATGCAGGAGTACTAGATATCCCCATGATCAGTTGGGTTGTTATGCTCGTGTCCAGGTTGCTGGATTATGTGGCAACCGTAGAAGATGAAGCAGCAGCTGCAAAGAAACCTTTGAATGGTAAAGACAGGGAGAGGTTTATGACAGGTATCAGAAGTTTATAATAATCTGCTGATGGGGATTTTGAATGACTATGCGATTTTTCCAGAACTGACTTTGGCCTGGAGATTCCAGCTATATGTAATTTATGTGAGATATTAGTTAACTTCAGCAGTGATCACACACATACACGTGGACCTAATGAGAAGGAAGCCTGTGAAGGGTCACTGTGGTTCATGGTGTTTAGTGTGTCTCTCCATTTACTGTTATAAAACGTTTCTATTAATTAACTGCACATGGCTTTTATGCCAAGATACAGAAATTCTTAGGTTCTTGTGAGTTGTAATCTCCATAAGCTTGAAGCACAGAAAGTTTTTTAAATGAAAGGAAATCAAAGTGTGAGATAAATTATTTTCTTCTTGTTTTCCAAGTTAACAAGACTTTATGAAGCAGCTACATATCATATGTAAATACAGATAAGAATTTCCATAAAATTTGGAATTTTAAAAAATTATTAGGATTATACTATTAAAGGGCTGTTGAGATGTTTTATACGTTAATCAGTTGTTTATGATACACATTGTTTGAGAATAGGGTGGGGAATTCTTTTCATGCACAAGGATTTTTTCTTAAACCATGCTGTATATTCATATCTGTAGGTCACTACTCAGTTACAGACTCTAGAAGTAAGACACAAATGCAACTGCATGTAAAGTTGGAATATAACAAATAGTATGTGAAGCCTTAGTTTTATTCATAGCCTTCAGGTATTATGAAAACACATTGGTGGAAGACATTTTTTTAAGGCCTGAAGAATTTGAATTGACTTGACAAAAGGATAATAAGAGAACAGAAAAAGCTGATGTGAAAAAATTCATTGAGGATTGGTGACGTGGGATTAAGCCTGAACTGAACAGAATTACCAGTATGGAATAGTCTGGACACATTCCAGAATGAGAAGAAATAGAGCTATATAGCATGGTTTTTTAACTATTCAGTCTTATTTTCACAATCATTAAATCAGATTATTAAGTATCCTTTTTTTTTGGATACCTGCACAGAAGCATAGAGTTTGAAATAGGCAATAGCAAGCATTTTGTTGTTGTTACATTTGAGTGACTTTATAAAAGTGGTATTGTACAAAGATTAATTTTAAACAGTTGTGGAAAAAGTTGACTGTTACCTTAATGGAAAGATTGAAGGAATAGAGAACTCTGGTCTTAAAGTCACTTAGGGTCTAGGTTAACTTTTCTAAGATCGCATGTTCTTAGCAATTTCTTTATGATGGTTTCCTTAATTTTTTAAAAAAACTTTTGTTGTGATTGACACATTTATTATTTTATATTTTCTGGGTATGAGCAGTACTTTAAAATCACATTTATCATAATTACTAATACAACTTTTCCTTGCTCTGTAGGTAACCAGTGGAGTTTTATTAACAATAATCTGCACACCCAGAACATAAGTAGGTCTTCCAAAGGCAGCAGTAGCCTTGATAGATTATATTCCAGAAAAATAAGAAAGCAGCTAGTTCATCATAAACAGGTAACTTTCAGTATTTTTTTGCTTGGGTGGTTTTAGTGTTTGAGACATTGTTTGAGGTAGACTTTCCGTCAGACCTTAGGTATGACATTTAATGAACTACTTAATTTAGGGAAATTATTTGACACTTTTGAGACTGAGTTTGTTTATTTGTAAGATGCCTAAAATACATAGTTCACAGATTTTTGCCAAATTCTTTTAAACTGTCTACCTCATAACATTTCTGATACTACTTTCTGAGTACAGCCATCATTTGCCTAGTCAGAAGACGTATCTGCCTTTGTTTGCTCAATGCAGTTCATTTTTCATGCTGCACCTAGAGAGTTCTTTTAGATACAAACCTGATCATATCACTCCACCTCTAAATTGTTAGTGGTTTCCAGATTATCTTTGAATGATGGTAAAACTCCCTTAACGTGGCTTTAGCATATCTATCATCTGCCCGTCTTAACTTTTGGGTTTGAATTTTGGCCTAGCCATAATGAATTTGAGTTCCTGGACCACCTGCAACCAGTCTTCTCCTCCAAGATTTATTTTAGTATGTGCTTATTCCCCCATCCCTTCCTCTTCCCCCGCCAAACATTTAATTTACTATTTTGCTTGGATAATTGAACTTACTTTTCAGAAATTAGTTCATATTCACTTCCTCAAGGAGATCTTCCCTGGTTTCTAAATTAGAATCCTATAAAATAATCCCATGTATCCTGTATTTTCCCTTTCGTTATATTTATTGTATTCTTCTGTTGAGATTCGTTTGTTAACCTGAGTTTATAGCTGATGTCAGATTCTCATACACCAGTACTTTATTATAGTTCTATTTTAAAATGCATCTTCCTCTTTGTCTTACAGTATATATAGAGATACATACTGTATCTTTAATATCCAGTATGGAGCCTAGTATGTCTCTTAAAAATATTCGTATAATTGATTTAAGATGAAAGAAAAAAGTTGAAGTCGCTCAGTAGTGTCTGACTCTTTGCGACCCCATGAACTATAGCCTGCCAGGCTCCTCCATCCATGGGATTTTTCAGGCAAGAATATTGGAGTGGGGTTGCCATTTCTTTCTCCAGGGGATCTTCCTGACCTCGGAATCAAACCTAGGTCTCCTGCACTGCAGGCAGACTTTTTAACTGTCTGAGCCACCAGGGAAGCTAATTTAAGATGAAATGCGAATTTATATGAAAACATGTATGCTCTGAAAGTTTGTGAAAGTTTGGGTTTTTTAAAAAGCATGACTTAGCACTAAATTACTTACTTTTACTTCTGAGTTTCTCTACTATGAGCAACCGTTGGCCCTTTTGCAAGAAAAATGATGTGAAGCTTTTTCACATCATTGAAATCTGAATAACTTTGGTGAACTGTGATAGTGTCATTACTCTGTTGTGATATTTTACTATTGTTAGGCAAAATGGGTTAGGCAAAATTGGGTAAAGTGTAAAAGAGATCTCTGCATTATTTTTAATAACTGCATGTGAATTTATAGTTATAAAATTTTTAATTAATAAGAATCATAGACATACCAAAAAATTTACTACTCTTGAAGGAGATTTCCATAAAAGCCAAGCTAGGACTCTTGTACGGTAAAAGTATTTTCCTAGTGTATTTAAAAATAATTCTTTTCCTCTGTTTAAAAACATTCCATTAGTCAGTCTCAGTAGAGGCTTACATAAAAAAAGTACTCCACTTGTTTCTCTTCTTCCATGGATAACAAATTGGTTACTTCTTAATTACAAAATGGGGAGATCTTTTATTTGGATTTTGGAGGTGATTTTTTAAAAAATCAATATAGTTAAAACTAGACTTTATAGAAAACTACTTATTCCATTAGTTTGCTATATGGATTCTGAGAAGTACAATAACTTATTTTGTTGTTTTTAACATTGCTAACTATAAGATTAACATTTTCTTTAAAGCAACTTAACTTATTAAAAGCAAAACAGAAGGCTTTGGTGGAACAGATGGAAAAAGAAAAAATACAGAGTAACAAAGGATCATCATATAAACTTCTGGTAGAACAAGCAAAATTAAAGCAGGCTACCTCAAAGGTATGATCTTTATTTTTTAATATAATTAGAAAAGTTGCTCTTCCGTTTAGTATTAATATTTTAAATTATTTGAATAGTTAAATATCTTTAATAATGATCAGGAAGCTTTATGTTATTCTGCTTATTAGCAGAAAAATCTATCCTGTGTACTTCTTTGGGGGGGAAGATAGCTTTAACTCAAGGAAATACATGGTTAATGTGGACTTAAAGTATTTTTCTAGTGTATTTTCTTTAAAGTGGATTATGTTCCAGTAAATTGATGATAAAAGGATTCAGGATGTGTACGGTTTTCTTAATGTGTCCATTCTAAGTGAAAATTAATTTCAGTGATTTTTAAAGTTGTTTTAAAAATAATGACTTTTTTTTTTTCAACTTGGGGGATAGCATTTCAATAGCAACGAAGTTTGCATATTGTGTTTCTATAAATATGAGATTACAATTATTCCAGCAAAATTTGAAATGAACTAATACTCTATGCTTTGTATGTATAGGTTTCTTTACCATTCACCTTTAAAGATTATGTTTAGGGTGTTTTGGTAATATTTAAAGTAATAGATTTGCCCTAATAGAGCCTTTTTATAGAATTCCTCCTTTCTGAAATTCTGTCAGACATCTGATGCATTATTCTAAAATAGACAAAGGCATATATTGTCAGTATAGTTTTTAATAATCTTACTTTTTGAAGCTTATGGTTTGCTTAAAAATCGTATTCTTTCAAGTTGTAGGTTTACTGAGTGTATATTTTCATCCCAGAAATAAACTCATATTGAAAGAATTTTCATTCAATAAACATTGACTTAATATTGTAAATTTCTGTGTATAGCACTTTAAGGATTTGATTCGGTTACGTCGGACAGCGGAGTGGTCTCGTTCTAATTTAGACACAGAAGTTACAACAACAAAAGAAAGTCCAGAGATAGAACCACTTCCATTTACTCTGGCCCATGAACGTTGTATTTCAGTAGTCCAGAAACTTGTCCTATTTCTCCTCTCTATGGATTTTACATGCCATGCAGATCTCTTATTATTTGTTTGTAAGGTAAGTAAACTAATAGGCCTAATTTATAATTACAGGCTTAGAGAATAAGAAAAAGAATGAAGAAAAAAATAGTTTTTTTTTTTTTTTTTTTGTGCAATAGAGTTTATTAAAGTATAAAAGGGATAGAGAAAGCGTCTGACATTAGACATCAGAAGGGGGCAGAAAACCCCAAAAATACAGTTTTAAATTGAGTTTTAAGAGAAATAAAAGTGCTTTGGTTTTCCTTTTATGCAGTTTAGTTTTTTTTAATGTGCCTTGAAAGATTTTAGAAATACTTGGGCACTTATTTTTAGGAGACCTATTATACATTTTTAATCTAGTTAAAACTAGATTAATGTAGACTTGAAATGTAAATAGTGTGAAGTGAAGTGAAAGTCTCTCAGTCATGTCTGACTCTGTGACCACAGGGACTATACAGTCCATGGAATTCTACTGGCCAGAATACTGGAGTGGGTAGCCTTTCCCTCCTCCAGAGGGAAAAGCCCTGAAGGTTTTCCTGTAGCATATTCATTGTTTGTAGAAATTGAACTTTTCAACTCATTTTTTTACCCGGATTTTAACTTTTGATCCATGAAGTTACATTTCCTTTGCATTTCATGTCAAACAGTTATATTTTGACATCAGATGCATTCTATTTGAAAAGTTACTTCACTGCTTTATTTTTGGAGAAAACATGTAATGGCTACTTAAGTGTATGATTTTATAAAATGTATTACAGGTTCTTGCACGCATTGCAAATGCCACGAGGCCAACTATACATCTGTGTGAGATTGTGAACGAACCCCAACTGGAAAGACTGCTATTACTTTTGGTTGGAACTGACTTCAATAGAGGAGATATATCTTGGGGTGGTGCTTGGGCTCAATATTCCTTAACTTGTATGCTACAGGATATTTTAGCAGGTTTGTTAGGATTTATTTTTAATAAGGTATATCAAAATGAGCTTGTTGATGCTTGACTAATCATTAAAGGAAATTGTACCCCTCAGGAGTGTAAAATGTCTTATCTCAGCAGTAGCAACCTTTTTGAATTATTTCTGTGTTTAATTATGTTACCACCTGTGATAAATGCAAGTGTTTATGGAGGAATTAGGTTATAAAGTGCAGGTATACGGGAGCTAGTCTGCTTCCTTATTAATACCAGCAATGGGCTGCTTCCAAGTTCTCTTGGTATGCTTGAGGAAGGTACTCCCTATTCCTCAGTTTTTTTCATCTGTAAAATAAGGATAATAAAAACATCTTTATTGTTATTTTGATGAATAAGTGAGTTAATATATTTAAAGTGATGATAATGACTCCTTGTTCATAAGGCACACATTTTATGTTTTTACTATTTAGCATTTGAAGTTAGTGCAGTGGAAGGCCCTAGCATTTCCTTGGATAAATGAGGACTCATTTGCCTCAGAATCTTTTATGGTTGGTAGAGTGTACATGCTATTCTCCATACTAGATGAAAAAATATGTTTTGGGTGTCTTTACTAATTACTAAAGCAGTTAAGGTGATGATTTTCTCACCTGCAGGAGAATTGCTGGCTCCAGTAGCTGCAGAAGCCATGGAGGAAGGAACAGTGAGTGATGATGTAGGTGCAACAGCTGGTGACTCGGACGACTCCCTGCAGCAGTCTTCAGTTCAGCTGCTGGAAACCATTGATGAACCTTTGACACATGATATGACAGGTACATCCTTTGCTTTTTAACTAAACATATCCTTAGCTCTTTTTTAAAAAATGTGAACTTAAATTTCAAAATTAAGAATATTAATGAAGTGTAAAATTTTTATAGTAAGTCTTTGGCCTTAGTAACCATGTCAGTATTTTTCTGATAAACAGGTTTTACTTTGGTTTTCTGCATGCTTCTTTTTAAAAATAATTTTTCTTTATTTGTTTATGCCTGTGCTGGTTCTTCATCACTGCATGGGCCTTTTTGTAGTTTTGGTGAGTGGGCGCTACTCCTCATTGCAGTGTGTGGGCTTCTGACTGTGGTGTCTTCTCTTGGTGCAGAGCACCGGCTCTGGGTGCACAGGCTTCAGTGGTTTCAGTTCCTGGGCTCTAGATCACAGGCTCAGTTGTGGCAAACAGGGTTAGTGCTCCGCGGCAGGTGTGGTCTTCCCTGACCCAGACTGATCTCCTGTCTCCTGCATTGGCAGGCGGATTCTTCACTGCTGAGCCACCGGGGAAGCACTTTGCATGCTTTTTCTAGTAAAATGGTATCCTTTCTCAGTTTCCATGTTATTTTGACACAGTCTTGGCTCTGTGGAAGGAATTACAAGCTAGAAAGCAGTTAAAAATACACAGTGGTAAAGACAGCAATGGCTCTTGCCTTTTTCTTTCTTTGTTTTCTGCCTTTTCAAAACTATAGTGTGCATCTTAGCATGTACAAACCTTTGTGGTGTACTCCCTACTTTTCAAGACTCTGTTTAAGTTATTTCCTTATATATTGCAATGCTACAGTCATTTCATTTGTTTCATTACTTAGAGTCTCTCATGATTTTATCCTTTCTGTCTGATAGTCCCTTTACCTGGAGTAGACTTTCTTCTCTAGTTTACATAGTGGACTTCTTGTCTGAGATTCACATACAGCTACCCTCCTCCAAGAAGCTTTTCCCGTCACCACCAGCTATGGTGGAGACTGCTGTTGGTGCTCCCTACTTCCTTGATTGTCTCCAGTAGCAGCTACCATGCTGTATTTGGTTTAATTTCTGTTGTGTACCCTCACCTTTGAACCCCTGTTAATTTATTGGAAGGTAGAGATTTATTTTTTGATCTTCATATACTCAAACCCTAATGAGTCTGATGTTTTCTTGACATTGTATGAATATATGTTGAATAAAAAAGGGTGAGAAAGAAAGGAAGAGAAAGGTTGGAAGGCATAAAAGGCTGGTCAAGCATTTGCAATCATCTGAGAGCAGAATAGTTTCTAACTCATGATAGAAAAATAAGGTGAATAGCAGTGTTCTTAAAACTTTACTTTTCACTTTAATAATGGGTTTTCTTTCCCTAACTATTGGGTGTAATTTATGAATTAAATGTTTGAGGCAATAAAATGAATAATATTGTTCATTCTAGAAATGGTTAGTGATTATTTTTAATAACAAAGTTTATGTAACTTGATTCAACAAGGACTAATCCTATGGTCTTTTCCCCTAGGAAGTTACATACTATTGCACTGGTGTTTTTAATTGTGTGTTATAGGGTGATGTGTTTGTGTACTTACTTCTGCTTAATTGTCAAGTATAAAAATTTAGAGACTTCTGTATCAGAAACATTTTATATTTAAGTAAATGCAATTACTTTGTAATTAAAAGCAGTAGTATATTGGGTAAATTTTATATATTCCACCAAAAAAAATCACTTTAAATTATTTGAAGGTGCACCTCCTCTTTCCTCTTTGGAAAAAGATAAAGAAATTGACCTTGAGCTACTTCAGGATCTAATGGAAGTTGACATTGATCCTTTAGATATTGATTTGGAAAAGGATCCTCTTGCAGCCAAAGTCTTTAAGGTATGATCCACTAAAATATTCTTAGCAATTAAAATCTTTCATCTTATACTTCTGGTTTATTGATTACTTAAAAGAGGAAAGTATACACTTAATGTAACCCTTTATTTAGTTTGCTCAAAATTAAATTACTATAGATACTATAGTAGATTTTTTATGATACTATTAGAATGTTATAAGGAGAACTGACATCATTTTTTTAATATAGCTGCTAATATTATCTTAAATGTTAATAAGAACCATTAATAAACATAGGAGGTAAGGTTATGGAGTACTGATGTTTTAAGCAGCATTTAAGCTCATCCTGGTTGAGTTCATTGCAGAATCTACGTCTTTACTAGCCGCTACTCTTTCTAAAAGAGATACATCTCTAATACTTTAGTTTATTTTGTTTGTAAGGGATATTATTAAGATGGTAGATTCTAATAAATAAGGTCTTTTTAGACTTGGGGATACAGTGGACTATTCTGAACCATTCCTATGGATCATTAAGTTTATGTTTTAAAAACTTAAAGGGTAAGGGGAATGTTTACTTTGTAGCCCTGTTTGAGTTAAGGTGGTATAAATAATACGTTACTCTTAGTGAAGAGTCAAAAATAAACCACAGTTTTTTCTATTTTTTTAAGCCAATAAGCAGTACATGGTATGACTATTGGGGTGCTGATTATGGTACCTACAATTACAACCCGTACATTGGAGGTCTTGGAATTCCTGTAGCAAAGCCACCAGCAAATGCAGAGAAGAATGGATCACAGACAGTTAGTGTTTCAGTGTCTCAGGGTAAGTGAGGCGCTGTTATCAAGACAAGCTATTCTTAAAACAAGTTCTCAGTTTGTGTATTCTTGGTCTCCTGAGAATTTGATCCTGAATGTATGCTGAGAGAGTTTATTATTGCAGGGGTGCCTTGAGAGTGACTGACACTGAGAGCTGTGTGTTGGTCAGTTTGGAAGCATTTCTATTTATGGTCCATCTTTTGTTTCTCAAAATAACACTTAGCAAAATATACTTGTGAGTTGTGTGAGTTTGCCAGTCGTTTTAATTATTTTTATTGTTATTGCACTTTCTTTTATTTTTATTGTTATTATAATAGGAAATTTATATTTTATTTGTAAGCAGAATGAAATCATGTCGAGTATTATTTTTGCACTCTTCTAGTCACAGAGTATATAACTCTTTTTTCAATGAAATATTTTCTTAAATTTTGAATCAACCATACATTCAGCTATTTACTGAAAAGTTAGAAGTATAATACAGAGAACAGCTTTATCCTGACCCATTTGGGAGTAAGTTGTTAATCTGATATTTTTCTATTTTGTTTTGTTTTACAAAGCAGGACATTTCTTCTACATAAACACATCAGGAAGCACAGTCCATCAAAATCAGGAAATTAACATTAATACTAACCAAGACTCCATTCAGGTTTCAGCAGTTGTGTCTAAATAATGTCCTTTATGCAAAATGATCCAGTACAAAAGTGTGCGTTGCATTTTACAGTTGACCCTTGAGTAATGGTGGAGCAGAAGGGCTCACTCCCACACAGTTGAAAGTCTGTATGTAACTTTACAGTTGGTTCTTTCTCTCTAAAGTTGCGCGCACATGTGTGTGTGTGTGTGTGTGCATGTGTGTGTGTGTGTGTGTGTGTGTGTGTGTTAAGTCACTTAAGTCCTGTCTGACTCTGTGTGACCTTAATGGTTGCAGCCAGCCAGTCTGCTTTGCCTATGGGGATTCTCTAGGCAAGAATATTGGAGTGGGTCACTGTGCCTTCCTTTAGGGAATCTTCCCAATCCATGGATCGAACCTGAGTGTCTTAGGTCTCCTGCATTGGCAGGCAAGTTCTTTACCACTAGTGCCACCTGGGAAGCCCTTTGCATCCATGCATTCAGCCAAGTGGGTCGTGGAGTATATATTTATTGAAAAAAAATCCGTGTAAGTTGACTTGTGCAGTTCAAAGTGTTTTTCGTGGGTGAACTATAGTTACCGTATCTCTTCAGCATTAATCAGTTCGCCACACTTTTACAGAGGTGACTTTCATGATCTGGATGCTTTTGAAGATTATAAGCCAGTTCTTTGGTAGAATTTCCCTCACTTGGGGTTTGTATGCTATTTCCTCATGATTAGATTGTGCTTATGTGACTTTGGCCGTAATATTAGGAAACTATAGTGTCGGGTTTTTCTTATTGCATCCTATTAGGTCGCTCATGATTTTAATTTGGATCATTGCTGGTGGTCTTCAGTCTAATTACTTGATAAAAGAGTTGTCTATCAAAATTTTCCAGTGAAAAATTATTCTTTTCCCTTTTGTAAAAAAAAATGTTTATTGGTTGGAGTGACAGAAGAATACTTGGAAACTTATTTTTTTTAAAAGAAGTTAATAGTTTATCCATTTACTTCTGAATAGACAAGTGGTTTCCTTTTTTTATTCAGTGTGTTATAATTTGTTATTACCATTATTTATTTGTCTTAAAATATAGGGAACATAAAGTTTTCCATTTTAGCCATTTTAAAATGTATAGTTCTATGCATTGGGTAAATTCAGTTATCATTATTTATTTTGATATTCAAATTGCCCTGATTTGACCAGTGATATCTCCTTTAAACTGGTCTCTGTTGTTGTTGTTTTTTTTTTTTTTTTTGACATATCCTCATCTTTCTTTGAACATTTCCCTGTTTTTTGGCATAACAAGATGCCCCAAGCTCATCATTTACTTTCCCAGACTGAGAATTAGCCACTTCATGAACAAAAAAGATGTTTCAAAACCTTTTAGTGGAAGAATTCAAGATTTGAGTACTAGATAAACTTGTTGCTAATTTGGGGCTGTTTCTGTGGTCTCTTGATGGACAAATCTAGGGAATGTGTACACACATTTGTGGTTATATTTATTTCTGTATTTGTCTGTCTATCTAGCATGCCGCAAGTTCACATTGATACATCAGTTAATCTAACTAATCTAACTCCATAGGCTTCATTTTTCCTTTGTTCATATTTCTCTTTTCTCTTGATAGCAAGGTGCTTGAGTCTCGTTATCCTTAATTTATTTGCTTTCATTGTCATCACCTCCCTTACTTGGTGCCTCTGTATCTCCACTGTCCCGTCTCTAGCCTCCTTTGCCCAGATACTGTTACCTGCTGTACCTCTGGGACCCGTGCCAGGTTGTTCTACTGTGAAGATGCATTCCTCACCGTTTGGGGCTCAGATGTCAGCATTTTGTTGTAGGAAGTAGGACATGAATAATAATTATTAAATAGCTTTTGTTTTTTAATTGTTTTTTGTAGCCCTGGATGCTCGCCTAGAAGTTGGACTCGAACAACAAGCAGAACTTATGTTGAAAATGATGTCTACCCTGGAAGCAGATTCCATTTTACAGGCATTAACAAATACATCTCCTACATGTATGTAAAAGTCACCACTCTTAAGAGTGTTATACTTAACAGTTTATCTCTCGATTATCGTCAGATGTACTCAGTAACGATGGATTTTTTTATAACTTATTTTTGGCTGCACTGAGTCTTTTTTGCTTTGCAAGGGCTTTCTCTAGTTGCCGTGACGAGGGGCTACTCTCTTTTGCAGTCGTGGGCTTCTCCTTGTGGTGGCCGCTCTTGTTGTGGAGCACACACACAGGCCCATTGGTCGCGGCTCTCGGGCTCTGGCGCGCTGGCTCCGTACCTGAGGCACAGGGCTTTGCTGGCCACGGCACGCGGGTTCTTCCTGAGCCGGAGGTTGCACGGCAGGCAGATTCCTACCCACTGTACCACCAGGGAACTACCAGTGACAGGTTTTAAATTCTCCCTTGCTGATTTAGTAGCAAGTTGAGAGATAAGATAGAGGATTAATGAATTTGGAGAGAAGGGGAACAGAACACCTCCATGTAGTGTTCTTAAATTAGTCCAAAAACTTGAGTCATGTTGTTGTTATTTGTGGTAGTGTGAGGTTAATGACATTCTTTTGGAAGCCTGCGTAGCTAGCTGCCTAGGAGTTTGTTGCATTATATCCAGATTTATGATCAAGTGGGTTTCTTGATGGTAACATCTTTATCTTCCTTGAAGACATATGAAAGATGAAAGACATATCATGATGATAGCCAAATGGGTCTGACTGAACTACAGAATTAAGAGGACTACTACCAAAATTATCTATAGCAAAAGAAGAAAAGCTTTTTATCGTGAATGACCAGGTAGTAAATATTTTAGGCTCTCTGGGGCTGCGCATTGTGTTCTGCAGTTCTGCGCTGACTTAAGCAGCTGTAGACAACATACACCTAAGTGAATAGCTGTGGCTATTAAGAAAACCGTGTTACAGAGTCTGGTGGCCTGCCAGATTTGGCCAATAGGACACGGTCTGCTGACTGTTGATGTTGTGCTAGACTTCAGTAGATCCACTTCTGTCACGTGAGTACAGTTGAGAAAGCAGCCTGTCTACCTTAAGATAGAGCTGTGCTAGGGAGATGGTGATGTTTTTACTTTTCTTAGGTCAAGAAAAATGAAAATGTGGTGGGCATGGTGATGAATAAAAGTATAAGGGTACTAGTTAGAACCTAGGAAGCATGTCATGTCCTTCTTTGAAGGAGAGTTCACAATTCTTTTCAATAGAGAAATTTGGGTTTTCAGATCTTCCTATGTAAAGTTGAATTCTTTTGCTTTGCATTTTTCATTTTTTCTTGCCTTAGGAAGTATAGAAAAAATAGAAAAACCTAAGAATTGGTGTAGTGTTCTGCATCTTGATATATTCTATCTTTTGATTATTCTTCTTCCCAAAACTGTGTTCCTCATTTAATATAAAACTTTCTAAATATATGAGAAAGTTCTCTTAGCATCCCTTTATTTCTCTGCTCACCATGAATCTATACTCAGTTAGTTTGGTGTGTGTATCCTCGCATCAGTACTTTTCAATATTTCCCTGACAATTTTAATGTGCCATTTAAGGTTGAGAATCAATGGATTAGAGTCAAGATTGTTCTAAAGCCATCTTCTCAAGAAATAGGCAAGGGTCTTCTTTCTTTCGCTTTTTTCCTCCCTCTTATTAATTAGGAGAAAATTGCAGATAGAAATTGCCAGAGAGTAAAGTTCTTTCCCTTTGGTGGACAAGTGCCGTGAATTTGGGAGCTTCTCTTTGTGGTGGTTTTTCTTTTGAACTTTGAAGTAATGTTGTAAAACCTTGTTTTCAAACAATGTAATGCTGAATCATTAGGGAAAAAATGCAATTTTAATTTAAAAAAAAACACCTTCACTTAACTGTACATATTAATAGCTAGTTAACATTTCTCCTGCTACTTTGTGATAAAATCACAATTGTGTTTAATTTTCAGTATCACAGTCTCCCACCGGAACAGATGATTCACTTCTAGGGGGCTTACAAGCAGCAAACCAGTCCAGCCAGCTTATTGTACAGTTATCGTCTGTCCCAATGTTAAATGTTTGTTTCAACAAACTTTTTTCCATGCTTCAAGTCCATCATGTTCAGGTATGACTTCAGGAGAAATGGTGTATTTTTAGACATTGTTGCCGGCCTGGAAAAGATGAAATAACTAGAAAGATCAGTCTCAATCAGACGGGGATGATTTCTTTGTCATATTCAGATGGAAAAATCTTGGAGTTATTTTAATTAACCACAGTTCATCAATTTTTTATTTTTATGATTTTAAACTTTACTTCTTTAGTTCTAACTGCATATTATACACACACTGGTATTTAAAGACTTGAGTCACCTCTTTTAATTTAGTAAAACATTTGTATTTGGTAAATTATAAATTTTAATTTAGTTAAATTTCATTTGATCTAGATTTTTAAGATGTTTGCTCTTCACCTGAATTGAAGTAACTAAAAATAATATTTAATTGACAAATTATTTACTCATAACTGTAAGGATTCATACATAAGTTTTTTTGTTTACATGGTATTTCATGATATCATGGGTACATTTTCTTTCTGTCAATTTTCATTGCTTTTCAGTTGGAATCACTTCTCCAGTTGTGGCTCACATTGAGTCTGAATTCTAGTTCATCTGGAAACAAAGAAAATGGAGCAGACATTTTTTTATATAATGCTAATCGAATACCTGTTATTACATTAAATCAAGGTAAGATTTATTTGAAGGAAAATCATTTACATAGCATAAAGTAAGTTAAAAAAAAATGATTAGGTTAATAATCTTTATCATGGTTGTAATGTTTTAGTAAAAAAAAAATCACCTATTTTAATATACTAACTTATTAATTAGCAGGAAAGAGGACAGAAAACTGTATTCTCTGATCTGTATTATGTCTGTCAGACATAAACTCTACAGTGTTCTGTTAATCTTTACATTGTATTTCCTTAAAGTATTGTCTTGTTCATAAGCTATTCTTTTTTGTTTTTAATTCTTTATTCATTTGGCAGTGTCGGGGTTAGTTATTGGGTCTTAGTTGCGGCACACAGGATCTTGATTGTGTGATTCTTGTTGCGTCTTTTGCTGTGGTGCACGGACTCTCTGGGTGAGGCACATGGGATTAGTTCCCCTACCAGGCATTGAATTCTTGTCCTCTGCACTGCAAGGCGGGTTCTTAACCACGGGAAAGTCCCGTAAGCTATTCTTTTGCAACTGGTGCTTTTTAAAAATGTGCAGTAACTCTAGGAGAATTAGTAGATTGGAGAAAGATATCAATTTTTTTGTAGAAGTTGTGTTCATTCATTTTGTTCTTTCCTTGAGAAGTGCAGCAATGTGGGAATTGCGGGACTTGAATAATATCCTTCAATAGGAATAGAACTTGCTTTCAGCTCTGGTTACAGGAATCTGTTTAAAGAAAAGTAATAGTTATTTGTTCCTGGTGCTTTCTGTCTGGCGATGTGCATCACACGTGGGCCTCATGTGGCCCGTCTCTCAGCCTTAGTGACAACTGTGCTGTCCCCTGGGCCTGCTTACGTTTGTCTCTACAGGAGCCAGCCCTACTTTACTTGTTAGGTTTCCATGTGTTTCACTGTATTCATGATTATTGTTATAAATTTTGTTCCCATCTCTTTTTTAAATTTTATTATTGTGAAAAACGTTAAACATAAACAAGGGTTCAGTTCAGTCGCTCAGCCCCATGTCTGACTCTTAAGAAGTATTAATTATTTCTTACTGTCGTCAGATATTTGGTCAGTATTCAAATTTCCAGTTGTCTAAACTGTTAACAAAACTTTTTTGTTTATTAGAGATAGAATCTGTAGAGGGTCTGCACATTTTAATTATGTTTTAAAATTCCTCCTGTCTTTTTTTTTCCCATTCCTTTGCACAGTTTTTTGTCAAAAAAAATGGTAGTTTGGTAGTTAGACCTGGAGCTTAATCTGAATTTTTGTTCTATTATTTAAAGGCAGTTTCATAGGTTGTTTGTTTTTGTGTTGTTAGTAGGCATTGATGATTAATGCCTAGAATTACTAGCCATTCACAGGAAGTTTCAAAATGAAAATAGTCTGACTTTGTTATTGCTTTTTTTACTTATCTTGAAATATCAATACTTCCATAAAGAGAAACTTCCTTTAATGTGCTATCATGTCACCCTTTGGACGTACAGTTTGTATAATGGAGGCAGAAAAAACGTTGGAAATTTTTTGTATTTTAAAATTAAAGTTAATTGGTTCTCAAGTAGTCTATAATCTAGACCACTTAGTTTCTTTAATAAATATAAGTTCATGATTTAAAAATATTTCTTACGTTTCTGTCATAATCATTGTTTATTGATGAAATTATGCTGTTTGCAGTCAGTAAGATGCTTTCTTTTTAGATTGTTTTGGTTTTGATTTTTGTGAAATACAGAACATCTTCTTTAGGTTTTAGTATGATACTTGTTGCAGTCTATATATGTTTCCCGCCTGGGATCTGGAATCAGCCAATTTTACTTGGTGCTTTAAGGGCACAATTAAATGCTCTATATTATGTTTGCTTATTTTTAATACCTTTTTTCATTTCTCCACCTGTCACACGTGCTTCTTATCTATGCCTTGTAGGTGACTTAGTTATTGTTTTAGTTTGTGCTTTTCCTGGGAAGTTGCATTGATTTTGAATGGTCTGCCCCACCTCTGTCTTTCCAAGATGCCCTATTATTTTCAGTTTTTGGTTTTGCAGAATATGAGGATATTTAGTAAAAAACAAACTGTATATAGCCTATAGTTTGAAAAGGATGACAAATGTGTAGTGATGACATGTTATTTGTCATGGAATGAGCTTTAAATTTAGACATAAAATGTTGCTGACACTAGTGCTTTAGTTATATTTAATGGGAAAATCTTATTTATTTTTTGAGGACACTAGTGAATTGATTTAAAAAATAATGTCATGGTTTTAAATTCTCTTCGTTTTAATTCTTAGTAAACATTTGCTATTTCTTGAGTAAAAATTTCCCCTTTCTCTTTCCACGTAGCATCAATAACCAGCTTTCTCACGGTGTTAGCTTGGTATCCCAATACTTTGCTCCGGACATGGTGCCTTGTGCTTCATAGTCTAACTCTCATGACAAACATGCAGCTTAACCGTAAGTTATATCTCTGACCGTAAGTCCTTTATATCTCTGACATACACTTTATTTTTCTTACTATCAGGTTCTTAAAAAGATATTTCCAAGAAGTGGAATAGTTGTGAAAATGATTGAATTTCTTATTTGAATACGTCTCTGTTAGACTTGTTCTTAATGTGTCTTGTCCTTTGTGCTTCTTTACTTTGATTATATACTCCCATGTATCTATAATTACAAGTTTAAATTATATTTTTACCTTCTAAAAGCTTTTAGTTTTAAAAATTGATTACTTTTAGAGTACAAAATCAAGTATTTAATGTTAGCCTGTGTCTTGTACTGGTTATTTATTCTTTTTAAAGTAACTTAGCACTTAAAAATGGTTTATTTATTAATATATTCGTGAACGTATATGACTAGATACCTCAGTTTGTGTTTTTCACATCTAAAATCTGTTTTCGTGGAACCTACTTGTTTCTTCTCAGATTCCAAACTCCTAATAGTTTCCTACTTTCTTTACCCCACTTCTTTATTTCCTGTTTAAGATAGTAAAATTAATTTTTGAAACTTTTAAGAAAGAAACTTCCCTGGTGGCTCAAGACAGTAAAAAATCTGCCTGAAGTTCAGGAGACCCAATTTAATCCCTATGTCAGGAAGATCCCCTGGAAAAGGGAATGACTACCCACTCCAGTATTCTTGCCGGGAAAATCCCATAGACAGAGAAGCCTGGCGGGCCACAGTCCATGGGTTCGCAAAGACTCCAACATGCTAAACCACTAAGACTTTCACTTTCTATATGAGACTGATGGTAGATTTGACTCGATTATTTTGTTCACTTCAAAAAACTGTTGTATTGTCAGTATATATTTTAACAGTATACAGTCTTTATGTAGCTGACATGCTAAAATGAATAAATTTTACCTCAGTTTATTTTCAAAAGCTGGGTTAAACTTTATCTGAAAAATAGATCTTTATTTCTAGAAGGGGACAGTGATTACTTAGTAAAAGGACTTACCAAAAGGACACTAAGCATTTAGTTATTTCTTTTCGACTTGTCTGTATACTGATAAGATAAACATTAAACTAGGTATTTTTCACCTCCAGAAAGGAGGCAAGAAATCTATGGTAGAGGAAAATAGAGAGTGAGGCTCAGTCAGTACAGTAGAGGTTTAGATTGTTTTTAGTAACTACCAGGAATCTATGAGTTTTCTTTGAAACCAAGAGATGTTTTAAATACTGCAGTTCCACTGTCTCAGACTATTTCTTGAGAACTTTTTCTCTTTTTTAATGCTTTATAGCTGGTTCCAGTAGTACCATTGGAACTCAGGAGAGTACTGCCCATCTGCTGGTTTCAGATGCAAACCTGATTCATGTGTTAGTGAAATTTCTTTCTGGCACAAGTCCACATGGAACAAATCAACACAGTCCACAGGTACATGATTTTTGAAAACCAGAGATAGGCTTAGATTACATAGTAAACTTACTTGTAAAAGAAATTTTAAGTGTACCTAAATATGTAAAATTTTTACTGCTAAGGTATTAAATGATGACTTTTTATGTATAAATGTAATAAAATGTTTTGAATTATTTATAATAATAATAGCTGTACTGAAACAATATAGCAGGTAGTAAGTTTTCTCTTGGAATTACTTGATTTTTATGCAAAGATGCATTTTTGGTGTTATATTGTATTATTTGTGAAACCTTCTAAACAAATACTTAAATGTTAGGAAATAATTTCAAAACTTTGGGAGTTTAAAAATATTTTTAAAATAATGTATTGTGTTTAATGACCTCTATAATCAAGATTTGAGAAGTCACCTAACTTAATTCTTCTATAATATTAAATATTTTGTTCAACAAAAAACAAAAAGTTGACATGGATGGACCTAAACAGTATTATGCTAAGTGCAGTAAAAGAGAGAAAGACAAATGCTTTGTGTTTACTTATATGTGGAATCCCAAAAAAACGTAACAAATGAACAAAGGTAATAAAAGTGAATAGAGTCATAGATACAGGGAACAAACAGGTGGTTGCCTGAATGGGGGATTGGGGTCGGGGGGTGAGAAAGATGAGAGAAATGGGTGAGGGAAATTGAGAGGTACAAATTTCCAGGTACAAAATAAATGAATCACCAGTATAAAATGTACTGCGTGGGGCATATTGTCAATAATAATGCAGTATCTTTATGATGACAGATGGTAACTAGACTTACTGTGGTGATCATTTTGAAATGTATAGAAATATCCAATCACTGTTGTACACCAGGATCTAAAGAGTGTTGTAGGTGAATTTCACTTCAAAGGCAGACTCATAGAAAAGGAGATCAGAGGTGGGGGTTGGGGGAATTGGATGAAGGTAACCAGAAGGCAAAATCTTCCAGTTATAAGACAAGTAAGTCCTAGGGATATAAAGTACAGCAAGATAAATGTAATTTACATTTCTGTATATTATATGTGAAAGTTTGCTGAGAGAGTAAATCTTGAGATTTATATAGAAAAAATTTTTTTCTTTTAATTTGTATCTATATGAGATGGATGTTCTCTAAACTTAGTGTGGTAATCATTTCATTGTGTCTATAAGTCAAATTGTTATTCTGTACACTTCAAATTTACAGGCCTATGTGTCATTTACATCTCAAACCTGAAAGGAAAAAGATAAATACTGCTTTTGTTAATTCAGAAAAAAAAGATACATCAGAACTTACAAGCTTTTTTAGCCATAGATATTTCTTTTATATCAATTTAAGCTTTTGTTTTACTGCTTTAAAAATTATTTTTCCTTCATTATATTTCTTTTCAAAAAAAAGTATTCACTGTTCATAGTATCTTTCTAATGGACATTATTCATAATTGTCTTGCAAGGTTATCTCTTATTTCTCAGCTATGTGCTCATCTATGTGTAAGATCTGTGTACTGTTGGGTGCTAGAGATTTATGTAGTTAACGAGACTCTGCCATTCTTGGAGCTTAAATTCTGTTGGGTGCATTTAGTCAGTACTGTCATACTACAGAATAGACTTAAATTTTGTAGATCATCATAAAATAAACGAAAGAAAAAGATTTAAAAAAGAGACCATTTGTAGTTTGATTGGCCCAGAGTTTTGATGGGGGTGTGGGCAGAGGCATGTTATCAAGTAATTATTATACATAAAGATTGCATGAATTTGGAATGTGAGGATTCCTAAAATCACTGATTCCAGCTTCTTTATTTTACATATGAGAAAACATGCATTATCTGCATTGCCCACAATTATACAGCTAGTTCATGGTAGAGCCTACGTGTCAGGGAGCATACCACGGTATAAAATAGTGTGTTTCCTCTCCCCCCACTTTTTTTTTTTTTAAACGCAGAATGAAAGTTATTGAAGATCAAGCTTTCCCCAGATATTTTGGTTTATAATAGGTAGTTTGGCTATGAATGTTAAGATTTTTATGCTCAGAATTAGAAATGAAGTTTGTCTAAAATGGTTTTGAGAACTACATTGCATTTTGTTTTTCCACAACTCCTGTAGGGTTTATGATCATAACATTCCAGCACATAGTTCAGGGTACTTGGTGTAGCTCTCACTATTGTTTTTTTTCATTGAAGAGATAGAAGTTTGGAAAGCTTTTTTTCTTTTTTTTTTTGCAGATTGCTACAGGTTTATTTTTAGCTCTATGTTTTTTGTTTGGAGAGTTTTTTCCCTCCATTCATTTTAGTATTTGCTCTTGTAGTCATTAGAAGCATGACCTTCTGTGTATCACTTAGCCTGTCTGTTGAAATGGGATGATTAAGATTGTGAAAATCACAGTTTTTGTGCTTTCAAAAACATTATAGAGATGTTTTTTGTGTAACTTAAGTGAGTCTTTATCTATATTGAATTAAATAAGTCTGACATAATGGAAAAATATTGACCATAGAATCTATAATTTTCAATTTAAAATATGTCAAGGCCTAAAAGCTTAGTTGGTTTCGTGCTATCACTGTTAATATTTTTGTTTTTCAAATGAGAAGTTTCAACCCTATGGCTCTTAACACTGGATACTTTCAAATGAATAATTCAGTAAATGGAATCAGTAAGCAGTTTTCAGTAGAATTACATTTTTCTTCAGGTTGGTCCAACAGCTACGCAAGCTATGCAAGAATTTCTTACCCGATTGCAAGTACATCTTTCTTCAACATGTCCTCAGATATTCAGTGAATTTTTGCTCAAGCTAATTCATATACTTTCAACAGAAAGGTAAATTTCAATGTCGTTAACAGATATTCCTGATGTATTGATAGAAGCAATAGGTAATCCGCCAAATAAATTTTCTCTTATCATTTGTTGGGAGTTTATCTGGGGATACACAAGCAGGATGATAGCAAGAATTAAGAGGGAAAGATTTATTGATATGTTTCCTGATTGTTTTCTTTTCATTATGGCTCTCCCAAATCCTAAGCTTCTTCTGTTGTTAATGGAATAATGGGTTCATGGATTAGTAGTTACAAACCTTCTATGTGAAATTTACTTGAAGCTCTTTAAATTATTCTAGAATAAATGTAAGGAATTAAAGCTACTAGTAATTTTCTTCGAAACCTACTTGATAAAGATATCTTAAAAAAGAAAAATATTAATATTGTATCAAAATCCTAAATAAAATTTATTACCAAAGTCAGACACTAGGTTAAAAAGAATAAACTGTGACCATAATGGGTTGATTCTTAAAACGCATGAATACTTCAGTATCATACACTATATATCATATTAATGAATCATTTCATCATACTATGAGATATTTCATAAAAGCTGACATTGCTTTCTGAGAAAAACTTTTAATGAAATATTAACTATCATCTTATTTAAAATTATGGGGGGAAAAAACCATTATGAACAAACCAGACTCTATTATGTTTACTTTAAAAGTTCCCATTGATATCAGGAAGAAGTTAAAAATGCTGTTTGCTATCTTTATTATTTAATTTCATTGTGGAAGTGCCAGTGAAGTTTTAAAATATTTTAATGTATATTTGAAAATGATTAAAATAACTTGGAGATTACATCACTCTCTAACAATTAGTTTCACAATATTGGAAGTCAGAAAAAGGTATGGTTTATAATAGCATAAAATAATAAAATAAAATATTAAAAATTAATAATTGTTTTAAATGGCATACATTAATTATTCATAACAATAGTTATTTTTAATAGATCCATAGCAAAATGCCTTCAACCTAATATAAGAATTAATGCAAAACATTTATATGGAGATATGTTTTCATAGTGGCAGAAAATTTTATCTCAGAGTACTATCCTCATTTGTGTTTTCTCTCTCCTTTATAGCTATTTTAAAATACTAATGTGGTTGTATGTAGTTCAGCTTGTTCATAGTGTATGTACAATGATGAAGCATAAGTGTGGGGAGGAGTAGATTCACAAAACCAAAAATGTGATGTTATGATATGCACACATGTTGTTGGAAAATGTGAACTTGAAGTTTTGTTGTATGATTTCACTACAACTTCAGGAGTTCTCACAATCCCTGTTCTGGTTCAGTAATTTGCTAGAAAGACTCACAGAACTCAGGAAAAACATGTTACTTACATTTTTCAGTTTATAAAAACGCAGGAACAGCCAGATAGAATAGACGCACAGGGCAGGGTCTGTGTAGGGATGTGGAAGGGAGGGTGCCTGTGAGTGAATGTGAATTCTCAGGGCTCAGTGTTGCCTGCTTACATACCTGGAATAGCAGTGTGTTAAATATTTAGCTGAATTCTTCTTACACTTATGCATGTTGCCAGCATCTTGACTTCCCAAGTTCTGCCACAGGAAAGCCAATGCTCATATTCCACCTATGAGCTATCTTTGCATGGATTTCAGTCTTTTTGGTACCCTCAGCTCTCTGATGGGTTCAAGAAAAGCTTTGACCTTAGCTCTCTGGTGGGTTCAAGAAAAGTTATGACTTTAGAGTTAATTTGGCTTTTTAAAAAATTGTTAAGATGGGGGGACAATGATCTTTCCACTTTCTATGTCTTAAGCATAAGCAGACCTTGAGAGCATTCAATTTGATGTGTAAGAGAGAATTGGTTGAGTCCTAATTTATGAAAATCAAGATTAGTAAGAAATGTTTAACAACATTTGAGGTTCTAACAATACAGAGCTCATTCATTATGAGGAATGCCTTGTGATATATAATTATTTTAGTCTGTGGCTTCAAAATCACCTCTTTGATTTGCTTGTTCTTCAGTTTTCTATTTGGAAAGAAATTTATTTTTTATTTTATGTGGTAAAATGGAGGTAAGAACAAGAAGGACACAGGAAGAGTGGGAAACTCTGCTGCAAAGTGAAATAGTGAATACCAGGAGTTTAATTATTGTTTAGCTTTCTTATATTCTGGTGGTTACCTCTTTCAAAACAATTTAAAATGGATTAATTTTTAATCCTCTCGCTTTTTCTGCAGGGGTGCCTTCCAGACAGGCCAAGGACCTCTTGATGCCCAAGTAAAGCTTTTAGAATTCACTTTGGAGCAGAATTTTGAAGTTGTTTCCGTTAGTACTATTTCTGCTGTGATAGAGTCTGTCACTTTTTTAGTGCACCACTATATCACTTGCTCAGACAAAGTCATGTCTCGAAGTGGATCAGATAGCTCAGTGGGTGCTCGAGCATGCTTTGGGGGACTCTTTGCCAACCTCATTCGTCCAGGTGATGCAAAAGCAGTTTGTGGTGAAATGACAAGAGATCAACTCATGTTTGATTTGCTAAAACTGGTTAACATTTTAGTTCAGCTGCCTCTTTCGGGTAATAGGGAATACAGTGCAAGAGTGCCTGTGACCACCAATACGACAGACAGTGTTTCAGATGAAGAAAAAGTTTCAGGAGGCAAAGATGGTAATGGAAGCACTAGTAGTATTCAAGGACCACCTGCATATGTCGCTGACTTAGTGTTAGCCAACCAGCAGATTATGAGCCAGATTTTGTCTGCTCTGGGCCTGTGTAATAGCAGTGCCATGGCGATGATAATTGGTACGTATTGAGAATATTAATCTTAAACCTGTTTCTAATACTATATCTCTTTCCTTTAGCAATGTATGAATCCACTGTCTTTTTACTGTACCATGTAGTGTTACTTTATTGTAAACATCTTAGCCTGACTGATTATTATTAGTTAAAAACTTCTGTAGAGTGGCATACATCAGTTGAAAATAAAATTTTAAGTGTGAATTTTTTTTAAATTGGAAAATACTAACAAAATAACTTGTATGGAATTAAATTAAGAAAAGGAAGAAGTTTTGTAAGCTAGGCACCATAATTTATAGTCATATATCTCTAACATTTTAAAGATGAAGAATTAGACTTCAAATTTCATATTAGGGAATGAGTAAATTTTATTTACTTATAGTTTCTTATAATGTGAAGTATAAATTTTTGTTCAAGTTTTAACAGTTTCAATGACACATCAATGTAAAATTTATATATTGTTTCTTTTCTACTTCTTTGAAAGCTAATATGTTAATTATTTTAAACTAATTAAGCGTCAGTAAATTGTGACAAAATCCATTCCTGATGTAATTTTATTAGTATTTCTTCCTTCATGTAAGGGAAAAAAACTATTGTCTTTTTGATTAAAAGTTTTAAAGTATAGTTGCATAATAGTATCAGTTATTTTTCTCTGCTTTTCTTCTTGATATGTATAATGTGTTCCTCAGTTGTGTGATATATTGTTACCAACAACAGAGATATCTTCTATAAAAAGATAACCAAAAATCATTCTCTACTGAATGTTATGTTAGGCATTTTAATTTCTAGACGTGTATATGTATATAGACGCACAACATGCAGACACACACACAGCTGTTTTGTATGCATCCTTCCGTGGTTTGGGGGAAAAAATGGCTTGTAAGACTCTCTATTTTTATTATTACTGGTTTTTAAGGATTTGCTTTTTAAAAAATGTGTAAACTTTTTATTTAAACTAGGGGCAAGTGGATTACATCTCACTAAACATGAAAACTTCCACGGTGGGTTAGATGCCATATCAGTTGGGGATGGACTGTTTACCATACTGACAACTCTTAGTAAAAGAGCATCTACAGTTCATACGATGCTGCAGCCAATTCTAACCTACATGGCCTGTGGGTATATGGGCAGACAGGTAGGTTCAGTCCAGCAGCAACTGCAGTGATTTAAGTAGTCAATAGCAATGGGAGCAGAGGACTATCTATAAGATAGAGACAAATACAGCATTCTAGTTATATATTGGAAAATGAACAGAATCAGCAGATGAGAACCATAGATTAATAATACAAGTTAAAGAGAAAAGTTTCCTTGAAATTGTCGAAGTTAACTATAGTGATGTAAGAGTAAAATGTTTTTAAATTTTAAGGTTTTCTTTCCATTGTCTTAGGAAGTAGTTCTTTCCTTTTCCCTAGAAATAGTATAGTTGAATACCAACATGTTCTACATAGAAGTATATATGAAAATTTAATATGAGTGTTTTTTTTCAGGCTTACGTTGCATATTTAGTTTCCTTTCAGTTAAAAGGGGTTAGAGTAATTTTGAAAGAAAAATAGGTTAGAATGTTATTACTTTTTAAATTTCCTTTTTAAAAAATGAGATTTTAGGAGCCAGTGTGATTATTTTACCTTCTAGTCCATTTACTATTTTTTCTTCCAAAAGCAGGTTTTAAAATATAATTTCTTAAAGAATCTTTTATATGTCATTGTATAACCATCATTTTCATAAATATGTATTGAATCTGTATATATATTTCCCCATTGGAAGATATAGAGGTAAATATTTGAGAAGGCTACATTTTTAAAGGAAAGTACTGTCTAGTGGAAAAGGAAATCAGTGCACATTAAGGTAGAAAATGATAATACTAGGTAAAGACAGACACAAAAAGTGCTGAGTTCAGAGAAGAGACTGTTCACTTAGCTTCTGACACAGGCAAGAGTTTTAAAATATTTGGGCAGACATTTTTATTAAGTGATTTAGGTTAAGGTTACCATTTTATAATAATTAACTATAAAAGAATGTTATATTCAGTGAAACTTATTTGTCCTAATTAATAGGAAATTAATAATCACCTTTTAAAAATCACAGCATACCTGTATGGTTTTTTTTTTAGGGCTCTCTTGCTACTTGCCAGTTATCTGAACCATTATTGTGGTTCATTCTGAGAGTACTGGATACTAGTGATGCCTTGAAAGCATTCCACGATATGGGTAAGGCAAAATTTCCAAAACTGCCATTTAAGTGTAATCGTTAAGTAGTACAGTATGTTCTTATTTTGGTAGTCTTCTGTGAGAGTTGACTCGGTGTCAAATCATCTGTGTTAAGATAATTTTCATTTAGTATTCTTTATAAATTTAGGTGGTGTTCAGCTCATTTGCAACAATATGGTTACTAGTACAAGGGCTATTGTAAACACTGCAAGAAGTATGGTATCAACTATTATGAAATTTCTTGACTCTGGTCCAAACAAAGCTGTTGACAGCACTTTGAAAACAAGAATCCTAGCTTCTGAGCCTGACAATGCAGAAGGGATCCATAACTTTGCACCCCTGGGTAAGAAAACAGTTATTTCATCTTATGGGTGTGTATTTAAATAATAGTTAATTGGCTGGTATGAAGCAAAAGTAGTTGTCAAAATAAATTGATTGTGTTATAATATCACCATTTTAATTACAAACCATTGATTTTGAAGGCACTAGTTTTCCAAACCGTCTACTGATTAGAAGGAAGTTTTTAATTGTTCTTTAGTAGGAAAATTTGTTTTTATTTCTGAGTTTAAATAGACACAATTTGTGAAACTAAGTAGTATAGATTCTTATGTCAGTTTTCAGTATAAATGTTTTATAAAGCTTGTTTCTCCTTATTTTGAGTGATTTTTTTTTAAAGAAGTTTAACATTTGTATAGTTATTCATTTTTCCAGTCTACATAGTTTCTTTTTGTATTTTTCTTTGCATATTTGTAACTCACAAACATTGACAATTCAGAATAAAGATGATTATTTTCAAGTTTATGTTTTATTATCAAGTATATTTTATTTTATTTTCAAGGCTGTATTGAACATTGCTTTTTACTTAAATCATTTGAGAATACTGTGCTCGCTCTGTTGTCGCTTGTTTAGTATTCATTTGGCCTGTTAGTATATAAAAATTAGGCAGCAGTTAACACTGAACTTGTCACCTTGCCAGTTGACTGGATGTCCTGATTATTTGTGAATATTGTGACAGATTATGCTAAGTATATTAAGTGCATTCGTAATATTAAATGTTCATGTTTTTAGCTAATTTCTCTAGTGTAATTACTGTGATTTGAATAGTTCTTGATGCTTTATTAGGTTTCTTTTGCAAGTTTTTATTTTATTTGAAATACTTCTGTAGGTACAATCACATCTAGCAGTCCCACTGCCCAACCGGCTGAGGTGCTTTTGCAGGCCACGCCCCCTCATAGAAGAGCTCGCTCTGCTGCTTGGTCCTACATCTTTCTGCCAGAGGAGGCTTGGTGCGACCTTACCATTCACCTTCCTGCAGCAGTGCTCCTTAAAGAGATACACATCCAACCTCACCTGGCATCTCTTGCAAGTGAGTAGTAATTTGTTTAAAGATCCATCATGAAAATAAACTATAACATATAGAAACATTTACAAAATAAGAAATATACTTAGCAAACAGTGAAAAAAACTTAGATAAAATGTCCAGATTGCTTAATTTTGAACAGTTTAATATAATATTTAACATTTCCACCACATCATTTACCATCAAATGAATTGGCATGACTATTCTCCTGAAAAAATAGAATGTGTGATGAAATTTAAGGAAATATATCCTAGGTGTATATTATTTTGCCTTTCATCTTCTCCCAAATTTATGACACTATAGTATTAAGATAAAATGAGTTAGTTTGCACAACTGTAAATAGCTAGCTTAGTTTTTCTAGTCCGCAGTCCTAGCTCTGTAATGTGAAATTAACATAGATTCCCTTCCCATTGTAAGATAATTACTTCTGCAAAGAATTTTTTATTGTAATATGTAGAGTGTGATATTTTGAGTATTATGACCTTTGAATTTTTAATGTTCTGAGTATCATCCATTTGATGCATTTTCATTTAATACATTTTGTTGTAACTTTGCAAGGGAAATAATTAATTGTAAAAAATAAAAAAAAAATAAGTTATCCATTAAAAGAAGAATGGACTCTTTCAAGCATTCATGAAGAAATATGAAGTACTATTTTACATTTGTGATGGTCCCCAAATTCTTTCAATATAAATATAATGATTTATACAGAATTGTTGAAGTTTTGACAATCATTTATCTTCATTGATTGATTCTCATTGCTATCATATGTCACTCAATAATTTAATGAAGATCTATGGGAAATTTTGTAGACTGCTGGCATATTTGGAAGAATAAATTTTTACACTTATTTGCAAGAGTAGATTATTATTATATCCTAAAAGAGTTGTAGAGTCTGTCCATACCAGATTAAAATAGATATAATGAATAAAATGACAGAAAAAAAGTAGATTAATGCAGTGTTTTGGCAGGTCAAAAGTAAATATATTACATGGCAAAATATAAGTCAGTACAACCTCCAACAGTATAAGACTTAGGAGATAATCTAAGATGAGGAGGAAACTGCTTTTTTGGGAAGGAGAAAGTGGCTTTGAGTTGTAGGTAGAATTTATACATAGTAATTTGGACAGGAAAGATGTTACAACAGAGGACTGTACATTACGATAAATCAATAGATTACATGTTTTCTAACACAAATGTGCTTAATACTTTTGGTTTGAGATCAGAGCACAAACTAAAGGTATAGTGTTTTCCTGTAGAAATGGCATAGCCTTTAGAATCAAAACCTGGGCTTGAACATAAAATGTGCCCTTTATTCATGTGAGGGTTTGGATTATTTAATCTCTTTTTTATCAGTTTGTATTGGTAGGGTCAAAGAGATTATATAATGTGGATAATACTTTAAGATTAAATTTAAAAATTTTGTGACTTAACCTAGTTCTCTGTGCAAACCAGGGGTATAGTTGACACATAATAAAAGTTACTTCCTGATTTTATAGTTGACATTTAAAATCAAGTTTCACAGGTTGTTTTAGTTGATAGATAAATTTATTAAATGTTCTTCCATGTTTGTGAGAAAGAATTTTCCCATAGCAACTGCCAGTTAATTACTTCATTGTATGTGTGTGCTCAGTCATGTCAGACTCTTTGTGACACCTTGAACTTAGCCTACCAGACTCCTCTGTTGATGAAATTACCCAGGCAAGAATGTTGGAGCAGGTTGCTATTTCCTGCTCTAAGGGACCTTGACACCCAGGGATCGAATCAACATCTCCTGCATTGATAGGCAGATTCTTTACCACTGCAGCACCCGGTTACTTCATTCAGTTCAGTTCAGTTCATTCGCTCAGTTGTGTCCGAGTCTTTGCGACCCCATGGACTGCAGCATGCCAGCCTTCCCTGTCCATCACCAACTCCTGGAGTTTACTCAAACTCATGTCCATTGAGTCGGTGATGCCATCCAACCGTCTCATCCTCTGTCGTCCCCTTCTCCTCCCGCCTTCAGTCTTTCCCAGCATCGAGGTTTTTTCCAATGAGTCAGTTCTTTGCATTAGGTGGCCAAAGTATTGAAGTTTCAGCTAAGCATCAGTCCTTCCAGTGAATATTCAGGACTGATCTCCTTTAGGATGGACTGGTTGGATCTCTGGCTAGTCCAAGGGACTCTCAAGAGTCTTGTCCAACATCACAGTTTAAAAGCATCAATTCTTTGGCACTCAGCTTTCTTCATGGTCCAACTCTCACATCCATACATGACTACTGGAAAAACCATAGCCTTGACTAGATGGACGGCCCTTGGTTGGCAAAGTAATGTCTCTGCTTTTTAGTATGCTGTTTAGGTTGGTCATAACTTTTCTTCCAATGAGTATGCATCTTTTAATTTCATGGCTGCAGTCACCATCTGCAGTGATTTTGGAGCCCCCCAAAAATAAAGTCTGCTACTCTTTCCATTCTTTCCCTATCTATGTGCCAAGAAGCGATGGGACCAGATGCCATGATCTTAGTTTTCTGAATGTTGAGTTTTAAGCCAACTTTTTCACTGTCCTCTTTCACTTTCATCAAGAGGCTCTTTAGTTCTTCGCTTTCTCCCATAAGTTGGTGTCATCTGCATATCTGAGGTTATTGATATTTCTGCCGTTAATCTTGATTCCAGCTTGTGCTTCATCCAGCCTGGTATTTCTCATGATGTACTCTGCATATAAGTTAAATAAGCAGGGTGACAATATATAGCCTTGACGTATTCCTTTTCCGATTTGGAACCAGTCTGTTCCACGTCCAGTTCTAACTGTTGCTTCTTGAGCTGCATGCAGATTTCTCAGGAGGCGGGTCAGGTGGTCTGGTATTCCCATCTCTTGAAGAATTTTCCACAGTTTGTTGTGATCCACACAATCAAAGGCTTTGGCATAGTCAATAAAGCAGAAGTAGATGTTTTTCTGAAACTCTTGCTTTTTCAACCACTTCATTTGGCCTCCTTAAATTTTAGCAGGAAATTATTTTAAATATTCTGAATGTTGAAATTTTGAAAGGCAAAAAAGGATCAGAGGTGAAAATTTCTAAACTCAAATGTGTTTAAAATCATAGCAATATGATAGTAGTGAAATAATGAGTTTGTGAAAAGGTACTTTTAAAGTCTCATTCTTCCTAAATTATATACAGCTGTAAACCACAGTGTACTAATCAAATGCCCCATTTTGCTGGTGATAATTCTGAGAGTAGAAATAATAGAGTAATTGCCTGTTTTGGTTTTCTTCGAGAAAATGAAGTAAATGTGGATTGCATATCTTCAGTTAATCTGTTTTTTAGGTTAATGTTATAATTTTTTATGTACAATTTTCATTATACTCTAAATTTCATATAATAGCTCCAAAATCAATTATAATTGAAGTTAGCAACAAAGTATGACTTAGCATTTACATATTCTTTTTATGACTTCATAATGACTATAACTGAAAGCTGCCATTTTAATGTAGTTGCCATTAAAATATGAACTTGCATTTACTTTTTCTTTAGTAATTGTTCAATTTTCTCTTTCTGTAGCCTGCCCATCCTCAGTGTCTGTAGAAGTAAGTGCAGATGGAGTAAACATGCTACCATTGTCTACTCCTGTTGTCACAAGTGGTCTTACCTACATAAAAATTCAACTTGTGAAAGCTGAAGTAGCTTCCGCTGTCTGCCTTAGACTCCATCGTCCACGAGATGCCAGCACACTAGGCCTTTCACAGATCAAATTACTGGGCCTCACTGCTTTTGGTACCACTTCTTCAGCAACAGTTAATAATCCCTTTCTTCCATCTGAAGATCAGGTATCCAAAACAAGGTATGTAGTTCCTCATTCTTAAGGAAAACTTTCTGTGCTTTTCATGAAATTTATTCTGTGGCTTCTTTGCTTTTTTTAAATTAGAGTTTAGAAAATTCTTTGTTCCATAGATTTCTAAATAATATCATAATTTTTTAAGTGTAATAAAGAATAATTGCATTCTTTGTGTTTAATTCTTTAATTCGTTGTGTTTAATTCTTGAGATGATCTGTGATGTGCTTTATGTGGATGTGAGTTCTACTTCTTTGAACTGTAGTCTTATGTAAGCATTTCCAAATGCCTATCCCCAAAAATATATCTGAATCAAACAAATTGACCACACAGATAAGCACCTGGTCTGTTATCTAGTAATTCTTAAGTTGCCAGTCAGTAAAGGGTTTGATTTGAACCATACAAATTAATACAAACTGACCAAACAAAGAAGGACCTGAATGTGTCCTTTAATTTACATTCTTCTGATAAATTTGGATGGTTGAAAATTTTATAGATTGGTTTTATTGTACATTTTACCTGAGGAAAAAAAATGGGATTTCTTTTTTATTTTCAAGCTGCTAGGTCTTTTCAGTTTTGCAATTCTGTGATCCTGTGCTGTTTATATTTATGCATATGTGTATATACAAACCTATTTCCTGACTAAATAAAAAGCAAGTTCATAATTCCTAAGTGCGACTTGTACTTAAGTATTTTTATTTTTTATGTTATAGGGGAAACTTACTGTGTATTTAATTCTTATTGATGTTATAGTATTCTAAAAATATTCTTTTTTAAACATCGATGGTGCTACCTACTTATGAAATACAACATGCTGGTTATTTTTTCTGCTGTATAAGGCACAAATTTTTTTTCACCACATATCTCCTCTTTTTTTTTTTTTTTTTTTTAAAGATTCTTTGCATGTAGTCCATTACAGAGCATTGAGTAGAGTTCCCTGTGCCAGCAGGTTCTTAGTAGTTATCTATTTCATATATAGTAGTGTCTGTATGTGAATCCCAGTCTTCCAATTTATCCCTGGAAACATAAGTTTGTTTTCTATATCCGTGCCTCTGTTCAGTTTTGTAAGTTCGTTCATTTGTGCCCTCCCCCCTCTTTTTAAAAATAATCCACATATAAGTGATAGCATGTCATTTCTGTCTTTCTGTGTGTGACTTCATTCAGTAAGAGAGTCTGTCATGACAGTCCATCCACAACCTGCTGATCTTGGAGAAATTTTGTTTGATCTTGGAAGAGTTTTTACTTCAGAAGTCTGAAGTAATTTAAGTACTTAAATTAACCCATAAGCTGTTGTTGTGTTTTGTATTTCAGTATTGGATGGTTACGGTTATTACATCATTGCCTTACTCACATAAGTGATCTGGAAGGAATGATGGCAAGTGCAGCTGCACCCACTGCTAATTTGCTGCAGACTTGTGCTGCCCTACTGATGTCTCCGTACTGTGGAATGCATTCACCCAACATTGAGGTTGTGCTTGTCAAGATAGGACTTCAGTCCACTCGAATTGGCCTAAAGCTTATAGACATTCTTCTGAGAAATTGTGCAGCATCAGGCAGTGATCCTACAGGTGACAATTAATTTTGATATTTGAATTTTTACATATCTGCAGAGAAATAATATTTGAACTATGATGTTTGTGATTAATTCCATTTCCAAAATTAAATTCCACATGGCTTCATTATTTTTGGAGTTTGATTTTTTTTGTTGTTTCTGAATTTTATAGAAGTTATGTTTAATGAATAATTTAAGATTAAACTGAGCGAATCTTTTAATCTTATTTGCTTATTTAGCAAATTTTTCCTTTTGATTCTCTTTTTGCAAGATTTGAATAGCCCTTTACTTTTTGGAAGACTGAATGGACTGTCTTCTGACTCTACGATAGATATTCTTTACCAGCTTGGAACAACTCAGGATCCTGGAACAAAAGACAGGTATGTGGTGATCTCATTTTTCGCATGAGAACATATATACACATACTCTCACGCAGTAGATGTTACTAATAATGCTTTTTTTAAAGATCTTTTTGTAAAAGTTAAGCTTAGGTATTACTAAGCTTACAGAAATAATGGACTATTGTGTCTATATTAGATACCTGGACTATTTTGATAATAGTAATGTTTTCACTGATCATTTATATTATCCATTGACATCTTTTCATTAGATTCTTTTCCTTCTTTCTCCTGCTTTCTACCACAAAGTGAAACACTGTCATACCAAGTAAATAATACTGATTGTTTCACCTAAATGTTTACTGATCTTGCAGTATAGGTAATTTTAGGTAAGTTTTACTAATGTAGTTCTTCCTCGATGTCTTCTACCTCCAAATTCATAAGGACTCCAAGTATCTTTGAAACATGTTTTTGTTTGTATAAGTAATATAAATTATCTTTACGCTGGAGACTCTTTCCTGAGTTAATATCCTTTTACGTATGTTGAATATTTTATATTCAATTAAGATTCTTTACTTTTATTAATTTGTATTTAAAGTGAAATCATTTGGTATGTTGTTAAACATCTTACTTCATGAATTATTAACAGATTATTAATTTTTTGTTGGGTTCTTACTCATTTTACAGCTCTTCACCGAGTAGTTGGTGTATGTCTGGCATTGTGCTAATACTAGAGAGATCAAGTTTATTCAGTCCAACTTGGGCCCTCAGGAGTGGGGAGACAGAACAGTGTCCCTAATAAGGGGAGATTTATGTAGGTCAGACTGAAGGGTATGAATTAAGAGTGCCTGGCAGTGAAGTCATCTCAGAAAAATTGTTACTTAATCCCTGACAATGTAATAGCTTTCATTAATTTTAGACTCATTGCATTCATGTACTCTGGGTTAAAAATATTTAAAGAATATATTTAACAAAGTAAAATTAGTTTGTCAGATAACTTCAAAATATTGAATAGGCTGACTTCCTTTCCATTAAACTTTTGCTTTATATAAACTGTATGATAACTATATTGTATTTTAAAATATATTGGAGTATTTTTTGACAAAGTGAATAGTAATTTATGTCAAATTTGAATCATAATGATTAATAGGGTTAAAAATATGTGCTGAATATTTTTCTAGAATAGGTTTCCTGCAGTCTTGTGGTTATTTTATTTTTAATTTTTTTATCATAAGAAGAAATTGTGCTTAAAATTACTTTCTTAGCATAATGCAAATATAGCTATTTCAGAATATTTTAGAATTGATGTTAATGACAAGATTTTGGTTGCTCTTTTTCTAGGAAATGTTACTTTTCCCTAATTGTCTCATCTCCCTTCTTTTCCAAGAGTTTTCCTTATTTCTTGTCATATGAAATTTAAAGCATTTGATCCTTCAGTCCTTCAGGGTAGAGAGAGAGATTAAGTGGTATTATATACCTTCCAACTCCCATTTCTTTTAACCTTAAGCAAAGAATCTTGTGCTCTAGACATTTAAAAGTAAACAAAACAAAGATAAACAGTGTTTTAAGAACTTGAAAATAAATCTATCCCCCACCCCTTAGAAATACTAAGTCAAAGCACTATTGCTTTAAAAAGTCTTTTGCTTTCATTTTGTGGTCCCCAGCTCTAGGCAATGGAGTGTATGTAGTAGGGTGGCACTTGGAAACGTATGTGCGTTGAGGCTGTTCGCTTGTCAGAATGCAGGAGGGTGGGTGTCTGCTACTAGTATTTAATACTTGGGGACCAGAGATGTGAAACATGGTGTATTGCATGAGATTCTGCACAATGAAGAGCTGACCCCCCCAATCACTGCTCTATGATATGTGGATTTATTATAAAAAGAGTAAAAATTTAGACTATAAAATTAGTTTTTTTAAACTGTCTATCCTGTAATTCTAGAGATTTATATGTTCTGCCATAAATGAGGTAAGAATCAGTATTTATATGCTGATTAGACGAGTTATTGCAAATATTTTCATCACTTAAATGGATATTATTGGAAAATTAGAATTACTTTGACATTATTGATTGCATAATTCCTTTTCCCTCCTATTTTAAATTAAAATTACTGAGAATAATCATATATTATTCTTATATATACATTGCTTACATGCAGTGGCAGTATTTATCTGTATTAAATGTCATCTGTAGTATAATTGATTATTTGAATTCATCTTTTCTTAAGAATTCAGGCCTTGTTAAAATGGGTCAGTGATTCTGCAAGAGTGGCTGCTATGAAAAGAAGTGGCAGGATGAGTTACATGTGTCCTAACTCTTCATCAATAGAGTATGGTCTTTTGATGCCATCTCCTTCTCATTTGCACTGTGTAGCAGCAATTTTGTGGCACAGTTATGAACTGCTGGTAGAATATGATTTACCAGCACTACTAGACCGGGAGCTCTTTGAGTAAGTATGATTTACGAAATTATTTTTCTCCCCAGTATTAGATCACTTTAGGTTTTTACTTGATAAAACAGCATTTTTATATGCTTAGTTGTCTAAAAATAATGAAAGTGCTAGATAAGTATAAATGATATCATTTTGAAATGAGATGCTACTCAAATTTAATCTTCATGTTTTAAGAAGCTGTGTTAGTGTCATTGCTGCTTTTCCCACCTAAATTTGGAATGTTCAGTGTATTCTGCAGTTCACATTGTTTATTCTCTTTTGTAAGTTTACTCACCAGATTCTTTTATCTTTAATATACAACTTTGGAGGGAAAGTGTAACTAGAAATTTTAAAAGACTGCTTTAGACAGTTCTTATAGTTGTTTGTTTCTCATTCTTTCTAGACAGCCATGATTGTTCTTTTGACTAGTAGTTTCCACTTAAACCACATTTCTTCACCATACACAGTTAAGGCTTTATTGAGCTGACTGCCTAATAACTTTAAGTCTATGGCAAAATATAATATTTATTTCTGAAGAGTTCCATGACTCATAAAAGGTCGGCCTTTTGTTCTCTAGTTTGTCATTTTCATATTTGCTTCTTTTATTTGGCATAATCCATGACTTATTAGTGAAGCTCACTAATAGTTTTCATTTTGCAGACATGAATTAAAGCCATTAATCATGTCAAATTCAATCTAAACATTTCTTTGCTATACTTTTTTCATTATTTTCTGTATGTCATTTCTTTTTTTAGGTCACACAGAGAATGGTAGAACCATTTTGATATAGATCTCTTAGTTTTCTGGGTTCATCTTGCAAGTCTTACTTTAGCCTACTGAAGTACTTAGTGGTGTTTATCAGAACCAGTCTTGCTGAGACATTATAATGTCGTAATACTGAATGTTAAGCTGTGTAATTTTCATCAGAGTGATTTCTAGTAGAAATAATGGACAGTGAGGTCTTTCTAAAAATAAGTGTATTTTTTTTAACATGATATCTTTTATTCCTTAGGTTACTTTTTAATTGGTCCATGTCTCTTCCCTGCAATATGGTTTTGAAGAAAGCTGTGGACAGTCTGCTTTGCTCGATGTGTCACATACACCCAAGTTATTTTTCTTTGCTCATGGGCTGGATGGGCATTACCCCTCCCCCAGTGCAGTGTCACCACAGACTGTCCATGACAGATGATAGCAAAAAGCAAGATCTCAGTTCATCTTTAACAGACGACTCTAAAAATGCACAAGCGCCTCTTGCCCTAACTGAATCACATTTGGCAACCCTTGCTTCCTCTTCTCAATCTCCAGAAGCTATCAAACAATTATTGGACTCAGGTTTGCCTTCTCTTCTTGTGAGGAGTCTGGCTAGTTTTTGTTTTAACCACATTTCTTACTCTGAAAGCATTGCTCAATCAGTAGATACTTCCCAGGACAAACTGAGGCGGCACCACGTTCCACAGCAATGTAATAAGATGCCTATCACAGCAGACCTGGTTGCTCCTATTCTTAGGTTTTTGACAGAAGTTGGCAATAGCCATATCATGAAAGACTGGCTTGGTGGGTCTGAAGTCAATCCACTGTGGACAGCACTTCTGTTTTTATTGTGTCACTCTGGATCCACCTCTGGAGGACACAACCTAAGTGCCCAGCAGACCAGTGCAAGGTCAGCTTCTCTCTCCTCAGCTGCTACAACGGGATTGACTACCCAGCAGAGGACAGCAATTGAGAATGCAACTGTTGCATTCTTCCTGCAGTGCATTTCATGTCACCCTAATAATCAAAAGCTGATGGCCCAGGTAAGAGTTGAAAAACTAACTTATGTTCCAGGTGTCTTACTGTTTTAATGTGCTGTCACATAACACTCTTGAAATTAGTTCAGAAAGTGGCATGTATTAGGGCCAGGTGATGATGAAGTTTCTGGTTGGGTGCGTTTAAGGATTTGAATTTAAACCATAATTAAAATTAAGTACTGATATCTCTTCCCTCCTCTCTTCACTTATTAACATAAGTCAGTTATTCTTTTTGATGAATGATAGACAAATTCTTCAAGATTCTAGCTAAAGAAATCCTCTTTTAAAAAAATCTACCCCCAATATGATGCTTCAGCTCTTGGAACAAGATTGACCACTTAAAGCTGGCCATTGAAGGGCTCATCTGCATCAAGACATTACATTTTGTAGTAACTATATTGTTAAAAGCTGTTGGTTTGCTTCTAATGCTGCTGCTGCTGCAAAGTCGCTTCAGTCATCTCCAACTGTGTGCGACCCCATAGACGGCAGCCCACCAGTCTCCGCCGTCCCTGGGATTCTCCAGGCAAGAACACTGGAGTGGGTTGCCATTTCCTCCTCCAATGCATAAAAGTGAGAAGTGAAAGTGAAGTCGCTCAGTTATGTCTGACTCTTAGTGACCCCATGGACTGCAGCCTACCAGGCTCCTCCGTCCATGGGATTTTCTAGGCAAGAGTACTGGAGTGGGTTGCCGTTGCCTTCTCCATGCTTCTAATGAAGCAGACATTAGAGTAGGTTTCAGACAGGAGACTCTTGACAAATCACATTCAAAGTATGAAAGATTATTGTATTGAGTTTGGGGGCCAAAACTCTTGAAAGCTGGAATTATCTCTAAAATAATTCTAGTTCCTTTTTGCCAGATTTTGCTTGTTTCCAGCTGCTGTGATCTTCAACAGGTTTTAAACTAGAAAATGGAAATACTAATACCTGCCTCTCAAAAGATTTTTTTCTTTTGAGAGGATTATAATGTATATGAGCATGTTATGCTATGTATACTAGCATAGAGCTTGTTTGAGACATGGTCCAGTTCAGTTCAGTTGCTCAGTCGTGTCCAACCCTTTGAAATATGGTGAAGTGAAGTCGCTCAGTCGTGTCTGACTCTCTGCGACCCCATGGATTGTAGCCTACCAGGATCCTCAGTCCATGGGATTTTCCAGGCAAGAATACTGGACTGGGTTGCCATTTCCTTCTCCAGGGGATCTTCCCGACCCAGGGATCAAACCTGGGTCTCCTGCATTGTAGGCAGACGCTTTACCGCCTGAGCTACCAGTGCTTATCAGTTAAACTATTAATATCTAAAAGGATGAGCTATTACAGTTTTTAAAAATTACTGAATGACTTAACTTTTAGAAGAGGAAGATACTTTATTGCCTCAACTATGTTATTGGGAAACTATCTACTTAATGTGCCTAATTTGAAAGAAATGCTTAAATTACCAATTTTAACGAAGTCCTTAAATATGAGTATTTGAAAATTTGGTTTCTGCCTGTGGGTAGAGTGAAACTTTCTCTTCCATTGTCTTCTGTCCTGGTTATCCTCTCTCAGTTTCTTCTTAAGGCTTTATTTTATATTTTTAATACGTTTTTTTTCAGAATTTTTATTGTATAGTAACCACATTCAGATATTGATTGAAGTTAAAATTAAGTTGGTTTTGCCAGGTATTTTATGAAAACCCTGTACTAGTAACTTCTCTTATCCACAGAAATTTCTGATTCACTTTTAACTTGATGTCTACTTCTTATTCATTTAAGATGGAATAATATATTCTTTAATTGCTAATTTGATGAATTGAAACATACTTATTAATCCACATTTTAAATTTCCTCTTTATTCTTTAAAGTAAAAAGCTGGAAGTACCACTTTTAACTTTTTAAATCTCTCACTTTGCCAGGTTCTCTGTGAACTGTTTCAGACATCTCCTCAAAGAGGGAACCTTCCAACATCAGGCAATATTTCAGGGTTTGTACGTAGATTATTCTTGCAGTTGATGCTGGAGGATGAGAAAGTGACAATGTTTCTTCAGTCTCCCTGTCCAGTGAGTATTTAACAATTAAATTAAATCTTAATGATGAACTGTGTATAAAGATATTTTATGTTTTCATATCAGAGCTTACAGTTATCTCTGCTCTAATTTCTAATACAGCAGAATGAAATTATCATAGCTTTTATACTTAATGATAGAACTTAGAAATCTCCGCTAACTCTGTCTGGAATAACCTAGTTGTAAATTGCCATGAATAGTATAATTTGATTTGGGAGGAAAAGTGACAGATTGTTGGGTACAACAGTGCTAATGCAAAATTTGATCAACAAATCACATGACAGACATGCCACATTTGAAGAAATACAGAAAATAAACTCGTATATTTTTGTATGCGTTATTGAATTTTTATTCCTTTATGCTTTTGAAATTGTTATATAATGAAATATATTTCAAAAAATCTCTTCTTTATTTCTTGATTTCCAGCTGTACAAGGGGAGAATTAATGCTACTAGCCACGTCATCCAGCATCCAATGTTTGGAGCAGGCCACAAATTCCGAACACTTCATTTGCCAGTCTCAACAACATTATCAGAAGTTCTGGACAGAGTGTCAGGCAAGTCAGATTTAAATATTTATTTTTCTTTAACTTTGTTATATGTATATAGGAATTTTATCATTTTTATAATTTTATTATATTCACTGAGAAACTATTTAATGACATGAAATGGTCAAGATGGTTTCACATTTCAAAACATGACGCAGTGTACAAAATGTATGATACATTCCAGCACCTGTAATTCTTTTGTTGTTATATGCGTTATGTTTAGTAGTGGCGGAACTGGCAGCTAGAAATGGCAACAAGCTGTGGGAAGCTATTGATGGAATTTTCTCGAGATAAACCATAAGGCTATTTTATAGTGGATGAATTTGCACAGTATATTAGGTTGAATGACAGCATTCTAAGTAATAAACATTTACTAAATCTAGGAGATAAATGAATGGTCAGTAGGTAGAATCGGCTGGTGACTTTATTGTTTATAACCGTGAGGAAGACAGAACTTTTCCTGTGGATTTCTTGTCTATTTCAAGAGCTCTCAGTTGATGCCTTTAAATAGAATATAAGTTTCTGAAGTAAAAGCATTTTGGGGGTAGAATGCCAGTTGACTATGATGAGTTTCTTTTTTTGCCTCTCTGAAATCCTAGTCAGTGATGTATCTAGTCATTGAGTATCTGCTATGTGTAAGCACAGTAATTTCTTCTAGGGTTGTAAAAGTGAGCAGGACACATACTCTGTCTCTGAGAGTATTTATGATATTTTATGTATTGTCAGAATAAAAAACAAACTGAAATTTTAAATATTTGCAATTTAAATATAAGTCAGTGTGTTTCTAAGTCTTTGAGCAACACTGTTAACTGAAACAAGTTAGGAGTTCCCAAAAAATTGGCGTTATCTATTTATGAGTTGGACATATTAATCCAAATTTGAAATAAAAGACTGAATTGAAAAGATTGGGGAATTGTTACCATACATATTTGGGCTTCCCTGATAGCTCAGCTGGTAAAGAATTCGCCTGCAATGCAGGAGACCCTGGTTCAGTTCCTGAGTCAGGAAGATCCCCTGGAGAAGGGAGAGGTTACCCACTCCAGTATTCTTGGGCTTCCCTGGTGGCTTAGACGGTAAAGAACCTGCCTGTATACGAGAGACCTGTGTTCGATCCCTGGTTTGGGAAGAACCCCTGGAGGAGGCTATGGCAACCCTCTCCAGTGTTCTGGCCTGGAGAATCCCCATGGACAGAGAAGCCTGACAGGCTGCAGTCCATGGGGTCACAAAGAGTCAGACACGACTGAGCAACTAAGCATACCAAACATACTTACACAGACGGTAAGTTAAACCACATGAGTGAATATGATCACTTTGAGAAAATAAAGTAGAAAAGATTGTTTATCGGTTTTAGACACTGCATCTAACATGAATGTGTGCATAATATTATAATGCTTTCCTACATTTTACATATTACATAGTAAAGAGTTAGAATATATTATAAATGTCTAACATTTTTTTCTTATTTGAAAACCTCCACCTTACCTGTTATAGCTAAACTTTGTGAAAATTTGATTTTACACACCTTTTTCTACATTTCAATTTTCTGAAATTGTGCGTTTTACATGATGAAGAAAAAATTTTTAATTAATTAAAGGAAGGAAGAAAGTGAAGAAGGGTACTGAAATTCAGTTTTTGAGATGTCAACATTTAACTTAATCGAAATGTATAGACATAGTACAAAATAACTGGAAGTTTAACTTTTTTATTTATCTTTACTATAAATGAATACTATTTTCTAAAATGTCTTTTTCTGTCATTTAGAATATTGATCAAACTAGCTCCATTTATGATCTAAAAATTAAAAATAAAACTGATAGCTGTGGAAGAACAGTATCCTACTAAAAAGTCCAACTGAGTCATCCTTAGCAAATATCAGAAACTTTTCAGTGCCTACTTTAACCTCTGGTTAGCAGTACTTTGGTCTTTAAACTGTATTTGTATTCTTTAATTACATCTTATGATATATTAACATGTGCATATGTATTTTACTAATATTCTTGAAAACAAAGAATCCAAAATTATTTAAGCGGTCCCTTTACCTGCTTCCTATTGCTTTTAACTATATTGCTTTCAAATAATGATTGTGTTCGTTGGTTTTTTTTTAATTTCTATCATTGTTTTTAAGTAATTTGACTATTACTATCATCAAATAATATGCCTTGTAGTTTTCTTCATGTTCCTTATGATTTGAGTTTTTTGACTTAAATCTGTGTGTTTATGAATTTTATCAGATTTGGAAATGTTTTGCCTATTAGTTTCTCAAATATATTTGTCTTCCCATAACTCTGCTCTTTTAATGATCCTAATTACACATTTATTCAGCCTCTTGAAGTTGTTTTACAGCTGACTGAAGCTCTGTTCTTTCCCCCCCCATTTTCCCCTTGTATTTTTGAGTTTCTTAGTGGTTAAATAAGATCATTGTATGGCCATCATTTATTTCATGATTTATAATAGCATGCCATATTCAAAAGCATGAAAGAAAATATTAATTCAGAGTAATGACTATCTGTGAAAGTCCTTGGTATTCATTCTTAAAGTACTTGTAAAATATGTCATTTTATCTAAGATTCCTAGCCAAATAAAAATAATAAAACCAGCAACCTCTGTTCCTTAAACTTGTTTGGTTATACTTCCATTTGTAGCAGGAGAAGTCTAATGTAATGCATATTAGGATTAATCATGAGCTTGAGTTCCATATTGCCCTTTACAGATTGTGTCAGTAACCTTGCTAAGACTGTTTCCTTATTTTGAAAATAATATTCCTTGATATGCATGTTGTGAGGGCTGAAATATATAGATATAGGTGATAAGCAGGTTGATCTGTGCATAAAATAAAACAGAAGTTCTTGATAATAGTTTTAAAAACTGCCTCTAGAGGTAGTACTATTGTAATACAAAATATTTTCTAGAGATTGGAGTTTAGGTATCCTGGCCTAAGGAGAATGATGAATCCCTTTCATTGATAAAATCAATGAGAATTGAATGTGTCACACTTTGCTTCATAACATTTTTTCCAGACCGTTTACATTGCCTTTGTGTTAGCTACAATATAATCTTGTGTAAAGTCCCCTAAGATATTTATTATTTCCCTTCTTAATGATTTTTGAGAATCAATGTATTTTACACAAAAATTTCTTATAGATACACCAAGTATCACTGCTAAACTAATTAGTGAACAAAAAGATGACAAGGAAAAGAAAAACCATGAAGAAAAAGAAAAAGTTAAGGCAGAAAATGGATTTCAGGATAATTACAGTGTTGTTGTTGCTTCAGGTATGATTTTTTCACATATAATCTTGACTTTGTTGGTTTCTATTAAGTGTAACAATTTATATTTATAGGAACTTAATGTAATAAACAGTATTAATGTAAAAAGCTGGTGTAATGATGTCTTAATATTAAATGCACAATTATTGTATCAGAAATCAATTACTCTTTGGCATTGGAATTATTAAACTTATTTTGTGCTTACCGTATCTCATCAGATAATCAACATGTGTAAATAATTTAGATGTTGCATTTCAACTTGACAGTGTACAGAGACTTATACTCTTTAAAAGTTCACTAAGTCTTAAGGAATTTTTCTGTAACTTTTTTTTTTAATACAAATTGAAAAATTATTCACTAGTTTTCACTTATGATATTGTGCTCATTCCATAAAATTAGGAAATAAAAATCTTCAAAAGAAGATCGGTTGAAAACTGAGTTTTTACTATATTAGATACAGGAAGAGGAAAAATTGGTCAAGATAAGGGATAATCTTGGAGGATGTTTTTCTTAACAAAATTCTTAGTTCAGAAGAGAAAGCTCAACCTAGATTACATTTCTTCTTAAATAGAAGACGTATATATTGGTTTAATGTGTTCTTTCTCAGAGAAAAATTAAGAACACAAGCTTTTCTGTATATTTTTGCACAAAATTACTTTTCAGTAAATGGATGCTCATCTACATATATTTCAGAGAGTACAGGAATTAATTTATACTTTCTTGAAAAATAGTTACACATGCATCCAGTTATTCATTGTGGTTGTTTAGTTGCTAAATCATGTCCAGTTATTCATAAAGTATAATAAATGAAAAATAGAATTAAATACAAATAGAATCAAATGACAAATAGAATCAAGAGATTAGATACTACATGAAAAGAAATATTTTCTGTCTTTTCGTGTTCCTGGTGCTTTAGTAATATATTGAAGAAATACATTTTTACTTCATTAGTGTGTTGGCTATATAAGTTTTTTGTTTGTTTGTTTGTTTGTTTGTTTTAGGGCTGAAATCGCAGTCTAAACGTGCTGTGTCATCTACGCCACCTCGCCCACCATCCAGGAGAGGGAGGACAATGCCTGATAAAATAGGAAGTGCTTCCTCAGGAGCAGACGCTGCCAGCAAAATAATCACGGTCCCTGTGTTTCATCTGTTCCATAAACTTTTAGCTGGTAATGTTCACAGTGATAAAGCATATCAGAAGTTTTAGTAATCTTACAGATGAATAAATCACATGTGTCATAACCAAAATCATGTTTAATCAGTTGCTGTTGATGAGATAAATAATTTGGTGAGACTTTATCCATACAGGTCTCTCTAAGAGAAGTGAGAATAAAAAGTAAGCTATTTAATACCCTTTTTAAACATTATAATGTTGCCGTTTTGCGCTAGCTTCTTAAATTTTGTTATGAATGTGGTATAAAATGATGAGTAAAATTAATGTTTTAGTTCATTCATAACAAGTTATATAGGACATAACGTGAGGTTAATTTTAAAGAACTAGTTCTAGCAGTGGAATTCTTAGATGTAGTCCTGATAGTTAAGCTTCCTCTCTTCCTGAATCATATTCTTTGACCAGTATACTTTCCTTTTGTTGAGGTAATAGCCATTTTATCTGCATGTGTGTGCTGTGTCATTATAATCAAACTGCCAACTAACTTTGATTTTACTTTTTAGCTTTAGGCATTGTTGATTTGTAGCAGAGGTCAGTAAAGTGTGGCAGGTAGACTGGATGTTTCTGTTTATAAAAACATTTTCGTAGGAATACAGCTATACCCATTCTATATACAAGGCAACAAAAGAGACAAAGATGTAAAAAACAGACTTTAAGACTATGTGGGAGAAGGGGAAGGTGGGATGATTTGAAAGAATAGCATTGAAACATGTATATTACCATATGTAAAAGAGATGACCAGTGTAAGTGTGATGCATGAAGCAGGGCCCTCAAAGCTGGTGCTCTGGGACAACCCAGAGGGGTGGGGTGGGGAGGGAGGTGGGGGGGCGCTTCAGGTTGGGGGGACACATGTGCACCCATGGGCGATTCACGTCGATGTATGGCAAAAACCCCCACAGTATTGTAAAGAAATTATCCTTCAGTTAAAATAATTAATTTCAAAAAACTTTTACATAGGAATACAGCTATGTCCATTCATTTATGTATTGTCCATTGTCATTTCTTGCTACAGTAGAGGTAGTAGTTGCAGCAGAGACCATATGACCTCCATAGCTTAAAATATTTATTATCTAGCCTTTTTGGAAAAGATTTGCCAACTCCAGATTTATGGATTTTTTTTTTTTTTTTGGTCCCTGTTCACCATTGCTCAGATCTTAGTGGGATTTGGTTAGTAACTAATTAACACTTTGTATCAGTTCAGTTCAGTCCCTCAGTGGTGTCTGACTTTGTGACCCCATGGACTGCAGCATGCCAGGCCTCCCTGTCCATCACTTTATATAGACATTATTGTTTACACTTGTCAGAAACAGATTTGAGTTTTGTAAACTTTGTGTTGCCTGTTTTTATATTGTTTTGAAATTGGTGTCAGAATCAAACTGTTGACCTGTAATTCAGTAAAAGCTTTAAGGGATTGAATAAACTGAATCAAGTAAATGTCTCCCTCTTGGATTCCAGTTTTAACTCAGCTTTGTCATTTTTAGGCCAGCCGTTGCCAGCTGAAATGACACTTGCTCAACTTTTAACTCTGCTATATGACCGAAAGCTTCCTCAAGGTTACCGTTCAATAGACCTGACTGTTAAATTGGGATCCAGAGTTATCACAGACCCAAGTCTGTCAAAAACAGATTCTTTTAAAAGACTGCACCCTGAAAAAGGTACGTGTACGATACTTCTTTTAAGTTACAGTCTGAAATCTGAGCAGGCAGGGATTTCTGTAGCTGATTACTTAATTTACATTTTATTACATCAACTTGAGATTTTTTTTTCTTTATGACTGAGTTATTTGTGAATATAGAAGATTGCCATTATTTCTGTTGGAAATTAATGTTAATTCCTTGTGTAGCATCACTTTATTTTTATGGGCCCATATGCTTTAAGTTTTTTCCCTTTGGCTACACCATTCAGTTTGTTCAATCTTAGTTCCCCGACCAAGGATTGAACTTGGGCCCTCAGCAGTGAAAGCATGTAGTCCTAACCACTGGACTGCCAGGGCCTTCCTAATTTTTAAAAAATGTTATTTCTGAATGAGCCATGTTAATTGTTCATAATTTTCTAATCAAAGTGTGGGCCTCATTTAGAATTTCCAACTTACTGATAATTTATATTGAGGGATATTTTGTGCTCATAAACATTTTTTCTCTCAAACAAAAGTGGGATCATACAGTTTCTTACCTTTTTATATATTCAATTAAATATTTACAAATGTGCATTTTTACTTCCTATTTTTATATGTTTATAACAATTTATCTGTTTCACAGTTGTTGAAGCATTCTGATTCTAGTATATCACTACTATAAATGCTATTTAAGCAATGATTTTCATAGTGTGGATATGGTATCTTATTTATTTTCAATGTTTCCCTTGATTAAAGTTCAGTATTTAATTATTTGCCCTTTGTGCTCTTTAATAAATTTTAATACATTTCCTTAGCCCAAATTTTCAGCAAGATAATTTGTCTCTTTTAATGTTCATAGGATCTGGTTGTATGTGAACATATGCTTTTGGTTTTCCTCTGTGAGTGATTCAGACTTAACCAATATGGTATAATTTTCAGTTTTCAGTACAAAAATTTTTTGTCAGTATTCAGTTTTTCCTAATTGAATACTTTTAGAGCATAACATGCACATACATTAATATTTTCTGAAGTCTCTGATGTTTTACTTGTTTGCCCTAAAGAATAATACTTTTCAGACTTCAGTGTGCTTGCAAATCACCTACAGAACATTATAAAGTTGCAGATTCCTATTCAGTAGGTCCAGAGTACAACCTGAGAGTCTACATTTCAAAAGCTCTCAATATGATGCTGATCCTGATTGGACCGTGTAGTGAAACAGCTACAGGGAGCAGTATCAGAAGTTATTTAAATATTTTTGTAGCATCTAGCTTTAAAATAACTAAATCTGAATAACGGGATAGTTATGCTCTTTTGTTGAATAGAGAGATGACAATAGCATCTGCTTTGTAAATGAAAGAATATTATAAAAATAGATCCTCTCTTTTAGCTGTTATTTGCGATTATTCTTCTAGATCATGGAGATTTACTTGGTAGTTGTCCCGATGATGAGGCTCTCACTCCAAGTGATGAATGTATGGATGGGATATTGGATGAATCTTTACTTGAAACCTGTCCCATTCAGTCACCATTACAAGTTTTTGCAGGAATGGGTGGACTGGCTCTTATTGCAGAAAGATTACCCATGTTATATCCAGAAGTAATTCAACAGGTAAGATAAGATTCCCAATTAATTATATCACTCCATGGCAAAGACCATTTTTTTGTTTATGTTTAACTTAACCTTTGAAGTACCCTTTCCCTTAAAGTCTTTGAGTATTGTATAAATCCTTCATAGTTCAGCCTATATGGAGCTTTCTAAGAATTCAGTTCAGTCGCTCAGTTGTGTCCGACTTTGCAATGCTGTGGACTGCAGCACGCCAGGCCTCCCTGTCCATCATCAACTCCTGGAGTCTACCCAAGCTCATGTCCATTGAGCCGGTGATGCCATCCAACCATCTCATCCTCTGTTGTCCCCTTCTCCTCCTGCCCTCAGTCTCTCCCAACATCAGGGTCTTTTCAAATGAGTCAGCTTTTCGCATCAGGTGGCCAAAGTATTGGAGTTTCAGCTTCAACATCAGTCCTTCCAGTGAATATTCAGGACTGATTTCCTTTAGGATGGACTGGTTGTCTGTTAGTAAAGAAATGTTGTAAACCGAGCACATTTGCCAAGGTCATCACACTGTAGCATTTTTATTTCTACACTTCTTAAGATGTGATATTAATTATAGATACTACTAGAAAATAGGGGAGTGAAATAGTAGTATATTCTTCTACCCAAATACACTATGTCTTTTTGCTTCACTTTTATTTCTTTTTAAGTGCCATTTCTATTTAAGTCGTTTTTAAAACATTAACTTCTTCCCCTGTCTGTTAATGTTGCTGTCATTGAGTTGTGTACCTTAAATGTCCTTTTATTAAAGGAAGGAAGTGTGTGATACATGGAGAGCTGTAAATATGAAGTTCTTTATTTTTGTTGATTGAGGTAGGGAAGTTATTCTCTGTAATTTTATCTCCTTTGTGTGTGTGTGTGTGTGTGTGTGTGTGTGTGTGTGTGTGTGTTAAGCAGATTGTTGGTAGAAATATGGATGTTAAAAGTACTAGTGGTATAGTTTAGTAGGAAATGAGGAAAATGTTATTGGAAACTGGAGAAAAGGAGATTCCCTGTCTTTTAGTGATAGAAATCTTAGTGTATTTGTGTCCTGTATGTGGAAGGCAGGACTTGTAAGTGATGAACTTGGATATTCAGCTGAATTTCCAACCTAAGTGTGAAATTATCTGTTTTCTTCTTGGTACTAATAGTAAAATGTGAGAGGAAAGAGATAAATTGAGGGAAGATGCTAAAGTTAGAGATTTGCTATCAGAAAAGCATGCTCTGGAGAGAAAGGCAAGGATGTGGTTTCAGTGTTTGCTGGAACCTCAGAAAAATCCAGATGCTAGTATAGTCAGTCACATACAGGGCTGTGTGAAGAGATCAGTCATGGATCCCCTCAGTCATCTAACCCCGAGCCAGGAATGAAGAAAGTTGTTTGACAGTACTGGCATAGTCAAAGAGGGAGATGTGATGATGAAAGCAGAGGTTTAAATGAAGCAGCTGAAAGCCAAGGAATGTGAATGGTCTCTAGTAGCTGGAAAACACAAGGAACCAACACTCCCCAAGAGGCTCCAGAAAGAGCACTTGATACTTAGGATCCAAAGCTTTGATTCCAGCTCATAAGACTTAGATTTCTGACCTGTAAATCTTTCGGATAATAAATTTGTGTTGTTTTAAGTCAGTAAGTTTGTGGTGATGTGTTTCAGCAAAGCATATAGGAAATGAATACAGATTTTGGTGTGTACTCTTTTTAGGATGTTTTTGTCTGGTTTTGGCATCAGGGTAATACTGCCTTATAGAATGGGTTGGAAATGTCTAATATTTCATATTAAGAACTGTTAGATGGGTTTTTCAACAGATTAAACACTTAAAGATTATAAAATTAGTAGTAGAGAAGATATGTCAAAAGAAATAATCCAGACTGAAGCATAGATGTGTAAGGAATGAAAAGAACATAACAGCTATATGGACGTGTAGCTAGAAGTGAAAAATTCTGATGTGTATTTATGGTCACAGAAAAAGAATGAATTGAAACAAGGACAGAAACAATACTGAAAGGAAGAAAATTTTCCAAAACTATGATTAAAAAAACCTCAATCCAAAATTTAAGAAGCTCTCTAAATCCCAAATAGGATATTTATGCCTAAGAACATTATGATAAACTACTTAAAAACAAGAGAAAAGCTTAAAACCAGCCAGAAAACAGTAAACCCATTTCTTTCAAAACAGTAACAATAATTCTAACAACTAACCTTTCATCAGACACCTTGGGAGCCAGGGAATTACTTCTTTGAAATGTAAAAAAAAAAAAAAATCTGCCATCCTAGAGTTTTATACCCAATGAAGAGGATTTTGGACATTTTCTTCAACCACTACTACTCTTTCCATAAAAGGTAAATTGGTAATATAGGATAGTAGGTTTATGATGGACTCTCCTTATATATTAAGTCTGGACAGACTGTCTTTAAAAGAAAAGAAAAAGCAATTGTTTAAAGGCTCTGGAGAGTGACCAAAAGTAGGCACCTGTTGGCGAGGATTTAAACATGAAAAGAATAAAACCACACTGGGTGAGATTAATCTTCTGAGACTACTCCTCAGTCTCTGTGGGGTGAGATGATAGAACTCATGCAAAAGCTTTAGAGAAGTTTGGTTCTTCCATTCTGGCTGGAGATTAAAAGGGGGGAAATTCAGGAAGAAGGGACCCATAGATGGGGTACTCTGAATTCTGCACATGAAGTTTTGAACAACTGTAGCTGGCTCCTGAATACTTAAGAGTTCTTGAGAGAAAACTGGAAGGCTGAACGAACTGTCCAGACATGTCAGTGTCTGTCCAGCATGAAAGAAACAATTTGTAATTCTGTTCCTTCCAAGTTAGAGGTAAAAATCTTCAGCTTTTCTATTGAAATTTCAAATGAGTCACACATTAAAAAGTATAGATGACATACTGGTAATCAGGGACTCACTTGAAAAATAATGGTAAAACTACAGCAGACTCTAATAAATTTATAAAAGCCTCCATAAGTTTAAGATTGACCCACCAGTAATAAAACTGTTTTCTAATACAAAGCTAAACCATTTTCTAATATAAAGCTGACCCAGTAATAATTTGAATTAAAAAGTATAGATGACATACTGGTAATCAGGGACTCACTTGAAAAATAATGGTAAAACTACAGCAGACTCTAATAAATTTATAAAAGCCTCCATAAGTTTAAGATTGACCCACCAGTAATAAAACTGTTTTCTAATACAAAACTAAATCATTTTCTAATATAAAGCTGACCCACTAGTAATTTGACTGTTTTCTAAAATAAAACTAAACTCTTAATTATAAACTTAAGAGTTAAACATCTCGTCAATAATGTATGATGTATAATTAAAAAACAGACAGCCATGGAAAGAAAGAAGAAAATGTTACCTGTGGTTAACGATAAAAATAAGTCAGTGAATAGCTCTTTACTCACATTTTGCCAGTCGTCCCACTAATGTTCTGAAGAAGGAAAAGAAAAAAAGTCACTTTCTTTGGCATGGTTTGAGGAAGTTTGTGGTCATAGATTCAATTCAGGGTCATATGATATATTGCATTTAGGTGTCTCTTTAGTTGGACTGTTGGAGAAGACTCTTGAGAGTCCTTTGGACTGCAAGGAGATCCAACCAGTCTATCCTAAAGGAGATCAGTCCTGGGTGTTCATTGGAAGGACTGATGCTGAAGCTGAAACTCCAGTACTTTGGCCACCTCATGTGAAGAGTTGACTCATTGGAAAAAACCCTGATGCTTGGAGGGATTGGGGGCAGGAGGAGGAGGGGACGACAGAGGATGAGATGGCTGGATGGCATCACCGACTCGATGGACATGAGTTTGGGTAAACTCTGGAGGTTTGTGATGGACAGGGAGGCCTGGCGTGCTGCGATTCATGGGGTTGCAAAGAATCGGACACGACTGAGCGACTGAACTGAACTGAACTGAACTTAGTCTCCTTTAACCTGTAACAGTTACGTTATCTTTGTTTTTCACGATGATGACACATGGAAGAGTGCAGGCTAGAAAGCTTATCTATATATATAGTCATATACATGCATGCATGCTCAGTTGCTTCAGTCATGTCCAACTCTTTCCAACCCTATGGACTGTAACCCACCAGGCTGCTCTGTCCATGGGATTCTCCAGGCAAGAATACAGGAGTGGTTGCCATGCCCTTTGTCTCCTGCATTGCAGCAAATTATTCTCCCACTGAGCCACCTGGGAAGCCTACACATATATATGTGTCTATACATGTTTTTCGTAGATTTGTTTGCTTATAGAGCATGGAGTCAGACTGCCTTAGGCAGTGTGTACATACCTGTGTCCCATATCTGCTTTGTAAAGTATCATTTCCACTAAAAGAAATCAGTGCCCCTTGGAAAAATTCTAGGATTCGGGCAGAGAATGTACAAGATGAGCCTAGATACAGAAGTCTCCTTTAAAGGGGTTCCACTTCCAAGCCTGATTCTACTTGGTCATCAGATAAAATGATAGTAACAGATTATTACTTGCAGAGTAACTTTCAGTTCAGTTCAGTGGCTCAGTCATGTCCAACTCTTTGCGACCCCATGAATTGCAGAGTAACTTTAGAATTAATTAATAATTAAATTAATAAATGAATGAATAAATAGATGAAGAAGAAGGAAATGTTTTTGTGTACTGTTCACTGCCAACCAATAAGTGTAGAATTAATGAAAGAATTAGAAAACACCATTTGGCAGCTACCATAATAATTATTATTTCTTGCAAACATTATAAACATGCTAACTCGAATGATCAAAGTTGAGTGGGAAACAAGGTATTTACATAGTCTTCAAAGACTCTGTCTACAGATACTTAACTAATTACAAAGGAGAAAATAGTAACTTTTAGAGTAGAAGTACTTGGCACATACCACCATACTTATGGTATCATGTAACTCATTTTAAAAAACATGTCCTTTTATTGATTTAAAACATTTTTATTTCAGATTTGAGTTTAGTTGATTAACAATGTTTTATAGTTTCAGGTGTACACCAAAGTGATTCAGCTATACATTCTTTATTGATTTTTATATTCTTACATTTTAAAGAGATCATTTGAATTCAAGTCTTTACTTTGAACCTGATGTTGAAACATACAAATAGCCAAACAAAATTGTTTTTACTTTAGGTGAGTGCTCCGGTTGTAACGTCTACCACTCAGGAAAAACCAAAGGATAGTGATCAGTTTGAATGGGTGACTATTGAACAATCAGGGGAATTAGTTTACGAAGCACCAGAAACCATTGCGGCTGAACCCCCACCTATCAAGTCAGCAGTACAGACCATGTCTCCCATACCTGCCCATTCTTTGGCTGCTTTTGGGTTATTTCTTCGGCTTCCGGGTTATGCTGAAGTGCTACTAAAAGAGAGAAAACACGCCCAGTGCCTTCTTCGCTTGGTTTTGGGAGTGACAGATGATGGAGAAGGAAGTAAGTGTTGAGTGTTACTAATGAAATTTAATGTAGGTTGGTTGTGTGAAGTTAATTCAAATGTGCTTACAAAACTGCTGGTCATCTTTGGAAGCATTTAAAGATGAAGGAGAGATATTTAGATTCGACCATCAAGTAGCTAATGTGCAACAGTAATAGCAATGAGGAATGTCTATACACATATAGACTTAAGTTATAAAAGCCTTGAGAGAAGTACAGTATTATGGAGACTTATGAGATTATTTTCTTATGAATAAAACAGCATTATAGTTTTTAATGGCCCTTGAAGGGAATCATCAGTTGTAGACTGAGAATGGCTATTTCAGAAAGAAGGACTGCTTTGAGCAGTGTTTATATGCTCATGTTATATGAGAGGGCAGATGAAATTTGCATAAAGCAGCACAGAGAACTCATTTAAACAGATGTTATTGATAACAGATCATGGAAAAGCTTCTTAAGACCTTCAGATTTTATTCTGAATAATGATTAAGATTTATTAAAATATGATAAGTGATGTAGTGATGTGATGAGAATCTTTTTAAAGAATTTTCCTGTGAATCTGGTAACAATATTTAGATGAAGGAGAACAGAATGAAGAAAATATAATGTATTTTATAATATAATGATAGTAGAGAATCATAACAGAAAGCTATGATGGTTATTTCCATTGGGCTGACAGTTTTGTTAATAGAAGAAAACAAAGAAAAATTATAGGGTAGTAGCCTGGCAAGTATATTTTCATTTGGTTTACCTCTAGTTCTTCAGGGAATGACCATTACATTTGAGAATCAGAATTTTTTTTCATGTTATTTTAAAATCATGTGGTTTTGATTAGAGGTGATGTCTTTCACATGCTGTTTAGAAAGTATGCAGTCTTAAACCCTGTACAACAAAGTACATATAATGCAATAAAACTATATGAATTTATTCATGAATCCTTTAACTTGGAAGCTACTGAGTATTGTGTATGTAGTTTTTTGTGTGTTTTCATATTGATGGAATTCTTGAAAAATGTTGGCATAATTTTAAGTATGTTCATAACTGTTATTAAATTACAGTGTCCATATACTAAATACATCCTGGTTGTTTATTCAGATATAAATTATGTATACTTATTTTAATCAGAAATTTCTAAAGGCTTGAGCTGATTTTTTTAAGTAGCTAGAGTGTAAGAACCATGGTAATTTAGGACTCGTACTATGAGACAGTAGGTATAACCCTAAACTGAAAAGAAAAAAAATTGTCTTTAGGCCATTTCAAACTGTGTCTAGTGAATAAAGAGTAATGTCTATTAAAAAACATAATTTTGATATATCTTTTTGCCGTGGTTGCCTCATTTCCCATTCATGTAGAAGTGTTTTTTTTGTTTGTTTTGTTTTACATTTAATACTCTATAGCTAGAACATAGTAGAAAACTTTATTGCAATTGTTTAACTCTTGCATTCATGGTTGAAACTACTTCCAGGGCAAGACTTTCATACTCTTGTAAGGAAGTTTTTATGCTGCTGTTTTAGTTGTTAGTTTTTAGTTTAAATTTTTAGATTATAATAATTTTGACATAGTCTGTAACAAGTATCATATGAGTATATTTCAACTTTCTTTTGGAGTTTATATATTTGATGTCTTTTTAGACACTATTATTAAATATTAAGTATTTAATTTCATTTATGGTATTGTTTTGTCACTTTTTGATAAATATAATGATAAAATTTTATATTGTCATTATAAATTTGTGAGCTTCTGTGTTGTTTCTTATTGTGTTTTTAAATATTTTTTAATTTTGTGTTCTCTTCTTTTAATCTAGGTCATATCTTGCAATCTCCATCAGCCAATGTGCTCCCAACCTTGCCTTTCCATGTCCTTCGGAGCTTGTTCAGCACTACGCCTTTGACAACTGATGATGGTGTGCTTCTTCGGAGGATGGCTTTGGAAATTGGGGCACTCCACCTCATTCTTGTCTGTCTGTCTGCTCTGAGCCACCATGCCCCACGAGTTCCAAACTCTAGCCTCAATCAAACAGAGGTAGGTTCAGTTTTAATTCTTTAGATCATGAAAAATGGTTAGATTCATGGAGTACAGGCATAGTTTTTTCTGAAGTAATTAGTACTTCAGAGGCTGGGGGAGAGGGGCACAGTTTGTTTTGTTTTGATTTTTTTTTTTGCCTCTAAAACAAACAAACAAAAAGGTTATTTAAAAGAGGATAAAATGAATTGTTCTCTTCTTTCTTAGGTTCTTTCAGAAAGCCTTAAGTTAATCCATCTACTTAAGCAAAAAAGATGTTATAGCCTAATAAGCTTTTTCATTTACCAGGTTACACTGAATTTATACTGTGATCCCTTTTCCTTTTTGAAAGTTCTAGTCAATACAGTAAGGTTCTAGTCAGTATAGTAAGACAAGAAAGAAATAACCCTGATTGTTTTGAGATGATTTGATTGTATGAAATTCTACAAATGAATGATGGCCTAAGTGAGTTTAATGAGGATATAATTTCCAGTTTCAGTATATAAAAATAAGTCATTTCTGTATACCAGCAACAAACATAAAATGAGCTTTTTAAAGATGTCCTCTAAAATAGCATCAAAAATAGGAAATATTGAGAAATAAACATGAAAAATATATGTAAGACCTCTCATCATAAAATATATAAAACTTTGTAAACAGTATTTATTAATTAGACTTTAATAAACTGAGGTCTCTGTCCATGTTTACCTCTCATGAAGTAGAAAACACACCATTTCATTAGTATTTCTTCCCCAGTTGATTCTTTTTCTTTTTTTTTGCTCAGCTTGAAGCATGTGGGATCTTAGTTCCCTGACTAGAGATAGGACCCATCGCTCCTGCATTGGGAGTGTGGAGTCTTAACCACTGGACCAGGGAAGTCCCACCAAATTGATTCTTAAGTTTGATGGAACTCCAGGTTTATTTAGGTGGAAATTGACAAGCTGATTGTAAAATTCATTCAGAAACTCAAAGGGTCAAGGATAGCCAGAACATTTTCAAATAAGAAACAGTATATCTAGTAGTCTCATATTTTGAAACTTATTACTAAGCTATGGTATTTACAGAAGGTTAGATTGAAGCCCCGCAGACATAGAGACATCTACATATATAGAGTTTTCTGATACTATGACAAAGGTGACTATGGAAGAAAATGGTGATAGGATCAGTTAGATACTCATATGGAACAAAAACGAATCTTTAGACCCTACTGTGCTCTAAATGCAAACATTCATTCTAACTGGATGGTGAATCTAAATGTCTATAGTATGTATAACATATAACAATACCATTTTACCAAAAAAAGTAAGAGATACCTTTATGATCGATCAACTCCACTGTTTAAGAGAGTAAAAGCGGCAAGTCACAGAATGGCAGGCTATATTTGTATGTATCTGATAAAGGACTTATATCCAGAATATTTAAAGAGCTTCCAAAATTTCCCAAAGGAACTCAAACCAAGTTTCTGTAACAACCTGGAAGAGTGGGATGGGAAGGGAGGTGGGAGAGAGGCTTAAGAGGGAGGGGACATATGTACACCTGTGGCTGATTCATGTTGATGTTTGGCAGAAACCAACACAATATTGTAAAGCAGTTATCCTTCAATTAAAAATAATTAAATGTAATTATTTAAAAAATTTCCCAAAGGAAAAAGCTGACAATGAGATAGAAAAATACCAGATGAAAAGCTTGAGTGGGTACTTCATCAGAAGAGGCTATCTAAATATTTAATAAATGTGAAAGGGTCATCTATTGCTTTAGTTACCAGAGAAGTACAAGTGAAAACCTTTAATACATTGAGTACACATCAGTCACAATGTGTAAGATTTCAAAATTGTCCCACCATAAGTAACGTAAAAGACAGTAGAGTGGGCAGATAAGCTGTAGTCTGTTATGTAATAGAATGCTAGAAGGTAATGAAAGTAAACAGCGATAGCCAACGACATATAATAGAACTGGTGAGTTTTATAATCACAGCTAACAAGCTAGATATAAAGGAATATGTACATCATGATTCCACTTACATAATGTTAAAAATAAAAATAAGTTATAGTGAGTAGAGTTTCATGTTTAGGTGGTAAAGTTATAAAGAAAAGAAAGGAAGTCATGAGTATAAAAATCAGGATTATAATTAGTTTTGTAGAGGAATGAGAGTGTGAGGGAGCAAGGGCAATTTCTTGCATGCAATGGTTTAATTCTTGACCTGCGTGGTTAAGTTGTTTTCAGTTCATTAAGTTTTACATACTTGTTTTGTGTTCTTTCTGTAAATATGTTTTACTTTACATTTAGAAATGTTTTTATAAAAAATGAATAGCTGTTTTTATCAATAACCCTAATTATTCTAGTGGTAAATGTATGGTAATCAAATTTTTATGATTTGTTTTAACAGTTTATTTTATAAAATGTGAAAGATGGAATTATTCAGTCATAGATTCATCCAACTCTCCAGATCAATTTATGAAAGTATTGTTTGTACATAATATTCTTTCTTGAAATGTTCCTATTAAAATACTTGCAGAGTACCCTTGAAATTAATACTTAAATGCAAATATTTTAATGAAAATTCTTTAAAGGAGGATTCTTATTACAGAATTAATTTTATAGTCAACAGTAATCATAATAAGAATTGACCTTTACTGAGTTTGAGGTTATATTAATAAACCAGTGGTTCTCAGTCTTTTTTTTTTTTTCTCTACAACATTCACGTTTTTAATATGTCCTCTATCTCCAAAAGAAATTTTTCTGCACATCATATTCTGAACAAAAAAGAAATTGGAAAGTACTCCTTCTAGAAATAAAAGCAGACTTTCTTGCTATGATTGAAAACACATGATACCATTACAGAGTCGTCCGAGAAGATCTGGCTCATATCTCTCCACTCCTCTCTCTGCTTTCTCTGTTTAATTTTGAGTCATTGACTCTTTAGGCCCTTAGATGCTTTACTCAATCTATTCCTGATAGATTATTTTAAATACTGATAAAAGTTTCTTGTGTTTATTCTTAAATAGAAGCATTTGCTCCCCATTTTTCCCTTCCCCTAACCTTGATAACTACCACTTTGCATTCCGCACTATGTGCTCTGGATATTTCATAAAAATGAATTCATACACTATGTTACCTTTGTAACATTGTCTTGTCTGCTTTGAATTAACATATTGTTTTTGAGACTCATCCACGTAGCATGAATCAGTGCTTAGTTATTTGTTATGGCTGAATAATAGTCCATTGTATCTATATGCCATAGTTTGTTTATTTATCCATATAACCATTGATGGGCTTTTGGGCTGACTTTTTGACTGTTGTCAGTGGTCTTGCTATGAACATTAGTGGAATATATTTGAGTATCAGTTTGTTTGTTTTTTTCCCCTTTGGATATATACGTAGGAGTGGAATTGCTGGGTCTTGTTGTAATTCTTTGCTTAGTTTTTTAAGGCATTGCCAAACTATTTTCCATAGCAGCTAAACTATTTAAATTTCTACTGGAAATTTGAGGATAGATAAAAGCAAATAGTAATAATTCTTTTCGTTTTGTTACAAGCCACAGGTATCAAGCTCTCATAACCCTACATCAACAGAGGAACAGCAGCTCTATTGGGCCAAAGGGACTGGCTTTGGAACAGGCTCCACAGCTTCTGGATGGGATGTGGAGCAAGCCTTAACCAAACAGAGGCTGGAAGAGGAACATGTTACCTGTCTCCTGCAGGTATATTTGTACAGTTGATATTGCCAGTGATAATAGTTCGTCTTTTTTTGTGTGTCTGTGTTGATTTTTAAGTTTTATTTATTTTATTTTATTTTATTTTTTTGATTTTTAAGTTTTATTGGCCTTATCCTCAGCTACTTTTTATAAAGTTCATTTTTAAATGAAAAAACTTTCTCCCTGCCCTCAGTACATTTAAGATACTAGATAAAGATTGCTCTTCAGTGCTTGCAACTCTGAATTCTTCCCTCTTAGCCTCTTCACTGAGAGGAAAGTGACAAAGGTGAAGTTGTCCAATAACAGGAATGTACCATATTGACTTTCTTCTTGTCAACTTCTCATCTAAACCACTATATCTGGACTCTCTTTTTTTAAAAAAAATCTATTTACACATTTGTTTCTCACATTGTATTGCGTTTTCTAGAATTGGGCAAGGTGAACTAGTTTATAAAGTTTTTAGTGCAGAATGAGAAGAGTAGGCTCTTAAAGATTAGCTTTTGTTCGTGCATCAGCTAATTGACTAAAATTAGGGTTTTGTTTTTTATTTTTCCAAGCATTAGTTAAGTCTTTGAGCACTATTTTTGCAGTTCTAGGATAAGCTTATTCTCATATAGACTTCTAAGATTTCATCACCCTTAACTATAAATTAAACCTACTCAGTAAAATAAGTAATCTCAAAGTTGCAACTAAGCTTTTAAGTTCATGTTCTTAGGTGGATTGCTTCTATATGTTTGGTCATAGCACTGTACGTCATCATGAGAAACATATCTTCTTTTGAAAATGTAAAGGAAAAAACTCTCATTTTTAAAACCTGTAGTATGAAGCATTGATTGAGTTGAAAATATATACTCTTCATATTCAGACTGAACATCTAACATAAAATATGGGATTTTAAATCTGTGAAGCTAAGACTCAGTTTTAAATCCATGGCTTTTTATTTTTAGGTTCTTGCAAGTTACATAAATCCTGCAAGTGGTGCTGTAAATGGAGAAGCTCAGTCATCTCATGAGAGTAGAGGACAGAACAGCAATGCCCTCCCTTCTGTGCTTCTAGAGCTGCTCAGTCAGTCCTGCCTCATCCCTGCCATGTCATCTTATCTACGAAATGACTCAGGTAAATCACATTGTAACTAGTGCTTTACAGTATCTTAGTGGATGAGTACTTTTGTTTACTTATTTTATCATTAAAGTTATAATGATAAAATATCATTTTTTTCTTTCAGTAACCTATAACTGAAAATGATAGGGTAAAGGCTGGCAGCTTCGTGACAATACTGTGATCCAAACCTGGTTAATTGAATTTCTGTGTGTTTTTAACGTTTTTCTTAAACATTAGAATTGCAGACAGTAGTTTTTTGAAGAAAGACAGATAGATAAACTATACAAGTCTGTAGATACTTGACAGTGAATATTAGTTTTTACAAATTCAACTATGAAAGTACTTTAGGTAGATATTTTGCCAATATTCAACTGATTATCAACTGAAATTACTTTTTTATTTCCTTGATTGTGGAATTATCTTCCAAGAAATGTATCCTTTTCTTAAGTAGAATAAAAAGTTTATGTTTTATTTAGACTCTCAGTGACATACAGGTATTGCCAAGAAAAATAAGCAGTTGGCATCTCCTCATTTTAACCTAGATGTTTGTTTACTCACTTTTTTAAACTATCTGCTCTTCTTCTTGTATTTGCTTTTACTCATATTCTTACTTATGAAAATAGACACACATTCAGTTAGATTATTAAGGAAGAATAAGTAAGGAAAGCAATGGGAATGAATCTTGAAGTAGTCTGTTTTGATGGTTGGTAGTTTAAATGCAATTAGATGGATAGAAAATGTATTTGAGAAGGGATTACTGCTGCTATCCTTCAACTTCAAAAAATTATTGTGCTTCCAAACACACTATTTTTGGGACTTCCCTGGCAGTCCAGTGGTTAAACCCTGCGCATCCCAATGCAAGGAGTGTGGGTTCAATCCCTGGTAGGGGAACTAAGATCCCACAAACCTCCTGGTACAGCAAAAATTAAAAAACAAACAAAAAACACACACCACTTCCCAGCCTACCTCAAACTTCTTATAAAAATATTGGTGTTATATTAAATTGTTTTTTTAAGATTGAGATGTTTGAATCATTAGATTTGTCTATTTTGAAAAAATAGATATCAGATGTACAATATGTTTTTTGATGAAGTAAAACATTTGGAGCTGTAAACACTTAAGTACTTCAGATCGGTGCCAAAATTTAATAGTAAATCATTTAGGAAAACTGAACAGAGTAAGATAAGGTTTCTCTTTATCTGCTTCCACATTGTTAAAATATTAATACTTTCACTTTCAAACTGTATGACCTCTCAAAAGTTTTTAATTTTGTCTTGTTCTGAAATTTAAGTTCAATGTCAAGTTCATTCAGAACTTGTTCTGAAATTCAGTCTCTGTGTAACACTGGGCTTTTATCTTTATGGTTTAGAGTCGAAAGGGAAATCTGGTATTACTCTTATTGTTTAAAACTATTCAAGTCGGTGCACTTTCTGGTAAGTGTGTATTTTAATAAATAAGCGGTGATTCTGGTAAATATATGGAATTATAGCGAATTTAATACTCTTGTCTTGGAACTATCTAGAAATTTAGTATTTTCCTTTCCTTTGTGATTATTATTCCAGAGTAAAGAAATTTCTTTGTCCAAAGTTTAGATATATGCCTGAATCTGGTACTGTGTCCAGTGGTATAATTTTAATTGATAGATTTATACTTGAATGTGGTAGCAAAAATAATTTTGAAATTAGATTCTAAGATAAATAAATATAAAATAATGAACTAAGTTAAGTATGTCATCAGATAATTGTCAGAACACCTCTTAAATTATGTTTTTAGTAATCAAAGAAAATTTTTTGGAGTTTGGGATATATTCTGATCCATCAATTCAGTTCTGTCACTCAGTCCCGTCCAACTCTTTGCAGCCCCACGGACTGCAGCACACCAGGCTTCCCTGTCCATCACCAACTCCCAGAGTTTACTCAAGCTCATGTCCATCGAGTCAGTGGTGGCCATCCAACCATCTCATCCTCTGTTGTCCCTTTCTCCTCCCGCCTTCAGCCTTTCCCAGCATCGAGGTCTTTTCCAGTGAGTCAGTTCTTTGCATCAGGTGGCCAAAGGATTGGAGTTTCAACTTCAGCATCAATCCTTCCAATGAACATTCAGGACTGATTTCCTTTAGGATAGACTTGTTAGTTCTCCTTGCAGTCCAAGGGACTCTCCAACTCCACAGTTCAAAAGCATCAATTCTTTGACTCTCAGCTTTCTTTATAGTCCAACTCTCACATCCATACATGACTACTGGTAAAACAATAGCTTTGACTAGATGGACCATTGTTGGCAAAGAAATATCTCTGCTTTTTAATATGCTCTCTAGGTTGATCATAGGTTTTCTTCCATGGAACAAGTATCTTTTATTTTCATGGCTGCAGTCACCATCTTCAGTGATTTTGGAACCCTCCAAAATAGTCTGTCACTGTTTCCCCATCTATTTGCCATGAAGTGATTGGACTGGATGCCATGACCTTAGTTTTCTGAATGTTGAGTTTTAAGCCAACTTTTTCACTCTCCTCTTTCACTTTCATCAAAAGGCTCTTTAGTTCTTCTTCGCTTTCTGCCATAAGGGTGGTGTCATCTGCATATCTGAGGTTATTGATATTTCTTCCAGCAATCTTGATTCCAGCTTGTGCTTCATCCAGCCTGGCATTTCTCATGATGTATTCTGCATATAAGTTCAGTAAGCAGGGTGACAGTATGCAGCCTTGACGTACTCCTTTCCCGATTTGGAACCAGTCTATTGTTCCATGTCCAGTTCTAACTGTTGCTTCTTGAGCTGCATACAGATTTCTCAGGAGGCAGGTCAAATGGTCTGGTATTTCCATCTCTATAAAAATTTTCCACAGTTTGTTGTGATCCACACAATCAAAGGCTTTGGCGTAGTCAATAAAGCAGAAGTAGATGTTTTTCTGGAACTCTCTTGCTTTTTTGATGATCCAGCGGATGTTGGCAATTTGATCTCTGGTTCCTCTGTCTTTTCTAAATCCAGCTTGAACATCTGGAAGTTCTCGGTTCCTGTACTGTTGAAGCCTGGCTTGGAGATTTTGAGCATTATTTGCTAGCCTGTGATATGAGTGCAGTTGTTCGGTAGTTTAAACAGTCTGATCTGTAGTTTTGACAAGCAAGGTATATTATTTAAGTATGCCCATTTATAATATTCTAAATACAGATTGTTTATTTCAGGAAAATATAGCTTTACTGCTTATGTAAATTACTGATTTTGATTAAAATATTAATTTTTAATGTGACATTTTAAAATCTGAACAAATAACTTCTTGGAACTTAGTAAAATTTTTATTTTATAAAATTAGTCTGAAGTCCATTTTCCAATTTTGTCATTGGTCTGTAGAATATTATTTTTGACCATTTGGGGATTTGGGATAAGGAAGAGCATCCAATATAGAACCTTTTATTTCATTTAATTGTCATATCTTTGTTCTCCTTTAATCTGGAAACTTTACCAACTTTTGTCTTTCGTAATATTGATGACGTTTTGTAGACCATTTTATAGTGTATCCAGCAAGTTGTTTTTTAAGTGTGAGAGCTATGCTAATAATTTTGTGTAAGGCATTGTATTCAAGAAATGGCTCGCTTATGTTGCTAGCATGTAGTATACAAAAACACAAGCCTAATGTAATAGGCTATTTCGGGAGCCACACTGAACTATAGTTAGCGCTTGGAGATTCTTTCCAGGACCCTCCACCAAAACCAAAATCTTTCTGCTTTATTCTGTGAATGTTCTATGTATTCTTATCAACCTTACCAGTCATTCTGGCAGGCGACATGCCACTTTTCAAATGATCTAAGATTTTTTATTTTCTTCTCAAAAAATAGCACTTTATGTTCCCTCTTAGCCTTTGAGATATTATTTTGACCTCTTAATTGCTTTTTAGGAGCCTTTTCTTCCCCCCCCGAAAGAAACAAAAGGGTTCACAAAACACAAGAAGTGAATGAGGGAGAGGCTAACAAATGCTCAGTAACAACCTGGTGCTGGTCAACTATATGGAACAGATTTAGTAACTTTTTAAGTAGAATTTGTGCAGATTTTACCTTCAAAGAACTTAATTCCAAAAGCTGAATCTATAAAATAGTTGTTAGAAAAATTATAAAACAGTAAATTTGAAGCCACAGCTTTAAAGTAGGTAACTGAAACAAAAAGTGATTTGTTTGTTTGTATTAGGCTCTTTTATCTCTAGTATCATTTTTTAAATGAATGATAAAAGCCTCTATAGAGAGAAAGTAGTTATTTTTATGAGATTTTTTTTACTAGATACAAAGATCCTCATATGAAGTATGTGTTCATTTTAGTTTCTCTCTCCCCATATTCTGACTTCATTTTGTTGTAGCCATGTTATTTTGAAAATTGCTTATAAACAGTGACCATTTTTCTATGCATGCTATTGAGTAAGCTATCAGTTACCCCACTGGCCACTAGATGGCGATCTCGTTTCATTGCCAGAAATACTTTGAGCTCAGTTCAGTTCAGTGCAGTCGCTCAGTCCTGTCTGACTCTGCGACGCCATGGACTGCAGCACGCCAGGCTTCCGTGTCCATCATCCACTCCCAGAGCTTATTCACACCCATGTCCATTGAGTCGGTGATGCCATCCAGCGCTCTCATCCTCTGTCATCCCCTTGTCTCCCGCCTTCAATCTCTCCCAGCATCAGGGTCTTTTCAGATGAGTCAGTTGCTCGCATCAGGTGGCCAAAGGATCGGAGTTTCAGCTTCACCATCAGTCTTTCCAGTGAATATTCAAGACTGATTTCCTTTAGGATGGACAGGTTGGATCTCCTTGCAGTCCAAGGAACTCTCAAGAGTATTCTCCAACACCACGATTCAGAAGCATCAGTTCTTGGGCGCTCAGCTTTCTTTATTGTCCAACTCACATCCTTGCATGAGTACTGGAAAAACCAAAGCTTTGACTAGATGGACCTTTGTCGGCAAAGTAATTAATGTCTCTGCTTTTTAATACGCTGTCTAGGTTGATCGTAGGTTTTCTTCCAATGAACAAGCGTCTTTTAATTTCATGGCTGCAGTCACCATCTGCAGTGATTTTGGAGCCCCAAAAAATAAAGTCTGTCACTGTTTCCATTGTTTCCCCATCTGTGTGCCGTGAAGTGATGGGACCAGATGCCATGATCTTAGTTTTCTGAATGTTGAATTTTAAGCCGACTTTTTCGCTCTCCTCTTTCATTTTCATCAAGAGGCTCTTTAGTTCTATTCTTCACTTTCTGCCATAAGAATGGTGCCATCTGCATATTTGAGGTTATTGATATTTTTCCCTGCAATCTTGATTCCAGCTTGGGCTTCATCCAGTTCAGCATTTTTCATGATGTAGTCTGCATATAAGTTAAGTAAGAAATACTTTACAGTATGTGAAAATGAGGAATAGCAGGTGAAATGTTAAGAGTCCCTCACCCTCATCTTTCTCATTCCCATTTTGGAAAATGAGATGTTCCTGTTTTTAGAAAACAACACCACTCAGCACATTAAATTACTTGCCACTAATATAGTAGAATATGGTAGAACATTCCAGGAATGTTGTCAAGTGTTACAAAATGTTTGCCTTTCTAGTTTTTGTTTCATAGTGTCATAATAGGAAAGGGCAAATGAAATCAAGAGAAATTTATTCAGTTGCCCAAGTTTAAGTGTTTAGCCATAATATGGCCATTATTACTAAACTCATATATTTTCAGATTTTAAAAATGATTTAAATAGATTTTTATCAGTACAGAAAAGAAAAATGAGTAGACCTGACATGTTAGAGGAAGGTTGAAATGAGAAGAAGCACAGACCTTTTTAAATTGGGAGGTTTATGAAGTATCTACTAATTTGGCTGATTGTCTTGGCTGAGTGATGGTATGTGCTAGTATTAAAATTTCATCATTTTCATTTTATTGGTTTGGTAGCTCTGTAATTAGGTGTAATGGGGCAAAACCCAGTACAGAAGACTTTGTTATACCATCTGATTTTCCTCACACTGGATTAAAAGTTACTGTATCTTATCTTAGGTTATTTCCGCTAAAATTCAGTATTTAAATTAATTTTATGAGAGAATAAGTTAATTTTGTTGCTATGCAAATGTGTTAAATATGACCACATTATTTAAATCCAAAAATTATTACTAAGTTTGTTGTGTTTTGTTTAGTCACTAAGTCATATCCATCTCTTTTGTGACCACCATGGACTGTAGCCTGCCAGACTCCTGTGTCCATGGGATTTCTCAGGCAAGAATGCTAAAAAGTTACATAGGAATAAATGTATAGTTGGAACTGTAACTACGTTTCCATGGTTACCTTTTAAGATATGCATGCTAGTCATGTTACTTGTAGGGATATTGATTGCACATAGTTATGGACTAAGTTTTAGTATTCAGTCACTTAAAAGGATTTTTATTTTATGGAGAAATAATTTAAGGATAACTTAATTAAATATTTGAATAATTTATTTTTTAATTCTCACATTAGTTTTTGTGTCTACTCAAATGAACATTCCATAAACAAATGTTACATTCCTAGATTGTATTGAGGTTTTTATACTTTAGGTGAGCCTCTCATTTTGTATTTCTGAAGTTGATCAGAGAAATAAAATCAACATACGCTGAAAAACATCAGAAAAAAACAAGATGTTTTTCTAGGTCGTTAGTATTCATTTTCTCTGTGATCGTACTGCTTACCTACTAATGGATTAATATAAAGCATGCATTTCTTTTGAGAATTTCAGTGTAAATCCAAAGGGAGACAATGATGTTGAAAATGTTCAGCATTTATTGATGCTGAATAAAACTTTATTTTCCTATATATTTTGCTGGTCAGCTTTCCCATGTTGAAAAAATTTCCCTTTCCTATATTAGGTAGATTATTAGAAACTTAAAGTGAACATAAATGTAAAAGCAATTTGAATGAAAATGATACTCAATATGTAGTTTTAGAAAAATGTTTCATCATTGGTTTTATGTCTTATTTCAGTTACTGTATCTTGTATGTTTTTTGGCATCCAGAAATAAATCTTTATTGTCCATATAGTCACTGCTGTGCCTGAAATAAGGCGCTTACCCTGGATGCTGCCCTACAGGCCAGGCACTTTCCCTGGAATGTTATAATTTTCTGGAAAAATTCTTTTAAAGATTATCCTTAAAAACAATTTTTTTAAAGCTGTTTTTTGTTTTGATTGCAACCCATGAAAGAGACTTGTCAGAGTGTGATAAAGATTTATGTAAAAACAGTTACCGAGAGGTTAAGTGCTATTGCGTGGGAGACCTCAGTTTGATCCCCAGATCAGGAAGATACCCTGGAGAAGAGAATGGCAACCCATTCAGTGTTCTTGCCTGGAGAATACTATGGATAGAGGAGCCTGGCAGGCTGTAGTCCATGTGTCACAAAGAGTTGGACCCAACTTAGCGACTTTCACTTTCTAAGTACTCTCCCTATAATCCTAACATGGTCAAGACAGATTTTTCTTTTTCTTCTTCCTCTTCTAGTTTCTTTACATCTTTTGCTATAATGATGACAGGAGTACCTATTTTCTCAGAAAATCTCTTGATGTAGAGGTAAACAAAAATTGTGAAACAAATCCCTAAGAAAGATATCTTTGAACTGTGTAGTGAAATAGGAAATAAATTTATTACACTTGCGTTTGTTGCATAATTTTTCAGTCTGCATTTCTCTTTTACTGTGATGGAGGTGGTGGAAAATGATGGAAAATAGATGTGTTTTAGTAGAACGTCAAAGAATGTTTTATCATTTTAATAGTTGGATAGAATAATAGAAAATATTAATGAAAAGTTACATATTAGATCCCACCATTTATGTGTTCTGGCTCTATATTTAGTAGCTGTAAATACATTTTTTAAGTCTTTTATGTATATTTAATGGGATATGCATACCTAATTCATATACTTAATGTGAATAGCAGTTTATGCCTAAAATGTATAATCACCACATAGTTTAGCCTAAAATACTGAAGTTATTAAATGTCTGAGTTAGTTTTTAAGTATAGTTGATGTATAATATATAAATTATAGGTGTACAAAATAGTGATTCACAAGTTTTAAAGGTTATAGTCCATTTATAGTTATTATAACATATTTGCTACAAATGTCTGAGTTTTAATTAAAAAATAACTCAGGCTATCCAAAAGTCTACAAGCAATAAATGCTGGAGAGGGTGTGGAGAAAAGGTACCCGTCTTACACTGTTGGTGGGAATGCAAACTAGTATAGCCACTGTGGAGAACAGTGTGGAGATTCCTTAAAAAACTGGAAATAGAATGGCCATATGACCATATGACCCAGAAATACCACACCAAGGAAACCAGATCTGAAAAAGACACGTGTACCCCAGTGTTCATCACAGCACTGTTTATAATAGCCAGGACATGGAAGCAACCTAGATGTCCATCAGCAGACGAATGGATAAGGAAGCTGTGGTACATATACACCATGGAATATTACTCAGCCATTAAAAAGAATTCATTTGAATCAGTTCTAATGAGATGGATGAAACTGGAGCCCATTATACAGAGTGAAGTAAGCCAGAAAGATAAAGACCAATACAGTATACTAATGCATGTATATGAAATTTTAAAAGATGGTAACGATAACCCTATATGCAAAACAGAAAAAGAGACACGGATGTACAGAACAGACTTTTAGACTCTGGGAGAAGGCGAGGGTGGGATGTTGTGAGAGAACAGCATTGAAACAAGTATACTATTAAGGGTGAAACAGATCACCAGCCCAGGTTGGATGCATGAGACAAGTGCTCAGGGCTGGTGCACTGGGAAGATCCAGAGGGATGGGATCGGGAGGGAGGCAGGAAAGGGGAGCGGGATGGGGAACACATGTAAATCCATGGCTGATTCATGTCAATGTATGGCAAAAACCACTACAATACTGTAAAGTAATTAGCCTCCAACTAATAAAAATAAATGGAAAAAAAGATAAAGATAACTCTATTGCACATTAAAAAAAAAAATAAAATGTCTTTTCTCTGGAGGAAAAAAAAAATCTATGATGTAAGATTATGTGAAACATCAGGGTTAAAAGTGTATATAACATGAGTACAAATGTGGTCAAATACCCAGTCATAGGGGGAAAAAAAGCTCACAGGAAATTCACTGAATACTGCATATGCTTGTTGACTTGGACTAGTGGCATGAAAACTGAGAGTGTTTTTTTCTCATCACAGTTGTCCAAACATTTTGGACACACGGTTTGATTTTTAAAATGAAAAATATGTGTAAGGTTAAAAAACAAATGCTTGGAATGATGTATTAATTTTTTCAATTAAACATTAATCTCTAGATTTAAATTGGAAAAAAAAAATAATTAAAAGAGAAGTGTTCGTTACCCTCTATTGCATCAGGAATGAAGTATTCCCAGATATCCTACTTTAGTCCACAAAGTGATGAATAACTTCTGTTTACACTCAGAGAAAAACAAGTGAACAAAAAACCTGACAAACTTCCTGATTGAAGGTGGCAAATGTTTTCAGTTCTCTGGAAGGAGTGGGTCTTTTCCATTAGTAATCCATGGTAAATTTCATTGAAACTTTTTGGTTAGAATTGATAGCTTCTGCCAGTAATAAGCCAAGCAGTAAATGTTTTCCACTTTTTCTTAGAATTATTTTCAGCTTTTATACGTGCTGAATTGTGTGTTTTATGAAAAAATGACTAATCTCTATGATTATGTCTTACAAATTTCTTCTCACCAACTTTTACCCTATTTTGTTTCCAGCAATTTGAATATGATTTTCCCCACTGAAATGTTTTTCCACATACAGAAAATGGGAATTTTATTCTTTTACCCAGTACTGGTTACTCCTTTCAAAATAGAACATTTCTCTAACTGAAATAATTATATAGTAGTGTCACACACCTGTATCTGTAGTTGTTGATGGTAAATTCCAAGGTATATTTTAAGCATTGCGTAATTTAGCCAACAGGTACATCTGAGGATCCGAAGGATAGTGACTTTACTTGCTTGGGGGTAAGCAGTAACATGAAATACGCAGTTGGCACTTACTGAGTGAAGAAGTTGCTGTAAGCCCTCTGCAACATGGCAGTGCGTGGCACTGTTGTGGTTCTGCTTTTCTTTGTCAGGCTCGTCACGTTTACTCCTGTAGTGATGATGAATGATGACGTGTGCTGTGGGAAAGGACACCTGAGGGTTTTCTGATGAAGCTCTGTGTGGCAAAATATAGAATTACAGAATTCAGGATTGAAATACTTGTATTTTGTACTCATCTGTATTTTATCATTAAGAGGCCATTACGTTTATTGACTCCTTTTGTTTGCTGACCACCCAGACATGTTAGTTTAAAAGTGCCTGTCTTAAAAAGAGAGCAAAAACTAGCTCACCCTTAGTTTTCCAGATTCCCCTTCCTGGAGATATTCAGAAATAAGTCTTAGAAGGAAAACAGGAATAATGTAAATCAGATATGAATAACCATTTTTCAGGTTCTAGACATAAGCATGGATTGCTGGATGCATTAATATCTGGGTGGAATTTGACATTAAGGACACTTGTTTGTGTAACTGACTATTGTCAAGAAAGTGGAAATATATAAAAGCTTCATTTTTTAAGCTGAAAATTTGTCATAAGAAATGACATAGTACTGAAATTTATTTCATGTTCTTTATAAATCAGACCCGTAAATGTATCTCACTTGTGTTTACTGTTCTCAATCTCGTTATCCACTGCCTGTTAGCTTGCTTCCACAGCTTTTGCTTCTGTCCCTCCTTGATATGAAGAGACTATCTTAGCTTTCGGTAGTTTAAGATTCCTAGTTGGAATCTACTTGAATAAATCTAGTTGAATAAAATAAACACCAATACATAAAAGGAAGTATCATGTTTCACTTAACTTTGAAGAGCTGTCTAATTTTCTCTATGGCTGTTTATTTCCAGATTTTAAAGTTTTAAAAAATTATCTACCATTCATGTCTGTCAGATTCTTTTCCCCACCTGTCTTCTGTATTGAGTTTTAGCATGTAGGCTGTCCTCAGCTTTATTTGGATAATGGAGAAGTAGCTTCTCGTTTTGTGGGGTTTTTTTTTATTGTTCTTGGTAACTTTATAACCATTTATTTTAAAAAACATCAGTGTGTCTTGGATTACTTATATTGAATGATTTTATGTAAAGTACTTTTACTTTAGATAGTTTATTTTTAAATTGTTAGACTAATGTTTTAAAAAATTAACAGACTAAGATTTTTGAAGGGGCTCTGCGTTTACGGAACACCGAGCACTGTCCCTCCGCCCAGTGTCCTGTCGCTCACATCTTGTGTTCGTGTGGTGTGTGTGGGTGCTCGGCTGTGTCTGACTCTGCGACCCCGTGGGCTTGTGGCCCGCCAGACTCCTCTGTCCATGGATTTTCTCAGCAAGAATACTGGAGTGGGTTGCCATTACCTTCTCCAGGGGATCTTCCTGACCCAGGGATTGAACCAGCGTCTCCTGCTTTGGCAGGCAGATTCTTTCCCACTGAGCCACCTGATAATCTATGTTAGTGTGGTACATGGTACAACTGATGAACTAAGAGTGACATATTTTTAACTGAAGTCAATATATTAGAGTTTACTCTTTGTATTACATAGTTCTGTGGGTTTTGACAAATGCCTAGTATTGTGTGTGTCACCATTGCAGTATCATACAGTATTATTAGAAATTATAAGAAATTCTGTGTGTTCTATGTATTCATTCCACCCTCTTTCTCTTTCTTCCCAGTGAAACCTCTAGTCACCACTGATCTTTTTCTGGCTGCATTCAGTTTAGTTCAGTTCAGTCGCTCAGTCGTGTTTGACTCTTGGCGACCCCATGAATCGCAGCACGCCAGGCCTCCCTGTCCATCGCCAACTCCCGGAGTTTACTCAAACTCAGGTCCATCGAGTCGGTGATGCCATCCACCCATCTCATCTTCTGTCATCCCCTTCTGCTCCTGCCCCCAATCCCTCCCAGCATCAGGGTCTTTTCCAATGAGTCAACTCTTCGCATGAGGTGGCCAAAGTATTGGAGTTTCAGCTTCAGCATCAGTCCTTCCAATGAACACCCAGGACTGATCTCCTTTAGGATAGACTGGTTGGATCTCCTTGCAGTCCAAGGGACTCTCAAGAGTCTTCTCCAACACCACAGTTCAAAAGCATCAATTTTTCGGCGCTCAGCTTTCTTCACAGTCCAACTCTCACATCCATACATGACCCCTGGAAAAACCATAGTCTTGACTAGACGGACCTTTGTTGGCAAAGTAATGTCTCTGCTTTTTAATATGCTGTCTAGTTTGGTCATAACTTTCCTTCCAAGGAGTAAGCGTCTTTTAATTTCATGGCTGCAGTCACCATCTGCAGTGATTTTGTAGCCCAAAAAAAATAAAGTCTGACAGTGTTTCCACTGTTTCCCCATCTATTTGCCCTGAAGTGATGTCTCCATAGTTTTTACCTTTTCAGAATGTCATTAGTTGGAACCATGCACTGTAAACCTTTTCAGATTGGCTTCTTTCACTAAGCAGTATGTATGTATTTAAGTTTCCTCCATGTCTTTTCTCAGTTTTGTAGCTCTTTTTTTTTTTTTTTTGCAGAATAATATTCCATTGTATGGTTATACAACAGTTTGTTTATCCAGTAACCTTTTGATGAACATCTTGGCTGTTTCCAGCTTGGAGAAGTTATGAACAAAGCTGTTACAAACGTTCATGTACACATTTTGTTATCATTTCTGTTCCATTGATCTATTTTTCACCAGTACTACATTCTCTTGATTATTGTAGATTTATAGTATGTTTTGAAGTCTGATTCTGTCAGTCCTTCCATTTTGTTCTTCTTCTTCAGTGTTTACTCATTGATAGACATTGAGTTGTTTATACCATTTGGCTATTGTGAATAATGCTTCAGTGAATGTGAATGCACAAGTACTATTTTCATTCCTCCTTTCAGTTGCTTTGGGTTTTTACTTAGGAGTGGAAGTGCTGGCTCACATGGTAGTAAGTTATTTCTTCACTTTTTAGATTACAGCGATCTAAGTGCATGAGACGGCAGGGAGCTCGTGGTGGTTTTGATCTGCATTTCCCTGATGACTGATGGCAGTGTGTTTATTGGCCACTTATATATCATTTTTGGAGAATTATCTATTCAGATCCTCTGTTCCGTAAGTGAGGCCTAGGCAGAAGGAAGCATCTGTAATAGAATGTGGGCATGTAAAATAATGTCAAATCTGTTATCACTTTACTTGTCCACCTGTTTACATAAGTCTAGCCTTTTCATATCCTCACAAATATTAATGTTGTGTTTTATGCCTATCAATTAACTTTGGTTTGTTTTTTATAACTTAGAATTTTAACTTGAACTTCCTGAAAACTCTAGTGTACTATGTGATAGTATAGAGTTATAATAAAAAGTAGCATTAGGTCATAAATTAAGAAAGAAGCGTCAAATATAACCAAATATATGGCTCAGTGGTAAAGAATCTGCCTGCCAGTTCAAGAGATACAGGAGACACAGGTTCAATCCGTGAGTTGGGAAGATCCCCGGAGAAGGAAATGGCAAGCCACTCTAGTATTCTTGCCTAGAAAATCTCATGGACAGAGGAGCCAAGTGGGCTATACAGTCCATGGGGTCACAAAGAGTCGGACCGGACTGAGTGAGCATGTGCACATGTGAATTTTATGTTTAAAGATGGAGAGTAAAATTTCAAGTAAGTGAAGAAAGAATGAGCAGTCATACTTTTTACCGCTGTTCTCTGCATCATTACTGGAAGGTGTGAAACAAGGGCCTACTCCTCCTTAACTTTGAACAGCTCACTGTTTGTCTTCACATTACCAGAACTCATTTTTTAAGCCATTCCTTTACATACCTTGCCAAACAAAGTCCAGAATTCTGGATGACCCGAGTATAAGTGCTGTGGGCAGTGAGACAGTTTCTTCCTCGAGCCGGTACTCCCTAGCTCTCCTTCCCTGTTTGAATCTTCTATTTAGCATTCATTGTACTTAGTAATGTCTAAAAAAAGTTTTACTCACTTGGTCTTCTCTACCTTGAATATAAGCTACATGTAGGCAAGGGTTTTTGGTTGTTTTCTTCACTGCTATATTCCCAGCCTGTCCACCAGTAGGTTTTCAGTAAATAATTAAGGAATAACTAATATAATAAATAATAAAGTTATGAATTAACTTTGTTCAGTAACTGCTATTGGAAAAATGTTGTTAGGTCCTTAACTCACATGATTCACAAAAGGAAATTCCACTTGGGAGGAAGCCACAAAACCTAACAAAACAGCTTATAAAAGCTTTCGAAGCAATAAATGTTCTTAGAGCATGGAATCCATTGTTAGATGCATGTAGTTTTAAGAAAAAAATTCATTTGATTTATAGCTGACAACTAAAAGCTAGGCACTGTCAACTTTCTTTTTTCCCTAACAAGCTGATTTATTGAATTTTGCTTTTGATAAACTGTGGCTGTATCATTCTGTTTTACCTAAGATACAATGGTTTCCTTTCAATTTAATTTGAAAAAATATATTTCCATGTCATACTAATAAATGTATTTACTGCCCTAATATATTATTTGGACTGTTTAATCATTTTTATCTGTGATACAACTGAGTAGTTACTTGGGACCTCCCTGGTGATCCAGTGGTTAAGCATCTGCCTTCCAATAACAGCGGACACGAGTTCCATCTCTGCTTGGGGAGCTGAGGTCCCACGTGCCGTAGGGCCGCTGAGCCTGAGCACTGCAGCTAGAGAACGCCAGCGCCTCCGCTGCGAGCCGGTGCCCACAGAAAGACGCCCGCCCAGTGCCGCAGAGGCCCAGCACAGCCAAGGACTGTAGCAAATTACTTAGGTTTCTTGCTGTCTCCCAGCTCTGTGCCCTGTTCATTTTGTTGTTGCTGTTCCCTAAAAGTGCCTCTTAGATTTTATACACTGATGCTTCACAGACGTCTACTTCAGTCCATCTACCAACCTACCAGTTAATCTCAAGACTGAAGTAGAGGCTACGTTGCTGTGGACTTAACTTTTGTATTGCGCGTGTGCTCATTTTATACTTTTCCTCCTTGCAGTTCTCGACATGGCAAGACACGTGCCGCTCTATCGCGCTCTGCTGGAGCTGCTCCGGGCCATCGCTTCCTGTGCCTGCATGGTGCCCCTCTTGTTGCCCCTTTCTGCAGAGAACGGGGAAGAGGAAGGAGAGCAGTCGGAGTGTCAGACTTCCGTCGGTACCTTATTAGCCAAAATGAAGACCTGTGTTGATACCTACACCAACCGTTTAAGGTACTGTTCATTTCTTTTGACCTTGGCTTTTATGATCTTTTTAAAAATAACTTTGTTCATTTAAAAAAATGATATATGCTGATTACATACACATATACACAAGCTAGTAATAAAACTATGAAGAAAAGGTATCCACCAAACCCTACACTCAAATGTTTAGTCACAGTGGCTTACCAGACATCTCCATCTGAGATCTTATAGCTGTAGGTAGAGTTTTTGTTAAATGTTATCACATTGTACCTATTATACAAATAGATGCTAATTTCACCCAATATTGAGGTAGAAGACACCTTCACTCTCAGTAAATACATATTGTTAATATTGTTCTTAATATTACTTACCCATCTTTTCATGGACATTTGGGTTCTTTCTAATTTGTAACAACCTCTTACATCTTTTGGGATCTGTAGAAATTTCTGCAGAGTAGATTCATAGAATTAGAACTGTTGGATTTGTGGATTACTACTTTTTTATTTTGATATATACATTATAATGTATGCTATAATGTTTTTGAGAAGAAGAGGATTTATTTGTTGGAGTTAAAATAGAGTTAGTATTTTATCTTCATAGAAAATTGAATTTTAAAATGAATCTTTGGTTTAAGTTTATACCTTGCTAGAAATTAGATGATGAGTTCTCGCAACAAAAACTTTAAAAATAACCTTTTCTTGGTAACTTTTTCCATTCTCTTAGCAGAATCTGTCTAGTGGTTGTTAGTTTCACTTAAAAGAGATGGCATAAATTCTGATGTTTGCATAAAAATTCAGAATTAGGCTAGAGGAAGTTTATTCCTTTCTTAGTGGTCTTTTGAATCAGTTAATCTTCTTTTTCATCTTTGCAATGTATTTGTCTTACATGTTCTCACTTAATTTTTTAATAACCTAAAATTTGAGAATCACAGAATATCAAATGTTGTCAGAGAATTAGTCATTGGAGGAATGTCAGCCTTCATTTCTCAGAAGAAATCAACTTCTCAGATTATCCTGACTCTGTTAGTTTTATCGTATTATTATTTAGAAACTGGTGGCTCACTGCCGGGCAATAAGAATCATAAATTAGAGAGGAGATTAAAGAAGAGCCAGTTGGTAGCAATATAAAAAGATGTAGGTTCATACTCTTTCCAGGGAAGGAAAATGTAAAAGTATATTTTCTTTGATAGTGTGAGGTTTTTTTCTGTTGTAGAGAAGAAAATAATACTGTCTTTGGTCTCATTTTTCATTACAGCAAAAGTCTTTGTAACTGGTAACCTAGGCAGCTAACATAATTATACAAAAATAATGTGGCATTATCAGACTAAAGATCTGATTTTCTTTTCTCATTGAGCTAAGTTATTGGAATGTTTACAATCAGATTGCCTTCTTTGCTACTTTATTGTTTATAAATTAATGTATATCCTGTTCTTGAATTAATGTATATACTGTTCATATAACATGTAGTATAATTTTTTTAACTGCATAAAATGTATTAAGTAATGATTGACTACAAAAATTTAATTGCAGAGAAGGATAACTGAATGTCATTTAACAGGCACTCTTTATTTTTCTACTTGGTTACCTGGAAAAAGATATTCTTTAAAATCTTTCAACAACAAAAAAAATGACACTTCAGACTTCTAAATTCTTTACCAGCAAAACATACATGTAAAGATCATAATGACTGTTCACAGAGATAATTTCATTTTTTATTTTATCTTTACAGTAACCTTGTGCAGTTAACTTTTTAAAAGCTATTTTACTGACAAAGAAACACTGACAGAGTTTTACATAGAGTTTGAATATGCTTCATGAAGATCCCTCATCGTATCTGTTAATTTTTTACATATATATATATATATAATACAGCCTCTGTTAGAAAAAGAAGCTAACAAAGATGTACATATTATAACATTCTTACTTTCCTTTCACACTTTTCCACCTTGAGAACTCATTTTCCACTTCCCAGAAGGGAAAATCTGCTCTTTTCCAGCTTGTCAAAATTTAAGATACACTTCTTTTCATATTTTCATCAGTATAGAACTCTAATACAGTGAACAGTATAGTACAATTTCCTGCAAAGTTTATACTCACTGAAGTTGACCTAAATTCATTTTTAACACTGTTTCAAGATGCAAAGCTTCCCCCTCCCACTCCCTTCTACCTGGCTCCCAACCCCCAAGTGTATTTAAAAAAAAAACCAGAAAACCAGGATACTCAGAAGAGAATAGTCAAGGCAAATATGTTGTTTACGTATGTATCATTTTTAGAGTATGTTTTAGTGCTTCATCAGGTTTGTAGTTAACAGTTTTGAAAGTAATGTGTAGGTGTACCACAGCTCAGAACATTTTTACATTATTTTTGTCTCTTTTTCTCAGTAAGAAATAAGCGGGTAGCGTGCTGTGCCTGTGGGCAATCCCTTCTGAAGTCCTGGCCATGTCTGCACCTGGGGGCTCTAGGAAAAAAATGTTAGGGTAAATAAAGTACATCTATTTAGTAGACGTACTAGTTTACTAATTATGTTCATGTATTTATTGTATTGCCCTTTTTTTGGTCTTATTTCTCATTTGTTACTCGTTTTTCCTTTCTTAAAGCCAAGTTTACATAAAAGGCATACATTTTATTTTTCCTTCCAAATGAAATTTTAATTTAGCACTCTTTGGTCATCTTAGATAAACAAAAAGTAGATTCTCTGTGTAATTTGCAGGTCTCTAGATGATAACTGTGCTTACATGTAATAATTTACATTGAAATTGTTTTCTCTATATATGTTATACTTACAGTTTTTATATTTTGTGGATGAAGGAGATTAAAAGGTTTTGCCCAAGTCCAAAGTTTACTTTCACTGGTTGGAATAACCTAGTTAAGATTATTCTATCTTGAGGACAGTACATAAACTCAGCTAATGTTGATCTCAAAGCTCAAAATAATGATGGAGATTATGTAGGTTTGCTGGCTCTCCCGCCTCAAGCCTGCAACTTTCTATAAGAGGAAATAGGAGAATATTATTAAGACCTTAAAAAGACAGATCATTTATCTTTCTTTTATCTAATTTGTGTTTTAGAAACTTGCAGTTATATTCAGATAGGGGAGATCTGGCTTGGTCACAAGAGCATGACTGATTTTGCTCTTTCAACCAATATTTATTGAATGTTCATCAGAGCATAACAAGAAAATTAGGCCTTTTTCCAAGAGGCTGACAAATAATGTGGGAAACAATAATTAGACAGTTTTAATAACAAGTACATGATATATGGAAAATTTAACACATTATTAGAGCATCAAGTCAGTTTTGGAAACCCAGAGAATATGTAAGTATTGGCTAAATAAGAGGTGCAGGGGACTGGTATACCAGACTGTGTGAGGAATGTTCGCAGGAAAATTCAGGAAAATGTAAGGAATGAAGAAGTCTGGTGTGCCTGGGTGTCCTTTGGGTGGGAGATAGAGGTGGGAAATGAGGCTGGAGAGGAAAACGGGAGCTTGAAGAACTTCATGGATGTGCTCTTGTGCTCAGTTGTGTCCATCTCTTTGCAACCCCACAGACCGTAACCCACCAGGCTCCTCTGTCCATGGGGCTTCTCCCAGGCATGAGTACTGGAGTGGGTTGCCATGCCCTCCTCCAGGGGATCCTCCCAACCCAGGGATCAAACCCAGGTCTCCCTCATTGCAGGTGGATTCTTTACTGACTAACCATCAGGGAAGCCCAACTTCATAGGTACCTGTTTTTAGATGTGTTGAGCCCTTGAAAGGATTTCAGCAGAGATCTATTCAGATTTGCATTATAAAAAAAGATCGTCTTGCAGTGTAGCAGAATGGTGGGGTGTGAGTTAAATAAGACTGAATTCCCACAGAAGAGATTGTCTTCCTTTCTGTCTTGGCAGTTGAGCTGTGTGTGTCCTCTCCCATCCTGCCGTTCTGGGACTGAGGATTTGAGTCCATTAGGATTCTTGCCCTAATACTGTGGATTTCATAAAGACAGTTAGTTCCTGGGTAGAAATACTTTCTATAATTCAGATGTTTGACTTTATAAAAGCAATAATGTAACTCAGGCTTTAAATTAACTATTAACTACATTATTCTGCCTATGTGTTAATCTCAGTGACTGCAAATTTATCCCTAGGGATCTCCTCCAAAAAGTGCAAGTGCTATAGGACAAATGGTTTCCTTTGTTAGTATACAATAATCTGAAGTCTGTAATCCTGTGCAGAAATTTTCCAGTACTAATCCTACTGGGTTGTTTTACTGAAGACAGAAAGCAATCGTCTCTTGGCTTTAAAGAGACTAAGAATCGTTAGCAGAGATTCTAAAATCTTTTTCTTTTTTTTTTCAATTTTCGGCCGTGCTGGATCTTCATTCTGCACAGGCGTTTTCTCCAGGTGCGATGAGTGGGGGCTGCTCTCTAGTTGCAACGGTGCGCAGGCTTCTCATTGTGGTGGCTTTTCTTCTTACTGAGCGTGGGATCTCGGGCCTGCAGCCTTCAGTAGTTGTGGCACGTGGGCGCCACAGTTGCGGCTCATTTCCTGAAAGCTGTCTTCCAGCTAAGGTTGTGTATATGTAGAGAACTTATATGACAGTAAGTAGGCCTTAGATTTAATTTTTCTGGAGCCTTTTATCTGTTATTATTTTAGACTTACTTAAATCTCAAAAGAGTGTCATGTAGTAATGGGATTTTTCTTAATCTGATCAAATAAACCAAACCATTTTCGTGGTTGAAAATTGAAGGAAATTTTTTGTGGTAGAAATTCTTGTCAGAGCTTCAACATTATGAGGAAGAACTTTCAAATCTTATACCACCTGTGCTTTTGGTAGAATCTTTCTTTAGATCAGGTAACTTAATTAAACCAAACATTTATTTAAAGAGAAAATTTCAAATTACTAACATAGCAGAATAACGAGTATCAACTGCCAAAATTAAGTCAGTATCATTTGCCAAATAAAGTCAATAAACTGAATTTTTTAAAAGTTAGTGTCTGACTCCATTGTCTGGCCTGTTTTCTGTTTTAAGAAAGAAGATTTAGCAAAAAAGTAGTTACCAAAGGCTTACTGAGACCTTTCTTTTCATTGGTAAAAGATTCTCATTTTCTCACTCTTGATTCAGTTGACTAATATTGTGTCTAATTGCCACTTAATGTTTTCTCATGCTTTGGGAAACTCTATTAATAGGATATATCTTCCAGTCCTCTAAAAGTAATGGCATTTTACAAACAAAAACTAACAAAATTTATTTATTAAAAAAAAGAAAACTAACAAAATTTAAAAGGAATGGGACCCTGTCCATTCATGATCTTAGTCTTCTGCTTTTTGCATGCTAAGTCACTTCAGTTGTGTCCAACTCTTTGTGATCCTGTGGACTGTACCCTACCAGGCTCCCTGTCCATGAGATTCTCCAGGCAAGAATACTGTAGTGAGTTTCCATGCCCTCCTCCAGGGGATTTTCCCGACCCAGGGATCAAACTCACGTCTCCTATGTCTCCCGCATTGGCAGGCAGGTTCTTTACCACTAGCGCCACCTGGGAAGCCCTATTTTGCCTTTGATCTGTGTTAATTGGGAAAAACTAAAGTTAGCAGAAGCCAAGCTAGCTGAGCTTTTGTTTTATATGTGACCGCAATTTAGAGTGGTATTTTGGTTCTCATCCTCACCTTAAGATTTTCACAGAGAATAGCTGGTTCTTAACTTAACATGCTTCTTTTTTTACTTTTCACTTTCCTGCTCACTAAGATAACCCAGTGTCCTCCTCTGGCTGTCTGTGTAGTGAAGCACTTTATAACTACATCTGTTATGATGTTCCAGGATTTTGTTCTTTTCCTTCAAGGCAGACTTCTTATTTCAGAATACTCTCCTGGGTTATTAAAATTTATATAAAGAAGCAAATGATCCTTTAGTCTGTCATGGGGGCACTGGTACTTTAATAAAGGATAACTCAGGTAATGCTTGAGTGAAGGAATGTATAGGAGATGTATTAGTTGGGTTGCCTTCTTTCACGTGGCATGCTGAGGGGTAGACTAGGTAGAACCAATACTGCATTACAGCCATATTAACAAACTGTCTGTGCGTCCAAGGCTGCAGTAAGAGTGATTGCTTGAGGAGAAACTGAGTTGGCACAGTGGAACAACACCATTCAACTGAATGCCTTTTAAAGCTGTTCTGTAATTAGGAGATTTTGCTGTTACACGTAATAACATATGAGATAATTATATATGCATGTAATATGCACACAAATACATATATCTGAAAAGTACCTTTCTGATTTTTAGTATTTGAAATAATAGACTATAAGATGTGTTTCAGACTTTCTTGATTATAATTATACCTTAATAATAAAATTATTATCTCTTGTGGGTGAGAATTAGTTTGGTGACTGATAATTACAGTACTCTGATGAGGTTGGTGTGAAGAAAGAGCTCTATTCAAGGAATAATTGTAGTTCTAGTTTATTATGTTCATCTTTCCTGGCAAGATTAACCTGTTGACATGGCAAAGTGGCAGCTAGGAGTAATTTATTGAGGTTTAGTCTGTCTTTAAAACAAGTTGTTAAATATTCAATATACAGATTGCTTTAACTTCCCAAAGATGACAATATTTTAATATTCTTTTATTCACAAGTCTATAGTTTTACTGTCTACACCTCTCCTAATAAGTCCTCTCAGGATTCACAATTTGCAGTAACTATATAGAGTTCATTTGAATCTAATAGTTAACATAAATAAACTGATTGACATTGCTGTTGCCTGATTATATTAATAAGCATTTATATTAGACAATTCAGAGATAACAGATAGTCCATAGAATTCTCCAGGCCAGAATACTGGAGTATGTAACCTTTCCCTTCTCCAGGGGATCTTCCCAACCCAGGGATTGAACCCAGGTTTCCCGTATTGCAGGCAGATTCTTTACCAGCTGAGCCATAAGGGAAGCCCAGAAGTATTGCAGTGGGTAGCCTATCCCTTCTCCAGTGGATCTTCCCAGCCCAGGAATCGAACCGGGATCTCCTGCATTGCAGGTAGATTCTTTACCAACTGAGCTATCATGGAAGCCCTTAAATATCCATGGAATTCTCCAGGCCAGAGTACTGGAGTGTGTAGCCATTCCCATTTCCGAGGGATCCTCCCAACCCTGGGATCGAACCCAGGTTTCATTGCAGGTGGATTCTTTACCAGCTGAACCACAAGGGAAGCGCAACATTCTTTAGAAAGCACTAAAGACTAGGCAAAGTGTATTACTTCAGTATAGATGTGTTTCACGTTCAGCACTTTGCATCTTTTGTCTAAAACAGACAAGATGTAGATAGTTAATTATAAGGATCTTTTGAGCAATTTGTTTCTGAATATATAAGAACATGTTTTGTACACCTGTTTTAGACCGTTTGAAAACATAACTGTCTTATAAGTGTAAATGTAATTTTCTACTTCGGCCATTTTCTAACATCATCTCTTATATAAAATTTAAGCAAATTGGAACATTTCAGGATGCCGTCATAAGGAAATTTTGCCCTTTTTTCTTATTCAATTGAAATTTTTTATAATAATTTGAACAAAAATGGGGAAGTGGTTGATTTAAATATTGGTTCTAATTAATTTCATTTGCCTCAATAACATTAAGTAGTTTTCAGTTCAGTTCAGTCGCTCAGTCATGTCTTGACTCTTTGTGACCCCATGGACAGCAGCACGTCAGGCTTCCCTGTCCATCACCAACTCCCAGAACTTGCTCAAACTCATGTCCATCGAGTCAGTGATGTCATCCAACCATCTTATCCTCTGTCATCCCTCCTCCTCCTGCCTTCAGTCTTTTCCAGCATCAGGGTCTTTTCCAGTGAGTCATTTCTTCCCATCAGGTGGCCAAAGTATTGGAATTTTAGCTTCAACATTAGCCCTTCCAATGAATATTCGGGGCTGATTTCCATTGGGATTGACTAGTGGATCTCCCTGAGGTCCAAGGATTCTAAAGAGTCTTCTCCAACACCACAGTACAAAAGCATCAATTCTTTGGCACTCAGCTTTCTTTGTAGTCCAGCTCTCACATCCATACATGACTACTGGAAAAACCATAGCTTTGACTAGATGGACTTTTGTTGGCAAAGTAATCTCTCTGCTCTCTGTTGGCAAAGTACTCTGCCTATAACTTAAATAAGCAGGGTGACAATATGTAGCCTTAACATACTCCTTTCCCGATTTGCAACCAGTCTTTTGTTCCATGTCCAGTTCTAACTGTTGCTTCTTGAGCTGCATACAGATTTCTCAGGAGGCAGGTCAGGTGGTCTGGTATTCCCATCTCTTTCAGAATTTTCCACAGTTTGTTGTGATCCACACAGTCAAAGGCTTTGGCATAGTCAATAAGGCAGAAGCAGATGTTTTTCTAGAACTCTTTTAATTTCTTGATGATCCAGCAGATGTTGGCAATTTGATCTTTGGTTCCTCTGCCTTTTCTAAATCCAGCTTGAATAGCTGGAAGTTCACTGTTCACATACTGTTGAAGCCTGGCTTGGAGAATTTTGAGCATTACTTTGCTAGTGTGTTAGATGAGTACAGTTGTGCGGTAGTTTGAGCATTCTTTGGCATTGCCTTTCTTTGGGATTGGAATGAAAACTGACCTTTTCCAATCCTGTGACCACTGCTGAATTTTTCAAATCTGCTGGCATATTGAGTGCAGCACTTTCAGAGCATCATCTTTTAGGATTTGAAATAGATCAACTGGAATTTCATCACCTCCACTAGGTTTGTTTGTAGTGATGCTTACTAAGGCCCGCTTACCTTTGCATTCCCACATGTCTGGCTGTAGGTGAGCGATCACACCATCATGGTTATCTGGTTCATGAAGATATTTTTTGTGTAGTTCTTCTGTGTATTCTTGCCACCTCTTAATATCATCTGCATCTGTTAGGTCCATACCATTTCTGCCATTTATTATGCCCATCTTTGCATGTAAAGTTCCCTTGGTATCTCTAATTTTCTTTAAGAGATCTCAAGTCTTTCCCATTCTGTTGTTTCCCTCTATTTCTTTGTATTCATCACTGAGGAAGGCTTTCTTATCTCTCATTGCTCTTCTTTGGAACTCTGCATTCCTTCTTTTCTTTTCTCAGCTATTTGTAAGGCCTCCTCAGACAACCATTTTGCCTTTTTATATTTCTTTTTCTTGGGGATGGTCTTGATTACTCCCTCCTGTACAATGTCATAAAGTGCCCATAGTTCTTCAGGCACCCTGTCTATCAGATCTAATCCCTTGAATCTATTTGTTACTTCTACTGTATAATTGTAAGGGATTTGATTTAGGTCATACCTGAATGGTCTAGTGGTTTTCCCTACTTTCTTCAATATAAGTCTGAATTTGGGAATAAGGAGTTCATGATCTGAGCCACAGTCAGCTCCTGGTCTTGTTTTTGCTGACTGTATAGGGCTTCTCCACCTTTGGCTGCAAAGAATATAATCAGTCTGATTTCGGTATTGATCATCTGGTGATGTCCTTGTGTAGATTAGTGTCTTGTGTTGTTGAAGGAGGGTGTTCACTATGACCAGTACGTTCTCTTGGCAAAACTCTGTTAGCCTTTGCCCAGCTCCATTTTGTACTCCAAGGCCAAATTTGCCTGTTATTGGAGTTATCTCTTGACTTCCTACTTTTGCATTCCTATTCCCTGTAATGAGAAGGGAATCTCTTTTGGGTGTTAGATCTAGAAGGTCTTGTAGGTCTTCATAGAACTGTTCAAGTTCATCTTCTTCAGCATTACTGGAGCATTAAGTAGTTTATTTACTTTTATTTGAGAAATTACTCAAAAGCTACCTCTTATTAATCACTTCAATAAAAAGATTAAAGGACTTCCATAATAAAAACATTCTTTGGCCTGTCTACTGCTGTAATAAACATTTATGAAGAATGAACAGTTAAACATTTGTCATAAAGGATAATAGAATTCATTCTCCAGCATAGTTTCTGAAAACTTTGTCATCATAAATGACCATTTTTCAGGTGCCCTCCGTATAGCAATATTAACACTTTTCTTTCATGCCTAATGCAGAGAAAATTTACCAGGTTTTCATTTATTTTATCAAAAAAGTCTTAATTTCTGTTTTTTTCTTTAGTTTTATAATTCAATGATTTTTGTGTTTAATACTTTTAATTTTTTGATCTACAAGCAATGGAAGAATTAGCTCCCTAGGGGCAAAAAGAAAGAGAGGCAGTGCTGGGGGAGGCATGTGAGAATACCAGCACGTACAAAAATAGGACACAAAGGATGTTTAAAGGTATAATCTGTGTTACACGTGTGCCAGATACACCCTGTGATTAGTTGTTTATTATACATAAGATCAAGGTCACTATCACTTAAATATTATGACAGTTATGAGAGATCAAAATCTGGTGAAAATGAATTTTCATACCTATCAGATTAATGACTTAGTTAGATGTATTGCCTGAATTCCTTTTGTTCAGCCAGTTTGAAATAATGTGATTAGTGTAGTATTTATATTCTAGCCTGTGTGCTTTTATTAATTTCCCTTCTTTCTAGACAATAAGCCAAACTGCTTTAAATTGTGGGTGGTTATAATAAATATATAATAGCAAATAGTTATATAAAAATGCAAGGAAGTAATATTGCAACATAACTTTTGTGTAAGATATGCAGTCTCAACAGTTCATAGATGTATATTATTAAGTTTTTCTGCTCTGTGTGATTAGGCAAGAGATGATTTATTCTTATTTGACAGGGAGTGAAACTATCACTTAAAGTTTGACATTTAAAAATAATTATTAGTGGGCAGTAAATCTGGGACCTAGCCCCCCAGTTTCCTGATGCCTGTAGTGTTCGTTATCAAAACTATATTTATGAAGAAAACAAATTGATTAACCTGTAGTCCAGATACTTTATTTTTATATACTGTTGGTACCTTTTACCAGAATTGTTCATTGATTATGTAGGTTTCATGGTTGTATAATAGCTAGACTTGAGCCTTTGCTAGTTCTGGGAAAAACTTAGATCAAGTATCAAAATATAGCTTATACTATTATTTAAGTGATTAACAGACAGAAACTCATTAAAAATTAAAAATTGATGTAATACTTCTAACTCAGTAACATAACATATGAAATGATTATTCCTTATCAGATTGCATTAGATAAGCTTTATGTTTCTCATCAGTTTTCATTATAATCTAGCAAAATCTCAAGCAATCTTAGTAACTGAATTTGAAGTCCCTTGGTAAGTAAGATTTAGTTTGTAACAAATCTGGGCACATCACAATAAGTAACCTGTTCCATAGTATCTATGGTTTTTAGAACTGTAAGGGACACTGTTTAGAGTTCATATGGTTCAGATCCCCTTTTTTATAAAACAGGAAAACAAGGCCCATAAATATTGTGATTTGTTCCACATTCTCTGATGCTTAGTAGTAGAGCTATGATTAGACCTCAAATTTCCTAATGTCCCAGTCAAGTATAGTGAAAAAGTGAAAGAATTAGTTGCTCAGTTGTGTATGACTCTTTGTGACCCCATGGACTGTAGCCCACCAGGCTTCTCTGTCCATGGAATTCTCCAGGCAAGAATACTGGAGTGGGTAGCTGTTCTCTTCTCCAGGAGATCTTCCCAACACAGGGATAAAACCTTGGTCTCCTGCATTGCAGGCAGATTCTTTACCTTCTGAGCCACCAGGGAAGGAATCAAGTATATTTCTTTTGTAAATTGAACTTCCAAAGAGCAATTTGACGTATATATCAGTGAATAATTAGAAATGGGAGATGGGAACTTGTTTCTGATTTGGCTTTGGAAACTTAGGATACATAAATTTTTAAAATATTGACAATGAAGGAAAGTTTTTTAATTGAAAATTTTACTTTTGGTAATTTAAAAATATACAATAATACAGATTCTGCAGGATTTTTTTTTATATTTTCTTCTTCATTCTAAAGAATTTTTAAGTTAGCCCTATGATAAGATGTTAAAGGCAGCATATTTTATTAGATATGCATAGCCATTTGATTACGCCTAAGGGACTTCCCTGGTGGCTCAGACGGTAAAGTGTCTGCCTACAATGTGGAAGACCTGAGTTCAATCCCTGGGTTGGGAAGATCTCCTGGGAAAGGAAATGGCAACCCACTCCAGGATTCTTGCCTGGAAAATACCATGGATGGAGGAACCTGGTAGGCTATAGTCCATGTGGTTGCAAAGAGTCAGACACGACTGAGCAACTTTACTTTCACTTTCAAGGAATAATTACTAGATTACCAAGGTTCACCAAGTAAGGTAAACTGTTTTGTAGTCTGTAGATCATGCACTGGTAACAACTTAATGTACTTATCACTTAAATGAGGAATAAGTCAACTTTACCCTTTTGATTTTTTTGCTTAAAATAATTAATAAAAACCTTTCCTATGAAAATGTCTTGGTTACTGCTGTATGTATTAATACTTTTCCTCTACTGTTTTTTTCAAACTGATTTGGTATCTACTTGTGTAAACAAGGGTGGTGTGTTGGAGATAAAATTATTTTCTCAGACTTCCTTGGCAGTCCAGTGGTTAAGAATCCACCTGCAGTGCAGGGGACATGGGTTCAATCCCTAGTCTAGGAAGATTCCACGTGCCGAGGGGTAGCTAAGCCTGTGTGCCACAACTTCTGAGCCTGCATTCTAAAGCCTGGGCAACAGGAGAATCCAACCGCAATGAGAGAGTGGCCCCCGATCGCCACAACTAGAGAAAGCCCACATCCAGCAATAAAGACCCAGTGCAGCCATAAATAAATAAATAAATATTTTAAAAAGTCATTTTCTCTGTGTTGCTAAAGAAACCTCTTCCTACCCTCCGACACATCCTATTTTCCACCTCCTAAATTTTGTTACTATGTTAATATGTCTTACATTTCTAATATCTTTAACTCTTTAGATTCTTTGAAAAAGAACTTGAAAGCAATTCTGTTACCTCCATTAATAAAAGGATTTGTGGCATATGACTTGTAATACATTACATATGAGTTATGTAGTACTTTAAATCTTAACATAGGTATTGTTTCCACTTGAATTGGAATATAATTATCTAGTGTGAAAGTCCATTTTATTGCCCACAAAATAATCACAGTGTAAAGATGTGAGCTCTTCAGCTTTTAAGTACGGTTCTTTGTGAAATTCATCTTCCGATACCCATTGCAACCTCTGTTATCTCAAAATGAAGTCATAGTGTAGCTGTAGTTATTTGGTTTTACTTTTGAATAAGTGTGACCCTTCAGGAGCAGGAGCAAAGGCAAATATTTTGTCCTTGATTTTCTGTGCAGACTTTTCCTGCTATATTCCAATAGACAAATAATCATATTTTGTATATTTAGTATTTAATAGTTTAACCAAAAACTGGTAAAAAGGACTTTCTGTCAGTCAAATAATCTTTTTTTATTAATTTATTTTTTATTGAAGAATAATTATTTTACAGAATTTTGCTGTTTTCTGTCAAAGTTCTTATTCCTCCTCAGGCCTAACTAACTGAATCGTAAGCATAAAACAAAAGACTCAGTTTGAGCCTGAGTGAGAACAAGAATAAGAATAGTCAGTCAAATAATCTTAATTGCTAATGAGAATGTGACGCGAATGACTCTGTGTTGAATGTAAGGTGTTCTTGACATTGAACTTCTCTTTAACAGCTTGAAAGCAAGCAGCTTTGATTCTCTTGGTTATCCAAAGTGTCTTCTGGGGCAAAGTTCATTCAGTTCTTTTAAAAGAACTGAATTATCTGGTAGAAGTCCCCAATTCCTTTTTACCCACAATTAATTGATTTACTTCTTAAAAGACATCAAACTCTCTAATTTTAATTCCTTTAAGTTAGTTCCTCTAATGCTTTGATTGAGAAAGAAATTTCAGTTCCAGTCCTCCTACTTTTGTTTTTGTTGGAAAAGCATTTCCTGTGTCTTCTTTTTCCTGTCAAACCTACCTACAAAATAAAAAAGACCTGATTTCTTAGCCAAAAAACATTTGTTGCAACCATATATATATATATATATATATTTTTTTTTTTTTTAAAGTTTCTTTTAGTGATGAAACTTAAAGTCGTTCATCAACCTTTTTTACTTGGTGATGGAGACAACAACGCCAACACATATTTTAGTATCTCTTCTTAGCCTCATTTGGATTGTCCCCTGGTGATGCATATTACTTGTGGCAACTCCATTTCACAGCAGCAGACAGTATCATTATTTGTCCTGTGATGTTTAGTCTGACCTAAAAATTATTATATTTTTATCTAATCTAGAAGTCAAGGTTTTATTTTCAAAGGCTTCTCATATCCCTGTTTTAAATAGTCCCTTCTCTCCTACTACTCATTTATGCTTTAGTTAAGACAAGATTTTATTTTCTACTTCCAATGAAACCTAAAACTATTACTTCCATTTGGAAAGAATTTAAGTAAAAATAAGAGAATCTAGAATTTAAAACTAAGATTTAAAAAAGTATGGAAAGCATTCATCTTACAAAGGTCTTTGTCCAGTTTAGTGGTGCATTTCAAAAATTATTTTCATGTTGTCTGTAGATATAAGAAGCAAATAATTCTCCACAGTAATAGTTTTAAAAATCTTTCTACTTACTTATTTATTTATTTATTTTAAACTATAATTCTTGGCAAAGAATTTTAGAACTGTGGACTATGATATAGCACATTGTTTTAAGGTAAATGTAGAAGTTTTATTCTCTTGTAGTTTTAGAGTCTAAGATGCTAATTCTTAATACTTTTGAATCTGGACATTTCAGCATATGGTGTCCTGATTACTTCTTCAATGTGACTCTGCTTTTTAAATGTTTATTTCAACAATGTAATAGTTGTGACTTCAGAATTAGGAGTGCAGGGGATTGAAGTGGTCTTTCCCAGTGTTCAACCAAGAAAATAGCTGTATTAAGCTGTTTTCATTTTATACATTATAAGAGAACGTAATTCTGATATTTTGTAGCCTTACAAATATCCAGCTTAATTTGGGTAGTAGTATTTGCAGAGGCAGTCCAATATAACTGAATGATGAGTTTTGGGGGTTATTTTTTTTGTTTGCACAAGAAAGATTTGCCCATTCTGCTCACATCCTAATTTAGACTATATGTCACAGAGCCAAAATTTGCTTAATTTCTTAGCTGTTTAGTTGGAATTCACAGCATAGTGGAAAATGTTTGCAGATGATTCTTGCAATAGTAGAAACTTCAGTTGATTCCTCGTATTTCTTCAGGGCAGTGATCACAACCAGATTCAACGTATGCACAAAGCAGCGGATACCATGGTAGCGGCCGTCGCTGATTGCTTTTACCATGTTGGATCCATTGTCAGTCTCAGAGACCTACTTCCAGCTAGGTGCCTTGAACTCAAATAGCTTTTCACACAGACTTCAGGATGTGAGCTAAGGTATGGCCTTTTTTCATGAGCTGGGCCTACATATGGGTTGACAGTAACCTGCAGCTTTTATAGAAAAGAAACCACTGTCTGTAGCTAAATGTCAGACAATGACTAGTGTAGTCATCCTTAGGTAGGTAGCTTGTGTTCTTCATATTTTCACCTTTTGAAGTTTATTCTTTTTCTCCTGTATGTTTTTGTCAAAAAGACTATCCATATAAAAGAAATTTAATTAGAACCTACAGTAAAGGTCTAATTATGTCTGCTTTATGATTCAGCCTTTATCTTCGTGATGTATATGATTATTTCTTTCATGCATTTGGTGTAAAAAATATTATTTTTAAGACTTCTGTGTTCTTTTGCACTTTTTAAAATATTTTAAAAATATTGTTGTCCAAATTTTCATCCTATTTGTACTATTTTAAAAATAGAGATTTTTCCTACTAATCATCTTTTAAAAACTAGAGTTAGGTAATTGGTATTCATGAATAGGGCTTGAAATTTAGAATCAGTTTTCCAAGGGTAACTTGCTCTAAATTGCATTGATGCAGTTTACTCTCCATGCTAGAGGTTCTTGTTTCTTCAAGAAGAAAGTACCTTAATTCTGGAAAAATGAGCTTCACTCCTATAATCTTCCTTCTCTGCTTGTCATGATAACATTTCTTTAAGTGAAATCTTTATTGAGAGTCTAATGGCTGGACTGACTGATGATAGATTTAGGAAACCATATTTATTTTATTATAGCTATAACCACAAGTCTTATGTTTCCTCAAACTACTTATTTTTGTTCTTATATTGTTCAGTGGCCCTTCTACTTAAGAATTTTTTAGGTCCCAGGAAGAGAATCATTTACAGTTGAAGAGAAAGAAAGTCTGTATAAATTCAGAGGGGGTCCTGTCGATCAACTTATGTGCTTTTCTTGACTCTCAGTGTTTCACACAGATTGTGAACAGCTATTGATAAATGCAGAAGTTGAGAAACTGTTTGAACTTGTCTACCAGAATCATTTTTATTTAAAAAATTATTGGGCTCATTATTTATCTGTAGTTCCAACTTTACTTCATGGCTGTAAGATGCAGTATCTTATTTAACTCTAGAAGTAAAATGTCTATTTCACTCTTAAAACATTCATTCACTCTATTCTCCTTTTATATATATATATATATATATATATATATATATATGCTAACATGTATGATCATATACACATTTACACACAGAAGTTGATGACGAAAACGATACATAGTATACATAACTCTACCAAGTTGACCATGTGTTCTCTGTGACGCCTATATATATCAGGGACGATAGAGAACACAGGAGAAAAGGCAATAAACCAGTGACACATTATGGTTCTTAAGCCAAGTCATCTTGCCAGGTGAGATAGTATATACCTTGTGGCTAAAAGTAGCTGTGGATACTAGTTTTTTCACATAGTGCAGAGATCAGTTCAGAACTCTCACGTAACGCTAAACCCATTTACCTTTGTTACCACCTGAGTGGCTCCTCTTAGTTTACCTCTTATTATCTACCTAAAGTTAAGCACAGAATTGCTTCTGAACAGATTTTTGTCTTTGTGATAAAGAACAGTTCATTTGGACATAGATTGCTTAATATTATTTTGTTAAGGACTCTTCTACCTTCTATTAATCTTTTTTGAAGTTCTTTAAGGCTCCATGCCCACTTTGTTAAATGTTATTTTAATATAATAGCCACATCCTTTTGTTAGTAGGTGTACAACCTAGAAAAATAAGTGATACAAAGTCTAGATCATACCTTAGCATAAATATTTTAAATACATTTATTTATATGTGATTGTAGTTTGTTTTAATTTAAGTAATTAGCAAGATGTAGATTTTTAGTATCTAAGTAGTGGTATAATGATGATTTGAATAAAATATTCTGAGAGTTGAAAGAAAAAGGAAATTGATCTAGTTGCTGTTTTAGTGAACCTTGTTAATAAAATACTACAGCATTCTTCTAGAAAATTTAAGTTGAGTATGTATTAGACCCTGAATAGGGAGCAACAGAAGGATATCTTTTAAATGATTATGCTCTAAAACTTAATGTTTAAAGAAAGATTCAGTGTATATGGGCACATATGAATTGAGTTACCTAGTAGTTAACTTACACTTTATTCTGGAATATTTCTCCCCCCATCTTGGAAATTAATATACTCTTAAGTGAAATATAAATAGTATTAAAATGAAAAACTACCTATGGATCTTTGTTTCTGAGGTTTTAGAAGGCAGGGGAATCTGTTATTTTTAGATGCAGAAGTGATGTCTCTACTTCTGAGTATATAGTTTCAGTAAATGTGTTTGTAAAGATATTAATTAAAGGACATAACTGGTATTGGGGTCTTTTATAGTATGATATTTCTACAGTGTTTAATTTGTGTCTGTTTTTGCATATGAAGAGACAACCTACCCCAAACTTCAGTTATTATGCTAGGCATCATCCTATGACTTCAAAATGAATCTAATTTGAACCACTCCTGGCATATACCATGTGTATGTCAAATGAAATGCACAATATCTTGTTGATTTTTAACCATTGTTACTTATGGAAGTATTTATTTTTCAAGACTAAAATCTTAATTTTCCTTGCATTTCTTTCCATATTAAAAAACCTTTTTCAGATCTAAAAGGGAAAATGTTAAAACAGGAGTAAAACCAGATGCGTCTGATCAAGAGCCGGAAGGCCTTACTCTTTTGGTGCCAGACATTCAGAAGACTGCTGAGATCGTTTATGCAGCCACTACCAGTTTGCGGCAAGCAAATCAAGGTACAGCACTAGTCCCTTTTGCTACATTTCCTTTGATACAAAGATGTTTTATTTACTCACTGAAAACTGCATTTTCTTCCCTCTGTTAATGGTTTTCCAGCAAGTTATTTACCTAAAGATTCTGCTGTGTCAGATTTCCAAGCTAATTATGAATAGTCTCTAATTTTAAAATATTAATCTCTACTGCATATGGTATCTAAGACTGTTAGTAGGCTGACAACATGCAATATAAATTTCTCTTTTCTTCCCATTGAAAGTTATGAAATTGAAAAATGCAATTGTATTAGATACCAGATAGCACATTAAATTAAAATTGGCATTTTCACATATTAACAATGGAAGATATAAGTGATTCTGCATCATCTATAGCTTCATTGCTGTGACTTTTGCCTGAATGGATAAAATCTTTTTAGCATTTTAAGAATTTAAGCTTTAAAGTTGATAAGATTTTTAGCCTTACTAGTTATTCTTATGAAATAGAAAGAAATCTTTTAATTTTAAAATGGGATAATAAGAAGATAATTATGAAGAGTTTGGTAATTTTTTTTGGCATTCAAAATTGGATCTCTAGAAATATACGGTGTTTTTTTGTTCTGCTCTTCAAAATGTATACTTATTTAATTTATCTTGAAATATTAAATAACAGAAAAAAAACTAGGTGAATATTCAAAGAAGGTGGCTATGAAACCCAAACCTTTATCAGTATTGAAATCACTTGAAGAAAAATATGTGGCTGTCATGAAGAAATTACAGTTTGGTAAGTTGAAATCATACTCTTCATTTTTCTGATCTCAATTCATAGTTTGTAATGGTGCTATTAAAATATGTTCTAGTAAAATTAGAATTTCAAACTTGCTTTTACCATGAATTATTCATATACTCTATGTATGTATGTAAGTATGCATATATATTGTTGTTGTTATTGTTTAGTCACTAAGTCATGTCCAACTCTTTTGTTACCCCATGAACTGTAGCCTGCCAGGTTCCTCTGTCCATGGGATTTTCCAGGCAAGAACACATGCAAAAATTTTTATCATCCTTCTGTCTCTGAATTTCTAGCTGTATTTACAGTTATGTTTGGGAATCATGATTCAGTAGAAACCTAGGGAAAAAAACAGAGCCAAATGTCTAACAAACAGGCAGAAAGTGGTTTTCTTTCTTTACCTCTCTGTGTCTCTATATCCTTGCCTGAAGGAAGCCAAAACTTGGGACTTGGAACTAAGTCTGTGACTCTTAAACCTTTTTAAAATTCCGTGGGATTTACTTTTAGAAAAGGTAGTTATGCATAGTTCTCTTGTAGCCTTTCCCATTACAAAACCCTTGGCAAGTAAGGACTGATGAAAAGATCGCTTAAGTACCCTTCATAACATGCTGATCTATAAACAAACACTAGACTTCCAACTTTTAATAACCACTTTTAACTGTTATTAAATGTCCCTCTTTATCCTTCTTGAGAACAAGCCCAAAGGACATTGACTATATTAAAAAGAACAGGGAAGTAGGAGTTCCCCCCCAAAATGTAGATTTATGTCATACTATCAGAGTCACAGGGCATAAGCCTTGATTAATGTTAGTCAGCTAGGAGGCTTCCCTCCTATCACTTAAAATCATGAACTCTACCGGTTGGACATGACTTTAAGTCTCAATGTAAATACATGATGTAAAAATTTCCTCCAGGCATAGCAACAGGGTCATATGTGTATCTGGTGAATTGCTATTTATAAAACTCAAAGGAAATTTTTCCCTGTATTATGTGAAAAGCAGTCAAGTTGGGCAGATGAATATCTCTGGTTTACACATTTGCTAACTGAAAGTATTCAGAAGTCTTGCTGAGACATAGTATATTTGTAGTGCACAGACCATAACACTGTATAGGCCTTCTCCTTTTTTGTAGATTATAAGCTTCTTGAAGGCAGATATATTTTCCTATTTATTATTTACCTCAAAGAACCAGGCCTAGGACCTTGCACTTAGTAAGTTCTTGGTAAAATTTATTGCATTAATGATAATTAAAATGTAGTTTTAATGTTTTTTTGGTATATTTAGAATTGTATGTAGACAAGATCAAAAGTTGCCATTGTTTCTTTGTATTTGCCCTAGTATTTGTAGGTACTTTTAATTTAGTGTTACAAGTTATTTAAGTATCTTTGTTTTAGTCCTTTGGTGGATTAGGTTTAATCTGAATTAGAGATAATTTTTTCTTTCTATTCTGTATGAATTTAACTTATAAGTAAAGAATAACTTTAAGTCCTTCCAAATCTTCCTAAATATATTATAAAGAATCAGCCCATTATTTATATTCTGTCAGAGTATTTAGGAGATTTTCCTAATATCCTCTTTTATCCTGTTAATTTAATTTCAAAAGTGATACAGAAGTAAACTGCAGCTTGTCACTTCTGTTTTCTGATTCCAAATCAGTGCAAATAGATAAAGTTTTATACTTTTTAGTATTTCATATTTTGAATTATTTTGGCAAAAAAAAATGTCATTCATTTTAAGAATAAACTTATCTACTACATATCATTTAAGTACTTAATATAATAAAATCTACGTACATGTCCAAACTGCAAATTAAAAGTCATTTCTGCCTTTGCTTCCATGATATAGTCTACCCTTCTAGCAGCGTTAACACACATGTGTAGGCATTACATAAACTCTGATAAGTTTGCCCTTCCTCCACGTTGCAGTCTCTCCATTTTGGGTGAAGAAGGGTTAGTGATTTATTTATTTGTGACTTTTGTTATTATAACAGCTATCCTCCATTCTGGTTCTCTTTTTTTTTTCAGTGTTTTTTTTTTTTTTTTTCCTTTTTCTTCTTTTAGATACATTTGAGATGGTTTCTGAAGATGAAGACGGGAAATTGGGTTTTAAAGTGAACTACCACTACATGTCTCAGGTGAAAAATGCAAACGACGCCAACAGTGCGGCCAGAGCCCGCCGCCTTGCACAGGAAGCCGTGACGCTGTCAACCTCACTGCCTCTGTCTTCCTCCTCCAGTGTGTTTGTGCGCTGTGATGAGGAGCGGCTTGACATCATGAAGGTAGAAAAAACAACTCTCTTCTTATCTCTGGCTAATCTAGTTATTCAGATATTCATATAAAATACCACTAGAAATAGCGTGAAGTTTTAATACATTTAATAAAAATTCTGTTGACTGTTTTTGGATATCAATAAAGGAATTCTTTTTCTAATGTTAGTTCAGAGTATGTGAATGAGCGTACCAAGTACCAGTCAAAAAAAAAAGATCTAGAAATACCTACCCCGAACAAAGGCTGTATACAGCCTGTCATAGTTTTAGAGCACATTATCAAAGGATTTAATGCTGATCGGTAGGGAAAAAGTCACAGGATTTCTTCCTTATAATCCAAAATACTTCTATCAGGTTTTATATTATCAGTCTTCAGGTTTTTTTTTTTTCCCTAGGAAATGTAATGTATTTACAGATTCATGTGATCTATGATGTAAGTAGTGGTAGTACAATAATAAATAAAACCTTCAGCTTTATGTTTTAACACTGGTGAACTGACCTCAGATTCCAAGAGATGCTGCAGCAAGTAACTTTCAAAGCTTTGATCCCTGGGGTGGGAGGAACCTTTCTTTACATCATTTAACTAATGGGTTAGTCTGGCTTCCTTAGATACACAGCTGAAACTATTGATCCATTGATTTGAGGAAAGTTTTTTGTTTGCTTGCTTTTTTTGGATAATATTTCAGTAGAAATCTCACAGACCTTGCTTATTGACCACACTTTTCCTTGTTACAAACAGTGGAGCCAATTATTAGATGATTATCTAGAGAAGTATTTTATCTGTAAGTGGCCCACATAAATTCAGACTTGTGACTTTGTTATTATGCTGCACCTAACATAAAGAATCCCAAATTGAATCCACAAAACATAAATCAGAGTTGAAACAGATTGAGACTGTAGTACCACTTGCCTTCAGGACCCGAGGCTTTGCTGCTTGCGTCTTGTACACTAAATATCTATTGATTCAAACATAATTCATTAAATAATTCTAATAGTCACTATTGGGTTTTTTAGACTACCAATAACCCTAAGGGAAGACTTCCCAGGTGGCACAGTGGTAGAAAATCTGCCTGCCAATGCGGGAGATGTGGATTCAATCCCTGGATCGTGTAAATCCCCTGGAGAAGGAAATGGCAGCCTACTCCATATTCTTCCCTGGAAAATCCCACAGACAGAGGAACCTGGCAGGCTACAGTCCATGGGGTTACAAAGAGTCGGACATGACTGAGCGCGCACGTGTGCATACACACACACACACACAGCCCTAAGGGACACACCTATTGTTCTCTCAGAACCTTTGGTCATTAGTTGTTACGTGAGAATTTTATTTGTGTTACCTATTTGTCTCATTATCCCAGAAGATAATATTTAAAAGTAAGTTATTTCTCAAAACATTAACTTGATGATTTGAAACAGAAAATTACTCTCATACATTTGAGATAATGATGTATTAGAGTCTCAAATTGTTGACAGTATGGTAGAGATCATGAAGGAAAGCTCTTAGGAAAAAAGGTAACTTAATATTTTAAAAGGTATTTGCTGTTCAGGTAAGCTTTCCTGTTGGCAGTTGGGCATTTCTCTTTTAAAAGCCCGTTTTCACCAAAACAAAATCAGTTTAATCATAATTTAAAACCGTTTCCTGTTCCTGTGTATGTTTTTAACTTTTACTTTATTTTTAGCACATTTTGACTGAGATGTATATAGGATTTAAGAAGATTATTATGAGTTGTTTTTTTAAAAACAGTATTTAAAAATAGTAACATAGGCTTTTGTACTCGTATGTGCATACTAGGTTCTGATAACAGGTCCTGCGGACACTCCTTATGCAAATGGCTGCTTTGAGTTTGATGTGTATTTTCCTCAAGATTATCCCAGTTCACCCCCTCTTGTGAATCTAGAGACGACTGGTGGTCATAGTGTGCGATTCAATCCAAACCTTTATAATGATGGCAAGGTAACGCAATTGAAGTCCTTTGTTTTTAATGCCGAAGTATTGTAACCCAAAGGTTCTTTGTAATTTGAACTGAAATTTTCCTTTAGCTATCTTCCCTTCAAAACACATGAGTTTCTTCATGTTTCTCTTCCCTGTAATCAAAAATCAGCCTCAGGATTGAGAGAGGAAGAACCGGACAGGGCAAAAACACAATGGCGTTACAAACCACTTCCAGTTTTAAGGAGTTATTGTGAGGGACTGACTTACTCAGCACATTCCTTGGTCAGCTGAGGGCTGTCTCCACTCAGAAAATAGTGGAGCCAGATGTCCGTCTTTGCCACTCACCTTTCTTTACTTTCTGTATCTTTAGTTCCAGTTACCTTTTCACAAGTGCCTAAAGATACTATCCATGTTTTCTGATATATACCATTAAGTCTGATTTGTGTTAAATTTTTTTTTTTTTATTTGTGTTAAAATTTTTTATGTTTTCTTATAAATAGAAAAATTGATTCCTATCCCTGCCCCCCCAAAATGTGTAATAAAAATATAAACGAGGCATAATAAAAATCCTTAAAAATGAGATTTAAAAGAATAATCACTTTTCAAAGTAACTTTGGTTTGATGAAATTTCGGTAGTAAATTCTATGCTGAGTGTATTCAATATTTCAAAATTACTCAAAGGTCAGAAGCAATTTCTCAACTTCACAAGTAGACAACTTTGCTGATATGAGAATAGCAGATGTGTGAAGTTGATCTGGTTTATTAGAGATGGCCGAAGTTTTCCCTTGGTTTTGCCTTCCTGTTTTTAAAAGGTGCAGCTTGTCTCAGATCTGTGCTTACAAGTTATCATTTTGTATTCACCATATGCTCAAATCACAAAGTTGGAATTCATTTTCTGGTTTTATTATAGGATACTCAACTAGAGGTAGACCCTACTTTGTTTGAGAAAGCAAAGAACAAGTCTTTTATAACCGAGCAAAGTAGACAAGAGAGATCGGAACTTAAATAGAGTTTAAGTGTAAATGTTAAATATTATTTAAGAAATTATTAATACTTCCTTAAGAATTACTGGTATAGGTAACAGGTGAAGGACTTAAGATTCCAGGTGGCGTGATATGTGTGCTGGTGCTTTAAATGATAATACCCAAAGCTGTTCATATGCACATCTTTTAAAATTATTAGTGAATTTACTAAATGAATTAATGTATTTTGCATTGTTGTTCTCACAGAGCATTGAAAGTATAGCAAGGAGATGTATTTCTGCTTTTTTAAAGACTGCTTATATTCCAACTTTGTTGCCCATTGCACAAAATTGTTAGTTTACAAGTGCAGATAACATGTCTCAGCTTCTCTTTTTTCCTCGGGTAAATATTGACCTATGTTTGGCAGATGCTTTGAGTTCATTCTTGCTCTGTGAGTGAACAAGTAACTAGTGTCTTCAAATTTGTTCTGAGGCACTCTGGGGATCCTCAAGATCATTTCAAGGCATCTGCAGGGTCCTCCCTTTTGCTGCTTCATGCTTCTGTGAGGCCAGATTTTAGTCAGGCATTTCAACCAAAACAATATATTACAACAAATGGAATGTAGAGGCAGATATAAAATCAATATCTTTTCTATTAAGCTATATCCCATTTCAAAATTTTTAAAGAGATTTTAAATGTAAAATAATACCACTTTTCCTCACCAAGAATTTTGTTGTTGATGATGTTGTTGTTTGTTACTTCTATTAATCTGTGATAACTGCTAATTGATTTTTCATTAATGAAGAAATTGTAATGCCACATAAATTTGGATCACATATGAAGATACAAATTTGTTTTAACAGACCTAACCTTAGTTTTGTTTGGGGCTGTAAAACTCAGATACTTGGACATAGTAACATTTCAATTTTATTCCTAGTTCTGGATGTTTACTTTTAAAAAGCATGCCTTTCAATTCTGTTTACAACTTTTCCCCCTTCTTTCTCAGGTTTGTTTAAGCATCTTAAATACATGGCATGGAAGACCAGAAGAGAAGTGGAATCCTCAGACCTCAAGCTTTTTGCAAGTAAACAAATTTCTCTTACAGTTTCACTTAGAAAATAAAGAACCAAAAAAAAAAAAAGAAAATAGAGAACCATCTATGTTTAAGAACATTTTTTTTAGTGACCAAGAATAAACATAGTAAATCATTAAAAATAAAAATGTAGATTGATAGAAAGTACATATGAAATAGCTTATAGGTAAGCAATTAGTACAGTGGAATTATATCTCATTTGGAGTTGAGATTCTTAAGTTAGGACATTAAAATTTTCTTTTTGCCAAAATTCCCTGTTAAAAAATTCCCTGACTTGCCTTAAAGTACACTCAGGTGCAACAGGATCAGATAAGTCATATTAGCCTCTCCCATCTCCCAGTCAGTCCCTACTGGCTCAAACTCAGGTGAGTAGAATTTAATAACTACTAGTATTACATATCTCTCCACCCATGATATGATTCTTCTATAATCTAGTTAATAATGGGACTCATCTGAGATTTAGAAGTACTGTCCAAGAATTCATAAATCTTGAGATTTGCCATTCTTATTTTGCAGAGCACTTAACACATGTATTTCATTGCCTTGAAATTTTCTAAGTTAATTTTCACAAGACATTGGACTGCATAAAATAAAATGTTCTATATTAATACTATCCCATCAAATCTTTTTTGGCCAGTGCTTTGTCTTAATAGTTCAGAATTCCAACAAAGAGACAGACATATTAATGATAGGAGTTAACTATGTTGCTTGATCCTTAAGGTAACAGAAACAAATCGCTGTTGCTCCATAATAGTTTAAACTCCACATTTACAGTTTAGTGTTTAAGAAAGACAACCATAAATTATCCGCAGGTAAGCCTATTAAAGTTGACCTACCTTGAAAGGATTCTTTTCCTAATTCTTACTTTGTATTTGATAAAAGAGATATGAAAGATCATTCTTTAGGATGTGACTCTGTTAGGTTTTCTAAAAAGACCTTGCAGCATTCCCATGAATTAAAGAAATAGTACTGTAATATAAATTTATTTTCCTTTTGCTATTCGGAGATCCAAGAAAAAGATTATATGATTCATTCAAAGTAACTAAAGTTATTAGAATATTTCTCCCAAGTACCTGCTTCTTCATTTTAGAAATGATTATGTAGGGGGAGGTATAAATTAGGAGTTTGGGATTAGCAGCTACAAAGTACTATATATAAAATAGATAAGCAACAGGGTCCCACTGTATAGTGCGGGGCTCTATATTCATTATTTTGTAGTAACCTATAATGGAAAAGAATATGAAAATGAATATATATATATATATTCACTTTTGCTGTATACCAGAAACTAACACAATATAGTAAATCAACAGAACTTCAATTAAAAAAGATAAAAAGTGATATGTTCAAAAAGTTTAAAGTATTTTTCTACATGTATGTTACTCTTGTCAACAGAAGCTGTTTTTATGACGAGTTTTACTCTGTAAGGAAACTAAGAGATAGCCTATTTTTCATGACTTATACCTGAGAATTGGAATCAATTTTTGAATTTTTTGTTGAGTTTATGTAGTTTTAAAAATAAGTTTACAGTTAATCTTCAGATTTTCTCAGTTTAAAATTGTATTTGCTGGGACTTCCCTGGCAGTCAGTGGCTAACACTCTGCTTGCAGTGCTGGGAGCACAGGTTCAGTCCCTGGTTGGGGGCCACAAGCATGTAGGCCATGGGACACGGCCAGGAAAAAGGAAAAAATTGTATTTCCTTTTAACTTTTTCATTGCCTGTATGTCAAGTATATACCAAAAATCCTGGGAGATAAGGAAGCTTACTCGGAAGCATTTAAATTTTACAATTTTGGAAACTTACTACCCTCACATAAATTATTGTCTCCTCTGTGTTTTCTCTTTAGGGCTTTTTGTCTTACACATAGTTCACATAGTTATAATTAACATTCAGTTCAGTTCAGTTCAGTCACTCAGTCATGTCTGACTCTTTGCGACCCCATGAATCGCAGCACGCCAGGCCTCCCTGTCCATCACCAACTCCCAGAGTTCACCCAAACCCATGTCCATTGAGTCAGTGATGCCATCTAACCATCTCATTCTCTGTCATCCCCTTCTCCTCCTGCCCTCAGTCTTTCCCAGCATCAGGGTCTTTTCCGGGGAGTCAGCTCTTCACACCAGGTGGCCAAAGTATTGGAGTTTCAGCTTCAACATCAGTCCTTCCAGTGAACACCCAGGACTGATCTCCTTTAGGATGGACTGGTTGGATCTCCTTGCAGTCCACGGGACTCTCAAGAGTCTTCTCCAACACCACAGTTCAAAAGCATCAATTCTTCGGTGCTCAGCTTTCTTTATAGTCCAACTCTCACATCCATACATGACCACTGGAAAAACCATAGTCTTGACTAGACAGACCTTTGTTGGCAAAGTAATGTCTCTGCTTTTTAATATGCTGTCTAGGTTGGTCATGACTTTGCTTCCAAGGAGTAAGCGTCTTTTAATTTCATGGCTGCAGTCACCATCTGCAGTGATTTTGGAGCCCAGAAAAATAAAGTCAGCCACTGATTCCACTGTTTCCCCATCTATTTGCCATGAAGTGATGGGACCGCATGCCATGATCTTAGTTTTCTGAATGTTGAGCTGTAAGCCAACTTTTTCACTCTCCTCTTTCACTTTCAACAAGATGTTCTTTAGTTCTTCTTCACTTTCTACCATAAGGGTGGTGTCATCTGCATATCTGAGGTTAATGATATTTCTCCCGGCAATCTTGCTTCCAGCTTGTGCTTCCTCCAGCCCCACGTTTCTCATGATGTACTCTGCATATAAGTTAAACAAGCAGGGTGACAATATACAGCCTTGATGTACTCCTTTTCAAACTCTTTGGAACCAGTCTGTTGTTCCATGTCCTGTTCTAACTGTTGCTGACCTGCATACAGGTTTCTCAAGAGGCAGGTCAGGTGGTCTGGTATTCCCATCTCTTTCAGAATTGTCCACAGTTTATTGTGATCCACACAGTCAAAGACTTTGGTATAGTCAATAAAACAGAAATAGATGTTTCTCTGGAAATTCCTTACTTTTTCGATGATCCAGCAGATGTTGGCAATTTGATCTCTGGTTCCTCTGCCTTTTCTAACTAACATAGTAGATAATTACTATGTGTTCACGTAACACTATGTGTTCACGTAACACTAGAGCATATCCATCTTTCTAGCTTATATTTTTATAATTTCTAATTGCTATGTAATAATCTTTTGATTTCTTAAATAATTGAACCATTTCTCCATTTTTTTTACTAACTTTCACTTTCATTATTTCCGTTTTACGGATAATACCGTTATTATATCACTTTCCCTATACTTTAGATGGCTTACTAAATACTTATTTCCAGATCTGTGACAAAATTGACTTGAGCAAGAGTAAGAGAGGCTATACATTTTTTGTGGCAAGAGTGAATAGCCTTGTTTCTCCAGACCTTAGGGGAAACTTTCAGTCTTTCCCCATTGAGTGTGATCATAGCTGTGGGTTTTTCATATATTTCTTTCGTCATGTGAGGACGTTCCCTTCTCCTCCTATTTCCTTGAGTATTTTCATCATGAACAGATGCTGGATTTTGATAAATGCTTTTTTTGCATCTGTTGAAATGATTTTTATTTTTAATTTTTATTCTATTAATATGATGTTGTTTTTTTTTAATGAATCAATCTTGCTTTCCTAGGGTAAAGCTTAGTTAGTTGGTCATGATGTGTGATTCTTTACATATGTAATTGGATTCAGTTCACTAGTTCTTTTCCTTTTCTTTCTGTCTGTGTCGGGCAGCTTGTGGGATCTTAGATCCCCTATCAGGTACTGAACCTCAGCCCAGGCATTGAAAATGTGGACTGCCAGGGAAAGGCCCAGTTTGCTAGCATTTTGCTTGAGGATTTTTGTACCCATATTTCTAAGAAACATTGCTTTGTAGGGTTTTTCGGTGTGTCATACTGCTTTATAAACTAGAAATAAATACATCTAGGCAGGAATGCATTGCCCCTTGTTCTCTGTTAGAAACTTTCTTCAGAGACAGACTACAGAGCCTTAGGAAAAAGTAATTTCTTTTTATTTAGATTTTGGGACCCACAATTACTGTTTTACTCTTTTGTTTGTACCCATAAAAGTACTTTTGCCAGATTAAAAATCATCCTCAAAAACTTCTGAAGGTTATATGCAATTTAAAAGATTTCCATAATATTTGGAACAGTGACAAACATTATTAGAATTGCTTAGTTTCTTTGTAATGAGGCCCTTAAAGGAATATTTATTTGTGTAAAAATATAAAATTTTGTAGTGTTATGTCATAGGTCTCATATCCAGCAGTAACCTAGTAATAGTCTTGATTATTTGCATAATTTAAAGTCAAAAGTCATATCATTCCTTAGAACTATCATCAAGAATTACTACATTTTATCAATAACACCAAATTCTACAGTCGCTTATGTGACTGGTTTTTACTGTTGCTATAGTATACCTAAAATATACATTAATGTCTTATAAATAATTTGTTACAGTTGGATGTTAATAAAGATGTCATGCAAGAGTAAACATACTTAATGTCACATAATCAACCATTCATAAACCTATGTATAATATAATTATAAATCCTAACATTTTTCTTAAAATTGAAAGTTCTGGAAATCACCCACTGATTATAGTCCTACCCAGTAGCAGCATAATTTTCCATAGAGGAGGGTACTTGCTATTTTGAAAAGCTAAAGCATTTTAACTAAGACTTGTGTCTTTCCCATTATCCTAAACGTGTTATTTCGTATAATATAGTTTCTTGTTACAGATTAATATTTTGGATTGTATAGTCTGTACTTTGCTGTGTTTGAAATATCTATAATAAATTTTTTTAATGTAACAGACTAAGTCAAAGAATTAAATCTTCTGACATGATATAATTTGAAAATAAAGGCATTGATAGAAGACAAGATTGCTGACTGGTTGATGCCCTAATAGCAGATGTTAGAGCAAGGTTAAAATTTTTGCTTGACACAGTTAATGAAAGAAAGCTGTTATATGATTCTTGGTTTAGTCAGCCTCTGAATAAATTATAATGAGAACATCTTGCAATTTTGTGGATACTAATGTAAAGCTAGAGGAGAGGGACAGTGAATTGAGCCTGTGAATTAAAGTTTTTTTTTTTTTTTACTCTTGACTTCATGAAAATATCAGAGGACTGACTAAAAATCAGTGAACTTACACTATGGAATGAAAATATATTCTGTTTATTATTAGGTTAACTTTAGTATAACTTATGTACATAATATGTTATCTAGTAGATGTTTTTATGCTAATTAATGACTCATTCTAAGAAAGCACTTCAGCCAGATATAGCTATGATGAATATTGGGTATTTTTTGGTTTGTTTGTTTTTTGGTTTAATCCAGGAAGCTCTTAAGTTTTGTTGATCAAAATGGAGCTCATGCTGACTCCTTTTTGCGTACCCATAAGTTAAAATATATTGTTTTTAGAGTAAGAGTGATTTTGTTTTGTGTTTTGCTGTCCTCTGGATGCATGATGTCATTTTTACTCCAAGAAAGAATAGCTGTTGTGTATTAATTACACTTACTTATGAGTCCTACTGTCTTATACCCCTTGACACCTTATTTAGTTCTCACAGGCATCCTACAATGTAAGTAGGTGTGGTTTCTATTTTACAGATGACCAAAATACAGACTCTGAGGGGATGGAGTTATTCTGCCTGTCTTGGTCTCTCTCACTTCATAGCATAGTGTTTCTCGGAGTTAGATAAATCATTAATTTCAAATATTGAAAATCAAACCGTTTTAAAAAGGAGAAATCCTTCTTCTCAAGGATTTATTTACTGGTTTTTCATGGGAGTGTTTTTTGGGCTACAGTAAGGTGTGCTGTGATTTAAAATGAGTAAATATGTCAGATAATGCAAGACTCCAGAAATTCCATAAAATGAATCTTTTGACTCCTTAATAGCTTGTTTCACTGAAGAAAAATGAAGCAGCATTTATGTATCTCCTAAAAGGTATATGTTAAAAAAAAGTGAATAGAAGATGCCCATTAAAAGTAGATAATGTCACCCAGGGATAAAAGAACACATGTTATCAATTACTCTTTGAATTTTATTTCAGAAATATTGATCTCTGCTAATGTGTTATCAAATGCAAATGTTATAATTCAGTTTTTTAGCAGAAAATGTTATACTCAAATTTATGTCTCTAGTTTTATGTCTATAGTTTTCTTTGTTCTATACAAAAAACATCTATTTTTTTCATTTCCTTTATATAGTTTAGCTATTTAAAAAAAAACAAATGTGGTATGAATCTGAAGTAGTTTATAAATTGTTTGAATCTCCAGCTGCCTGAGTTTTTTAAACTGTATTTTGTCTCAAAGAATGTGAGCTTAAGTAAATAACTGAATCCCATGTTACAAAATTTCTTTCTCTGCTTTTGTAGAAAATGAGGATATACCCTACTGATAAGAGGAAGGTTATTTAAAAGGGAAGAGGAAAGGAAATAGTAAATATCCCCTGGAAGATTATTTCAGAAGTATCAGATTTGAGTTGAGGGCAAGTATATAGCCAAGGGAAATCACTTTCCTTCAGTAATACATTTAATTTCAGTAAGTTTAAAAAATTATGAGATCTTTGCCTCAGAATTAATACACATTAAATTTTTTGTCTATAGTTGAGTTTGACCTCAATATCATGGTTACTTCAGGTCATATTTCACCTTATCTATTCATAGCTCATATATTTCAGGTTCAAGTTTCCAATTTTTAACAGTTTTTATTTTAAGAAAATCTACTCTTTTTCTAAGGTGCATATCCTTGACTTTGCTTAATTATCTTTCCCAGTGAAAATGTTGTTAATCCTTTTTAATTTATGAAGTGGGCAGATTGTAGCTAATATTTTCCGGCCTTCAAAGATGTCATATTAGCTTGTTATATATTAGCAAGCAATACTATATTAATAAGAGTGACCTCTCAGTATTGATTATATCTAGAAAAACAAACCTGGTGTATAAGTAGGGGATTAGAGGTGGTCTTAGAACCATATCATCTTGCCAGTGAAGGGTCTAGTAAGAAGATTTTTGTGATATTGTGAAAGTTAATTTTACTTGAAATTGAAGTAGAGACTGCCTCATGTAGTTTTCCTTACGAGTGAGTATTGTTAAGAGTACATTGTTAGCGTCATGCTCTTTAAGGACAATTTGAGCAAAATGATGTCTACATTGATATGAGATGTTTATAAGCAAGTGTTTTTTCAGTAGCTTTAGGAAAGATCTTTTAGGGTCTTTTAGGAAAGATCTTCATACCTATTTTTGTTTTTCAAGGCTTCAAGAATGTAAAATATATGATATATAAATATGTAAGATTAAGCTGTACCTTTTCTTTAATAAAATATTTCAGTGTCAGTTATTAACATCGACTTTATGGTGATAAAATCATGTGGAAGCACTTACTTAAAGGGCCTCCTAGTTGATGAAGCAAGGTATTAGTTCCCTGGTAGTAAAAATGTCCTGTCATAACTGTTTTTTGTTTCTTTGTTTCAGGTGCTGGTGTCCGTTCAGTCCCTTATATTAGTAGCGGAGCCGTATTTTAATGAACCAGGATATGAACGGTCTAGAGGCACTCCCAGTGGCACGCAGAGTTCTCGAGAATATGATGGCAACATTCGGCAAGCAACGGTTAAGTGGGCGATGCTGGAGCAAATCAGAAACCCTTCCCCGTGTTTTAAAGAAGTATGTTCAATGAAATTAATGAAATACTTTTTAAAGACACTATAGAATGTAGTTTATTAGTGTTATACTTGCATTTATATTTAGAGTATCTGTGGTGTAATTTACTCTTGTCTTTAATCATTAAAAATCAGTGGTAGTATAGTACAGATGAATTTTTTAAACCATTACTTCCGAAAAGACATCTGAGTGTATTTTTGAACAGTTTTATTAATTCTTTATTTTTCATGGCTGCCATTCTACTAGCATAATGTCTGTGCCAGTTATGTTAATATATGCTAGAATATGTTACTAAAATAGTCCTCATAAAAATAGTTTGGTTTTTTGATATTATTATTAGAGGTTAAGATATTTTTCTTGGAAAAGGAAATGGCAGCCCACTCCTGTATCCTTACCTGGGAAATCCCATGGACGATGGAGCCTGGTGGGCTACAGTCCATGGGGTGGCATAGAGTCGGACATGACTTAGCAACTGAACGGCAGCAGCAGTGAGATACTTCAGTAGTTATCTTGCAGATAGAAACTCTGCCCTTATACTAATATCTGTGAGCCAACATTGAAGAAAAAGATAGTTTTCTTTTCTTTGGGAAAAAGTTGGATTACTTTCTGAAACCTGTCTTGATACTGTGACATGCCTTTATTCTACCACATCCTGAAGTGTGGCTCTTTTCCTGGGTTTAGTTACCTCTCTTTAGTCTGCCTAAAATATGATTATATTTTTCACTTGTCATATCAGATTACTTCATCATATCTTAACACTATAACTCTGTCATGCAACATTTTTGTTCTTAGATTGTACTAGAAACCACAATACTTTAGAGGAAAAATTGGCGTATTTACCTGACAGAAAATTGATCTTTAGTATCTTTAAAGATATTTAAAATCTTTAAAGATCTTATAATATTTTTAAATTGATTGTTAAATTGATTTTTGTTAAGCAAATATTGTGTTATTACTATGTAGCTATATGTACGAAGTTAAAAAGTGGCATCATTGAATCTATTGAAGGAGTATAAAAACGTTTCTTCCTTTTGTTATTACTAAATGATTTTGCACTTTGAATGACAAAGTTGGATATTTATTTTTGCAATTTTTGTATTCAAGGCTGTGGATAATTATTACTTTTCCTAATATAACAGGAAATACAAACATGCATTTCTTTATATTCTGAAGCATAGTGTTCTGTCCCTTTTCAAGCTTGGGTAACTTACATTAAGTAACTTGTTTCAGAACCAATATGTAGGTATTGCACTAAGGTACTCCGAACCCAAGGAAAAACAAAACTCAGTTCCTGCCCGTGAAAAACTTAACGTTGCTCCTGTTTGTATCATAAACTAATTTCTCAGTGTCCTTAAGACTCAATGTATCCAGACACATAAACTACTTGACACCTCTACTAGAGTATATAATAACCACCTCAAACCTGAACACTGTAAAACTGCACTTCGATTCTTCCTTCCTTCCTTCTTTCAGTAAAAGCAGCATTTAAACCCCAGACCTTAGCCACTTGTGGCTTCGTCCTTTTATTCACATACTGCTGCTGCTGCTAAGTCGCTTCAGTCGTGTCCGACTCTGTGCGACCCCATAGACGGCAGCCCACCAGGCTCCGCCGTCCCTGGGATTCTCTAAGCAAGAACACTGGAGTGGGTTGCCATTTCCTTCTCCAATGCATGAAAGTGAAAAGTGAAAGTGAAGTCGCTCAGTCGTGTCTGACTCTTCACGACCCCATGGACTGCAGCCTACCAGGCTCCTCTGTCCATGGGATTTTCCAGGCAAGAGTACTGGAGTGGGGTGCCATTGCCTTCTCTGTACTCACATACTACATTCAGTCTATTCATTGAATCTTGCTCTGTGCTTATCATGGCTCTTCATGTTAGGTTGTTTCTTACTCATTTTGTATCCTTGTACGCATCAAACTCCATAACTTACTGGTGAGTTTAATAACATCCATTCCCAGGCTTTCCTAATGATTTTTCCATTTTAAGTATTGTCTTTTCTTTAGGGGAGACAAGCTCATTGGGTAGTGTAGTAAGTAGCTCACACAGAATACAGAATAATAATTCCCAAATGACCTATTTTCTAGCTTAACTTTGTCAAAAACAGACTTTTATTACCCACACAGAAATTTTAGTTTTCCAAAGAGAGAAGTTTAAAAAATTTGAATGTAAAGTATATTTATCACATGGAGATAAGCTTCATAAAATAAAATCTTGTTTATTAAGTTATCCAGAAGACAAAATTAATAGTGCCTGTTTTAGGGCTGGGTACTGATTTTTATGCAAATACCTGTGATTTAGAATCTCTTTACCCATCCTGATGTTGTTTGAGTTCTCTTTGAAAGATAGAAATTGACAGTTTTTCAGTACTTTTTCTCCTAGTTATTAATTTATTTACATTTACTTCTGATTCTGTTGTGTTCTAGATATTTTACGTTCTCTGGATAAGATTAACTAATGAAATGTCTGAGTGGGATAGGATATTACTTTTTGCTCTAGAACCTGGCTGTTTGAACATACATCATCTGATGATATAATCCTGGTTCTTCCCTGTTGTTAATAATAATGTACAGTTCACCACACTGAGTCTCCGGAGACAAAAAAAAAAAAATTGCCGTATCTTTTAAATGTTATTTCTTTGTAATGCCACATATGCTGTCTTTTAACTTCTGACCTGGTCACCTTGTGTCCTCTGGCGGGGTTTACCCTTAAGGTCATACACAAGCACTTTTACTTGAAGAGAGTGGAGATCATGGCTCAGTGTGAGGAGTGGATCGCCGACGTCCAGCAATACAGCAGCGACAAGCGGGTGGGCAGGACCATGTCTCACCATGCGGCGGCGCTCAAGGTGAGTCGCCCGCCCTCCCGGGAGCCTTGCCAGTGGCTCTAAAAGAGGAGGTGTATGTTCCTAACAGAACTGTGACCACTAGCAAGAAACGTTAAATGTATTAAGTTCAGAGGCTCCCCAAAGTCTACAGAGAAGATACATTCCTTCTAATAATGAATTGACAGTTCCTCAAATTAAAAATGAGTACAGGAACTGAGCCAGTAGAGCTTCATAGAGTTGTTTGAAGATGATGGCGAGATACTGCACTGTGTTCCTCTGGGCCTCTTCCTTTGCAGAATTTTGATACTTGGAGTAGTGAGGGAGATGGTAGAGCCCCCGACAGCTGATTGGTGTGGTAGTTCGTGTCTGTGATACAAATCTGTTTGGGAGGAAGTGAGCTGTTGTTTTCGACTTGGGTGTTCAGAGAATGGAAATGTAGAACATGATGGTTTGGGAGTGAGTGGATTTTTTTTTTCTTTTTTTGGATGTGGGAATCATAGCTTCAACAGCCACTCTTTCTTCCCTGCTTTGGGATATCTGCTCGCCTCTGTTCCTTTTATTCTCCGTTGCTTATGATTATCTCTACTGGCTCCTTTCCTTCTAACTGTAAAAGTATCTTCACTTAAAATGATTAGATGATAATGATAAGGGTTTATTAGTTTTTTATTGGTGAATTTTTTAAATATTCCTGTTTCTTCAGGTTACACACAGAAATATTTACACACAGAATGTAAAACCATGTGATATCTGAGGCTTGCTTCAAAATAAAACAAGAAAAGTGGTGGGAATATAGATGAAGGAAGACTAGCCATGAGTTGTAAATGCTGAAGTAGACTCAAGGGAGTTTTATTTTATTTTATATTCTGCCTACTTCTGTGTATGTTTGAGATTTCCCATTTTATATAAAAACCTTTATTTTTTTAAATTTTATTTATTTTATTTTATTTTTTTTTATTAGTTGGAGGCTAATTACTTCACAACGTTTCAGTGGATTTTGTCATACATTGATATGAATCAGCCATAGAGTTACATGTATTCCCCATCCCGTTCCCCCCTCCCACCTCCCTCTCCACCCGATTCCTCTGGGTCTTCCCAGTGCACCAGGCCCGAGCACTTGTCTCATGCATCCAACCTGGGCTGGTGATCTGTTTCACCATAGATAATATATATGCTGTTCTTTCGAAACATCCCACCCTCCCCTTCTCCCACAGAGTTCAAAAGTCTGTTCAACTTTTTCTCCTTGACATCTGCATCTTACTAAGATAGTTTTATCTTGCCCCATTTATAAAAATGTTTTTGCCTTTTTACTACCAAACTAGAGCTCTTAATACTTTTGCCTCTGTTTTTAAATAACCCTCTCACCAAAGAGCATTTTGCAGTTGAATTTCCATTCTGTGAAAGTTACCAACTCTCTGATTCTTAAAGCCAGTGAGTGACCCTGGCCTCCCCTCTACAGACTCATCCCCCCTTCAGGCCTTTACAGATGTTGCTTTTCATCTGCTGTGCTGGCTCATTTCCATTCAGTTTTCATCTTAAATTTTGCTTCATGGAACCTGCCTTGACTTTTAAATTGGATGTTTTCAGTATAATCTCTTGTAACACCGTACCTACCTATTAAAAACCGTCACAACGCTGATCTAATGTTTGTGTTCCCCCTGTACTTTTCACCTCTGGACTGTCTTTTCACTTGTTTCTTCTAGTGCAAGCTTTTAAAAGTTGTCTGCTCTTAGCTTTCTCAAAGTTGTATTACTGGCATATTACTTGGATATCCTGTCTTTCTAACTTTCTGTATTTACTTAATTTTAAACACTCTTCTCTGTCTTAAAATCTTCAGATTATATTTATACCCCCTTCATCTAGCACACCCATCTGTTCAGTGCTGCCTTCATACAGAAATTTCCCTACCCATTTTTGTTTCCAGTGCCCATAGCTCAGTCTTCCTGTCCTCCCACTCCCACCCTTGCAGTTTTTTCTGTAACACATAACCAGATCGGCATCTTCCCAAGTGTGTTTAGATATGTCTTTCCCTGACACAAAAACTCAGTGGCTAAAGTCCAGCGTCTTTGGCTTTGCTGCTTCAGTTGGTATGTTGCTTTTATCTCAGATTCTCATGGTCTTTTGTTTCTGTGTCATCCTGATTTAAAAATCTTTCTCTCTGAATCAGTCTACATTTTCATCATCTGAGATACACTTCTGCTGCTGAATGCTAATCGAGAAAAGCATGCAGCTGCTCTTTGATTTCACAATAAAGGCATAGTATTCCCACCTTAACTGGGCCTCCATAATTGTCAATTTTGTTTTTTCTTCTTCTTTTTTTTGTTTTTGTTTTTTCTTCTTTAGCTAATGTTTTCTCCTATTGCTCAGTGTAGAAAAGAAATTGGGGCTAGAAAAATTTTAAGTTGCCAGTATGTAAATATACTTTGAAGCCTTACAAATGGCTGCAAATGTATAGTTGTCTTATCTTGCTTATGTATATAATAAGCATACATATTACATTTGGCTGGAATTTAGGCTCTTTTAAGTCAGAGATCATATAGTTGGTCCTCTGTATCCACAGGGGATTAGTTCCAGGATCCCCTGCAAATACCAAGATCCACAGATGCTCAAGTCCCTTAGAGAAAATGGCATTGTATAGTCGGTCTCTATCCAGCTGTATCTTCCTTATTTTACTCATTGCTTTTTACATTATTACTGTTGAACACACTGCCTTGTTCTAAGAATGTTGGTTAATTTTCAGCGTCAGCTATTTACATGCCTAATTTTCAAAGTCCTTAGTGTGAGATTTGAGATCCTTTGTCTCTCACTGCTACTGCTAAGTCACTTCAGTTGTGTTCAACTCTGAGCGACCCCATAGATGGCAGCCCACCAGGCTCCCCCATCCCTGGGATTCTCCAGGCAAAAACACTGGAGTGGGTTGCCATTTCCTTCTCCAGCGCATGAAAGTGAAAAGTGAAAGTGAAGTCTCTCAGTCGTGTCTGACTCTTAGCGACCTCATGGACTGCAGCCTACCAGGCTCCTCCGTCCATGGGATTTTCCAGGCAAGAGTACTGGAGTGGGGTGCCTTTGCCTTCTCCTATCTCCCACTAGAAAGTTATAAACTAAAGCTTAATGTTTGTAAACAACCAACCACTCTCTATTAACATCTCTATATCCTTCCATACATGGTAGTATAGGGTAATACAAAGTTAGGTACTCTTTCTAGATCTATTTTTTTCATTTGTTTACATTTTTAAAAATTCTGATGATGAAATTATCTCTAAGGTATATTCCAAGCATGACATGAGATAATGAGTATGAAACATTTCAAGCATTCTGTATAAGGCCTAGTACCTGAGAAATACTGTTTTCATTCATTAAAATAGCAGTGGGTTTATATTAATTTATGGACTGTTTTTCTCAAAAATGTTTAGTCAGAGGCAGCGTGTATCACAAGTTGAGATATTCTCTTTAACTTGAAACTATGTATTGCAAATGACTGGTGTCCTCTAAGCCATTAATAATGCAGTTTCTGTTACAGAGGTTGGGGCATTGGTAGAGTTTGTGGTCCTGCTACTCAGGTACTCAGGGCTTATCGGCAACATCAGATATTTTGAGATAGAGGTTTATGCCACTTTTGTTCACTTGCCTGTTAGAGTAGCTAGCTTAAGGAAGATGCACAGTAAATATTGGTAGACCCAATTCTTTGGATTTTGTTTTAAACTGATTTCCTCTCTTCAGTGATGATGTGCTAGAATCCTAGGGTTTGCAATTCTAACATCACTCCTTCTCCCCTGCACAGCGTCACACTGCTCAGCTCCGAGAAGAGCTGCTCAAACTTCCCTGTCCTGAAGGCTTGGACCCTGATGCCGATGATTCCTCGGAGATGTGCAGCGCCACAGCGGGTGCTGAGGAGACTCTAATGCATGATCAGGTCAAACCCAGCAGCAGTAAAGAACTCCCCAGTGACTTCAAATTATGAGCTGCGTTGACATGGACATCATAGACACAAAGGCTTTGAAGCACAAGCCAAATATGTCAATATTTGTATGTAAGAAACTAATTATGTAATAGGTAATGAAACTGAAACTATACTACACCCTTAAGGAGATCCAGTTTAATTCAAGGTGATCTTTTATTTACCTGTACAAGAGTGTAAACTTTTGTGTGCTTTTATTTTTCAATTGTGAGAACCACTGATTGGTATGTTCAACAAATTTGTGTATACAAAGAAATGGAGAAATCACTGATTATATAAGGGAAACTACCTTAGGAAAGAATGTTTACTGAATGTTTGTTTTCTTTTTTTTTTTACTGTAGAGTGAAGGGTTGTTAACAAAGAATATATATTGGTCATTCTTACAACTACTATTTAAAGTCAGCAACTTTTCACTGAATTTGATAGATTTTATGTTTGGCCATATCTTCATGCTCATATTTGATTTCTGAAGACCTCCTCCATACACTTCAATAAAAGTTAAATGGACATACTCCCTCTTTTTTGATTTACTGGTACATTTTTTAAATGATAAATCTGCCATAAAATGCATTATAGCTGAAGACTTGCACTTGTATGGATGAATTTATTACATTCAACATATTTAATTTTATGCTTTCTAAAATTCTAAGATGCAGAAAAATAAATGAACATGATTTTATTCTATGCCAATATTTGGGCCTGTGAATGTATCTGTTATTTGAATTTAAGTCTATGAAAAAGAATGGTCAATCTGAAAAGTCACTTTAAACTGAATTTTCCTTAAAGGGCTCCTGTCTTCCTGGACTATCTGGTTTTATTACTAACGTCACATGTATGTATTAAACATGAGGCTCTGTAGAGCAGAGAGGATGGACCTCTCTGGTGCTGTACTTGCCATATAGGCTCATTTTCATGCAAATTCTTCCTAGAGCCAAATAAATAAAGACTTAGGTGTATTAGTATGTCTTGTTTCTAAAACAGTTTGCCATGGTGTGAAATGCTATTTCTATAAGGAATTGGACACTTTCAAGAGCTACTCATGGGAAAGGAAAGGATATATATATATATATATACATATATTTTTAGACCAGTTATCAAAACCTAAGATGATTCTGGACAGTGTCTCTACAAAATAAACTGGCCTGTGAAAACCCTGAATCTGGAGCTGACCAGGAGGAGAAGCTGCATCCTCAACAGTGAGTTCATCTATGAAGGAACAGGAAATGTAGGGACCGTGATACTCTCGCAACAAGCTCCAGAGCTCCGTAGAGTGAATGAATTGTGTGACCAGGAAATCAGAGTTTCCAAAACACCTAACTTTAGGTCTAGTGAATTACACCAAGCATGACAGAATCAAGTTAGTTTATGAGAAAGAAGAGTCATCAAGTTAGTTTATGAGAAAGAAGTGTCAGTTAAATGTTACCTGCGAACATGCTCGTTTATATCTCAGTATAAAATTATCAGTGATAAGTGATAAAAGGACAGTCACCAGTCCTCTAGGCTTTTTTTTTTTTTTTTGGTCTGTTACGGTCCTGTCAGGGATAGATAATAAAAGCTTCCAGTATTTGTTTATCTCCAATTTTGGAGTTTATTTTTGATCATTAAAATAAGTAAATAAGTGAAAGTCACTCAGTTGTGTCCGACTATTTGCAACCCCATGAATTGTAGCCTACCAGGCTCCTCTCCATGGAATTCTCCAGGCAAGAATATTGGAGTGGGTAGCTGTTCCCTTCTCCAGGGGATCTTCACAACCCAGAGATCAAACCCAGGTCTCCCACATCACAGGTGAATTCTTTACCAGCTGAGCCACAAGGAAAGCCCTATCAAGTAGGGTCATTTTCCCCATTTCACACCATTAGTCCTCAGAAAGCTTTATAAAAGCAAACAGTATCAGTACTATAAGTTTGAATTCATGTTTTTGTAAAAACCAAGGCCTAACATCTGAATTTGAGAGTTTAGTCTATTTTGGCTCCATCTGGAATCTAGACTTTCTGCCAACAAATGTTTGAGCATTCACTTTGTACTAGGTGTAGGTTCCTGCACTTGAGGATTAAATGACCAACGTGAAAACATAATGTCAATGAAGGATGGTAAGTTCTCTGATACTCTTATTGACAGGATACCATTAGGAGCACAGAGGAGGGACACTTAACCTCAGGCAAAACGTTAATGATTTGATCATGAACAGCTTCCTACAAAAGACCCTAAGTCGTAAAGGATGAGGATAAATAAGTTAGCCAGGCAGAAGTTATTCCAGACACCAGGGAGCAAAAGGAGATCTTGAGTTAATGGTAGCATGTTCAATGCTATTAGATTTTAAGAGGCAAAGTTGGGATTGTTAAATGGGTAGTCTTGGGCTGTGGTGTGGGGAAGCTAGAAGAGATTGGGTCACGGAAGAACTTGTTTGTCCTGTTGAGGAGCTTTGACATCCCATTGGTGATGGAGGGCTGTCCAGTAGCCTTAATTAGAGGAGCAGCCCAGGCGGATCATGTTTCAAGAAGATCATTCTGCCAGCTGTTGGGTGGCAAGGAAGTCAGTTGAGAGCCCACAGTAGAGTCCAGGTGGTAGTCGTCATTGAGGACAGTGAAGGGATGGAGAGAAAGCAACAAGTGACAGAACTGGGGGAAATAGATACTTTCTGGTATGAGAATAACTTAAGGATGTTTCCAGGCTGAGGAGAAGGGTAAATGGGGAGGCCTTGGAGAAGGCTGGAGCAGATGCCAACAGACACAGGGTGGCCTTGGTCCAAGAGCATGTGCAGAAATCAGCAAAGCCAACTGGTCAGTTCATGAAACTATTAACTCATGAAGTTGTGATCTTGAAGAGAAGTACAAAAAGTAAACTGCTTAGACAACATTCTCGCATTAAGATCAGTATCTCTGAAATCAAACGTAGAAGGTACTGTAAACATTTTTTCTTTGATGTCCTATAATTGGATTTGTTTAGGGTAAGATGAATGAGGTGAAACATTTTAGTCATTGTGTCCAACTGTGGTGAAGGGTCGGTTACCCTTCTTTCCATTGGAGACCAGTACTTTCTAAAACACAATGAAGATGTTGCAGCATCGAACCACTGCTTACTCACTTTCTGTACTTAGCCTGCTGCCGACGGTCACAGTCTGTGGACTGTGGCTTGAGCACCCCTGTGCTGAATAATTCATATGACAGTTGGTCCCTCATTAGGCATTGCTAACTGCTTATTTATTCCTTAAACCAAAGCTAGTTATTTGGTAGACAGATTTCTACAGTTGCCTTTTTTTCACCATATTATATAGTTTTCCACAATTTAATGCAGAGTTAATACTCTGGTATGTCCATGAGACTGGTTAGACCAAAAGATTCCAAGATAGAAACAGACAGGCCTGCTGAATCAGCCTAGAGATGGGAACAGACCAAGCTGCAGACCTTGGTGGAGCTGTATACTCGGGGCTGAAGCGGCAGCCAGGGCACAGAAGGACTGCATTGAGGAGCGGCTACACCAAAGATGGTGAGGACATGGCAAGGCCTCAGGTTCACTGGGTGTGGTTTCAGTAATAGTGATAGTCATACTCCAATGGGTGGAAAATACTGAAAAATACAAAACATGAAATTAAACACTTAATTTTCTGGTATCTTCCCTTATATTCTTATTTTCTGTACTTTTCTATATAATTGGTATATTGTATGTTCAATTTTATCACCTTTTTAACATATTACATACTTTTTATCATAAAATTAATGGCTTCATAATATGGATGTACTTAGCCTCTTACTGTTGGACATTCAGGTTATTTCTGTTTTGCTAATTATAAATAATCCTCTAATGAACATGGTCTATATCTTTTATTTCCTTATGATAAAGCCTAGAATTACCAGGTCAAAAGGTTTGATATATAATGACTTTCCAGAGTCAATGATATATACTGCTTTCCAGAGAGGTTGTATTGATTCACACTTCTAGCTTCAGTTAATGTTCCCATTCCCTGGCCAGCATAGGCAATTATAATTTTTTAATCAGAATATTTACCTATCTTCATTCAACATGCTTTAGTCTGCCTTTTTTTCAATATTTATATTTATTAGCCATTTGAATTTCTGCTTTGTTAATGATCAGTTTATACCTTTTCCCCATTTTTTTATGTATTGTCTTTGGATATTTTAATATAAATGAGCTACTTGTGTGATAGAATGTTAATTTTTATCATATTTGTCTATATTTTTTTCTAGATGACCCTTTAACTTAATTTTTCTCATAGAAGTTTTAAATTATCATGAAATCATCTATTGATCTTTTCCTTTGTAATTTTAATTGCTTTTTACTCTTTTTTTTAAGAGCTCCCATCTGCAAAGACAAAAGAATCATATTTTCTAACTGGAATTGATTCTGGTGTTGGCATAAACTAGGCTGGACCTAAATTAGAACGGGCTTAATAGCTCCCTGCTTCCCACCATAGGAGTCCAGCAGGGCGGTAAGAGTGTAGGGGCCACATGCTTGAGTTTTAAGGTGTAAACCAGTTTGAAAGGAAGCTTTTTCCTTTTTTCTCTTCCTTGCTGTCAGCTTCTAGTCTTCTGCTTCTTCAATCTAAAGGAGCTGTGCTGAGCCCTCTGAACTTATGCATTTCCTGGACAGAAGAGGTACCCTCTGGCCTTCTTCCCTTAGCCCCTGGATGATGGACTTCACCAAAAAACAGGTTTTTCTTTGCTTTCCCCTACACGTGTCCCTCCTCAGGTTACACCAGCTGCAGGTTTTCCAGTGCAGGAAGAGATTGTGTCAGGCCACCATTCTGATGGTGAGTTAGTTTCACTCACCTGGCGCTTCTCCAGGGAGGGAATGCCCAATCCAGCTGTGTCAGCTGCAGGCTGCCCTGGGCCACTAGAAGGCCCAGGTCCCAGGATAAGCACCTCTGCCTGCTGGGGATCCTGGGAGGGTGATTTGACCCTCTCCACCTCCCTGGCCTCTTCTCTTTTCCAAGGGATAGGTCACAAGGGTAGGTACCAATCTCCCTCAAACTCACCACCCCCGCTCCCCTTCTGTTCCTTGTTACTGCTTTTCTCTAACCTTTCCATGGGTTTTGTTCTTTGGTTTATCTCTTTCTCTTTTTACCTCGTGGTCTGCAAAGTTGGCAAACAGCCCCAGAGCACCTCCCATTTCCCTGGAGTCATTTTCATTATTTATAGGGACAAGCTAGAGCTCCTTTACCATGTCGGTGCCCCTTTTCTACAAGTGACTATTCTTGTTATCTTAGCTCTAACCATATAAGGTTTTTTGACCAGTTGGCCCCTATAATTTCTCTGAAGCAAAGAGTAAGCATTGGCTACTGAATTAAAGGATATGCTTTATCTGGCAGTGGTTCTTCAATATGTGCCATGTTATTGAGATAATGCCCATAAATCACAGTTTTAACATTTTCAATATTTGTACAAAAATGAAGATCTATAATTATCGAGGAATAATCTAACTGGACTCTAACGTGCTGGTAATCTTCCTGTGTTTGTCCTGTATTACCTTAGAGATTTATCTATAGTTTTGGTATGCTGATATCTAAATCAGCTATAGTCTGATCCTCCATAAGAGCTACAGTACATTCTGTCTGGAAGCAAATCCTGAAATTGTAGGTGTTGTGTCCCATAGAATAAAGAAATAATTCTAATAATGATTCCAAAACATCAGTCATAGCTTAGGACATAGGCTCATTAGAGAGTCTTACTACGTGAATGCATCTCTTAAACCAATGTGAAAGTTCATTTTGCTTCAAGCTCTTTATACCCTCAAAAACACGTATCTTTTATTATCTTCCCCCCACACACTGGCAATTCCTCTTTTTTTCTTAAGGATAGTGAACTTGCTTTCCTTTTTGCTTTTCAGCTAACTTTAAAATTGTTCACTACAAGATTTTATGTTCTGCAGTCGGGCATTGGATAGATCAGGTGGCATTACATCAACAAGAATTATTGTCCCATTATTATGGACAGTTCTCCCCGGGAGCTGGAGGCAGGACACGATATTGTTGGTGTTGATGTCTTGAGGCGGCATCATTGGGCCGATTCTGGACACTCGTCTTTGTTTTTTTAGGCAATGTGGATCAGTGGTTCTTTCAAAGGGGCTTCTGCTTGTAATTGTACCATTATCCTTAGGTGTAGTCTCCCAAGTCTTAAAGAAGAAAGCCTCGTTTTGTTGTTTTATTTCTTTTTTTTTTTTTGCAGTGGAAAGTTTATTTTACTATATTTTACTTTATTTTGGCCATACTGACCAGCATGCAGAATCTAAACTCCCCAACCAGGGAATGAACCCGTGCCCCCTGCAGTGGAAGCACTGAGTCCTAACCACTGGACTGCCAAAGTGAAAGGTGAAAGTCGTTCAGTTGTGTCCAACTCTTTGGGACCCCAAGGACACAGTCTATAGAATTCTCCAGGTCAGAATACTAGAGTGGGTAGCCTTTCCCTTCTCCAGGGAATCTTCCCAACCCAGGGATTGAACCCAGGTCTCCTGCATTATGGGCAGATTCTTTACCAGCTGAGCCACAAGGGAAGCCCCGTTTTGTTGTTTTATATAGAGAGACAAATTATATGCATTTCTCCCTTGTTTACTTTCTGTCTGGAAGTTACTAACTATACACTGAATTTTTTTAACTGGCAATTTCATGTATTATTATTTTTTTCCATGTATTATTTCTGATTGAATTCAATAATTCACGTTTGAGCCCATTTGTAGAAGAGGATATTAGGCTTCCTTTTCCTTGGGTCTACTCTAGGACATTGGCCGAAACTTTCTTAAAGTCGTTTTTAAAATCTTTACTTATTTCATGGTTTTGAATCTTTAGGTTAATCCAACCTTAACAGAAAGACTTCTGAACTTACTTTATGTAGTGTATTTTTTATTTTTAAATATTACATAGAAGCTTTGTTTAAATCTTTTTTTTTTTAATCCCACTATTCATAAATTTTTTTTTTCCATCTTAGAGGATTCTAACAGTTAATTGAATCAATTGGTACAGGTCCAGTGTTATAACCTGCTCTAAATATCTTATTCCTTTATCTGTTTTCTTGAAGTTAGTGAAAATCCTTAATTATAGCCCTCTACTGGATTCTTGAGGGTAGTTTTAACTGTTATACATATCTGATTTCCTGTCCTAGCCATTTTCTGATGTAACTGGTTTTTTTGTTTGACTGGGTGTTTTTTTGTTTTTACCTTTTTTTTGGTATTACACAAAAGTAAATTATTTACATTGAGAAAAGAGACCCTAATCAAGGAATAACAAAATGCAGAAAAAGAAAATATTTTAATTAATTAATTAACATACATCTTTATAATAATTTTTCCTTACATGTTTTGACTGAAATTAAAAAAAAATTTTTCTTGGCTGTAACCTTTTGATTGCCTCTTCATAGAACCATAATTTTTGTAGTATTTCCTAAGACTGAATAGGGAGAGAACTCATTATTCCTACATGGTTGAACGAAGTCTTTTTTATTATTGATGGTAGGGATGCATAAACATACAACTTCTACCCATGGCTGATTCATGTCAATGTATGGCAAAAACCACTACAATATTATAAAGTAATTAGCCTCCAATTAAAAAAAAAAACCAACTTCTCCCATGGACATATACACTGTTCATAGTATTCCAACAGGTTTGTGGCCCACCAGAACATAAATTTTGTATTCTATGGTTTCCATCAAAGAAGAAAAGAGGGGTGAGAGGTGGGAAGGGGGTTCAAGAGGAAGGGAAGATAGGTATACCTATGGCTGATTCATGTTGATGTATGGCAGAAACCAACACAACATTGTAAAGAAATTATCCTCCAATTAAAAATAAATTCTTTTTTAAAAAAATTATGATGGATTTATAGTGATATCCATTCTCAGTGTGAAAATCAAGTATATTCCTGGTAGGAGTGGATTTCCATTTTGGCCAGGAATTGATAAGGATTGAATCTTCTCACAATGTTACATTAGTCTGATTACTGAAGAATTTTACATAGCCTCTGGTTGTGTGCATTTCAAATCTTGTTTTTCTTCCCTTATCCACCTATTTCTGGTGTTGAGCATCACAGGAGTCATTCATTTATTTCATTCTAAGATCACCAGCCTTCATTATTGTTTCACGGTAGGTCAGTACCAAGGCTGTAGGAATATTCTTGGAAGCCATTCCTACACTGGAGTGGTTAGCAATAGCCACGGAAATGACTGCATACTATATAAATCTATCTCACTAAACCAAAGTTAAACACGTCCCCAACTGAGCTTCCTGGATTCCCCAGATTCCCACAGCCACCCCAGAGCTACCTGCTTAGAGAGGAAGTGTATCTGAGTGGACGACAGATCGAAGCTAACTAATTGACATGGCTAAGTATCTTCCTTTTTTGGCTGTGCAGCTTGTGGGATCATAGTTCCCTAAACAAGGACTGAGCCCATGATGCCTAAAATGCAAGTGCCGAGTCCTAATCTCTGAACCACCAAGGAATTACTGAAGGTAACATTTTTTTTTAAGTTGTATTAAGAAATATTTCACGTACCATACAGTTTACCCATTTGAGGTATACAATTCAGTGGTATGTGTGCGACCATCGCCACAGTTAATTTTAGAACATTTTCATCATCTCAAGAGGAAACCCCGTATCTTTTAGCCATCACTGTCCTCTCACCTTGTTTCCTCACCAGCCCTAAGCAATCATTAACCTACTTTTCCATCACTTTTGCAGACGTTATGCAGTCTGAGGATCAGGTTGTTAGGACTACATTGTTAGGACCCTACCCAGAGCCTTGAGAGGGGCCGTAAACCTTAAGCTGCATTAGCTTGGTGGTTTATCTGCCTCTGTACGTGTGGTTCCCTGTGGTTCACAGAGTTGATTGGATATACTAACTAGAGTATGTGAATTTTTTCCAAAAACTCTGGGGATAAGGAGGAGTTCATTTGGAAAATTAGGTAAAGCTGAGTAAAGCAAAAGAGTAACCCAAGGAGTTGGGAATGTTATAAAGTCTTTTAGACTGTCTTGGAGTTTGAATTGTTTTTTGGGGGGCGGGGAGGGAGGCCTCACTTTTTCAATAAAAGAAGCCAGTGTTGTCTACGTGGTGGTGTGTCTCCTAATTTTTTTCCAGAATGCCTCTTAAGCATATTAATTTATTCTTCATGACATTTCAAAAGCTCCCCATGATGCCATTGTTATTCTAAGTTTTAAAAGATTAAATTAAAATTTTTTTTATCCATTTATCAAAGAAAATTCAAGAGTTAGGATTCTGGTATAGCACCATATAAGGCAGAAATTCCTCCAGGAAGAAGTTTAGACTTTGACAAAGACAAAGCCATGACATACTGAGAAGAGACCAGCGCAGTTGGTTGATAACAGTATCTCACATTTTCCTTTTCCTTTGTCAGAACTACATCAGTCACTTTGAATGAGGGCCCACCCTAATGACCATATTTTACTTTAATTCTTTAGAGACCTTGTCCCCAAATAGAATCACATTTTGAGGGGGTTCTAACTGGGGGGTAAGACTTCAACATAGGAATTTGGAAGGCCTACCACAATTCAGCCCATGACATACAGTGAGGTGCTGATGTAAATAATGAAGAGTTTACAATAGGAGTAGTAAAAAAGTTTTATCTGAGCCAAACTGAAGACCATTGCTTGGGATACACAGATTCAAGAAGCACTTGAATTGTGTTGACTGGACTACAAAATGGGGGAGACTTTTACAGGCAAAAATTGAAATGCTGCCTAAGTTGTTAAATACTAGGATTGGAGCTGGCAAGAACAGTGCAAGGACTGATTGGGGTCCAAAATGATTGCATATTTACAAGGGGGAACTTAAGGTCATATGCTTGCATCTGGTAGCTGCTTCTGATAATTTTTTGAAAGTAGCTGGTGGTGTCCTTAAGTTGGATGCAGTTCAGAAAATTCAGATTCTCAGTTGGTGTAGGAACATGTCTGAAACCACACCCATAATGGCCACCTGGCTTTACTTTGAATGCCTGAACCACAGTTAACTCCATTTTTATTTTTGTTGTTCAGTTGCTATATCACGTCAGACTCTTTGCGACCCTATGGACTGCAGCACACCAGGCAGGCTTCCCTGTTCTTATCTCCTGGAGTTTGCCCAAGTTCATGGCCATTGAGTCGGTGGTTCTATCTAACCATTTCATTGTCTGCCGGCCCCTTCTCATTTGCCTCCAATCTTTGCCAGCATCAGTGTCTTCTCCAATGGGTTGACTCTTCACGTGTGGTGGCCAAAGTATTCGAACTTCAGCTTCAGCATCAGTCCTCCCAATGAATATTCAGGGTTGATTTTGATTTTCAAGTGATCTTACCTATGTCATCAGAGGGAAAGTCGTGCTGGCCAGGCACAGTCTCTCCCAGCAGAGCGCAGTGTTGATCTTACATGGGTTTGTGGCAGTGTGGAGTTCAGGGTCTGGAAGATTTTCTGAGGAATCAGGAATTGACGTCATCTGAGGTATGACTACCTAGCTGGCACTCTTGGTGGTTAGTTGGCACTCAGAGGTGTGCTTATTTGAGTGAATCCATCCCTGCTAACAACAGGCTAACACTGATTGGATGGCTTACAAAGGTATATTCTGTGAAACAAATTTTCATTAATTGAGTAAACAGGTTTAGTGACTGGCAGAACAGCCAGCCATTCTTTCCCTAAGTTTTTGGGGATGTTATTCTCAAAAGTGGCTCTCATATGTCCCAATGTTCTCCTAAAGTGGCCAAACATCTCTTAGTTCTAAATAAGGGAATTTGTGTCACTTTCTGGCTGATTGACAGATTTATACTCTGAATCCAAGTCAGTGATATTTTGTTGAGCAACAGAGCTTGGAGTCATCCTGGTTCCTCAGATCACTAGTTGGGTGGCCTCAGACAAGCCACATGACTTCTCCGAGACTCAGTTTCTTGTCTGTAAGGAAACAATAACTGTCTCTCTGTGTCGTTAGAAGTATCAACAGCATAACTAAGGGGAACTGCCTAGCACACCATGCGTGGTACACACCAGTTCATGGCTCTTGTCCCTGGCTTATTAGACTTACCTGAAGACCTTTAAATACTCCTTAGAATAGGAGTCTCCTCACTTGCCAGAGCTTCTGATTTAATTAGGGTCCATTCCAAGCAGATGATTACAAAAGTCCCAACGTAGTTCTGATGGCCAGCCTGATTCGAGAAGCATTAGTAACTGCTCCCAAGAGTGGTAATGCTCTCTGAATCCACTCTGTTCTGTCTCCATTAGTTTTCCCCCTGAACTTGATGCCCTTCCCGATTTTTCTCCCATAAGCGTGAGAAGAAAAAGCCCTCCCTATGCCATATGTGTACAACTTTTGATAGGATGTCTATGGCTCTGATATATCTCTAAAAAGGCTATCTTTTTTTTTTTCAGTTAAGGGAAAACTGGTATATAACATTATATGTCTCAGGTATACAGTATTTAATTCGACATCTGTATACTGCCAAGTGATCACCCCCCAAAGTCATTACCACCTGTCAGCACGCACTTGAACCCTTCCCCCTGCATCTTAACCTCTTTCCCCTCTGGTAAACACCAATCTGTTCTCTGCATCTATGAGTTTCTTTTTCTTGTGTTTCTTTATTTGTTTAGATTCTGCATATGAATGAAATCTTGTATTTGTTTTTCTCTGTCTGACTTCACTTAGTATAATATCCTCAAGTTCCATCTGTGTTGTCACAAATGAAAAGATTTCCCTTTTTTAAAATATTCAAGTGGTATTCTAATTTTATATATATATATGTGTGTGTGTGATATATATATATCACATCTTTTTTATCCATTCATCCATTTGATGGACACTTGTTTCCATATTTTGGAGATTATAAATAATGCTGCTGTGAACATAGGGAGTCTGTATATCTTTTCAAATTAATGTTTTAGTGTTCTTTGGATAAACACCCAGAAGTGAAATAGCTGAATCATATGGTAGTCCTATTTTCAATGTTTTGGGAATCTCTCTACTGTTTTCCATAATGGCCACACCAATTTACATTCCCACCAATAGTGCACAACGGTTTGCTTTTCTCCACATCCTCTACAATACTATTGTATTGTATACAATACAATATACTTGTATACTTGCATACAATACAAGTATACAATACTTGCTATTTCTTGTCTTTTTGATAGTAGCCATTTCAAGAGGTGTGAGTTGATATCTCATTATCATTTTGATTTGCATTTCCCTGATGATTAGTGATGCTGAACATGTTTTCATGTGCCAGTTGGCTATGTGTGTGTCTTCTTTGCAAAAAGCTATATTCAGAACCTCTGCCCATTTTTTAAAATTGGTTTGCTTTTTGTTGTTGAGTTGTATGAGTCTTTATATATTTTGCACATTAATCCTTTGTCAAGTATATGGTTTGTAAATATGTTTTCCCATACAGTAGATCGCCTTTTCATTTTCATGATGGTTTCCTTCACTGTGCATAAGCTTTCTAGTTGGGTGTAATCTCATTTATTTATTGTTGTATCTGTTTCTTTTGCTTTTGGAGTCAGATCCATAAAACATTGCTAAGACCAATGTCAGTGGTTGTAGTGGTGGTGTAGTTGCTAAGTCGTGTCTGACTCTTGTGACCGCATGGACTGTAGCCTGCCAGACTCCTCTGTCCATAGGATTCTCCAAGCAAGAATACTGGAGTGGGTTGCCATTTTCTTCTCTAGGGCATCTTCCCGACCCAGGAATCAAACCCAGGTCTCCTGCACTGCAGGCAGATTCTTGACCAACTGAGCTAGGAGGGAAACTGTGTTAGGGGGTTTACTGCTTTTGCTTTCTTCCAGGAATTTTATGGTTTCAGGTTTTAAATTCAAGCCTTTAAGCCATTTTGAGTCAATTTTTGTGTGTGGTGTAAGATAGTGGTCTAAGTTTCATTGTTTCGTATGTGACTGTCCATTTTTCCCAACACCATTAATCAAAGAGACTGTCCTCTCTATTGGATCTTCTTGACTCCTCTGTTGTAAACTAATGGTCTGTATACATGGGTTTATTTCTTGGTTCTCAGTTCTGTTCCATTAATCTATGTGTCTGTTTTTTTATGTAAAGTGGCTATCTTTCTTTTTTTTTTTTTGTATGTGAAGTGATTACCATCTTAATACATGAAAGTACATGTTACATTGATCATGTGGATAAGAGAAGTGTCTTCAGATACAAAAGTGGAATTCAGAAGACAGGGAGACTGGAAGGTAACTTGTTCCAAACTGTAAAAGGGCAATCACACAGAAGTCTGCCTATAACATTTATAGGGTTGTGAAATACATGCTATAATACTTCTTTGAGACATATATCTTCATAGCAAAAATATGTGTTAAACTATATGTTTATATAAGTGCTATTCATCAGAATAATTAATTAAAATAACTTAGTGGGCATTGGAAAGGCTAGTAATGTTTGGAGAGGGCTTCCAAGGTGGCACTAGTGGCAAAGAACCCACCTGCCAATGCAAGAGACACAGAAATGAAGGTTTGATCCTTGGGTCAGGAAGATCCCCTGGAGGAGGGCATGGCAGCCCATGCCAGTATTCTTGCCTGGCTAACATTATGGACAGAGGGACCTGGTAGGCTACAGTCCATAGTGTTGCAAAGAGTTGGACACAACTGAAGTGACTTAGCAGGCATGCAATGTTGGCTAAGTAATGAAATAAAGATATACATAATAAACATTATATGTTTATTCCATAAAATATATTTATCTTGCCTTTACTTCTATAAAATCATCAATTATGTTTTAATACTTATATGAGTTTCTGAAGATGCTCTACAAAATTACCACAAACTTGGTAGCTTAAAGCAACAGATGACTGGGGACTTTTCTGGTGGTCCAGTGGTTAAGAATCCAACTTGTAATGCAGGGGACACAGTTTCAATCCCTGGTTGGGGAACTAAGATCCCACATGCTCTGGGGAAAGATCCCACAGTGCAAGCCTTGGTGCAGACAAAATAAATAAGTAATTTTTTTTTAAAGCAACAAATATATTCACTCACAGTTCTGAAGACCGTGAGTCCAAAATCAAGGTGTCAGCAGGACTGCTCTCTCTTTAAAGGCTCTAGGTGAGAATCCATTCTTTGTCTTTTCCAGTTTCTGGTGACTGCCAGCATTTGTTGGCTTGTGGATGCATCACTCCAACCTCTGCCTCCAACCTCACATATCGTTCTTGTGTGTGTGTTTGTGTGTGTGTAAAATCTCCCTCTGCCTTTCTCTTATAAGGATACTTATAAGTGCCATCTCTTAGAACAGGACTTTGAACCCATCGGGTTCATTTTAAAATCCTTTTTCCAAATCAGGTAACAGGGATTAAGACTTGATGTCTTTGGGGCAACTAGTCAGCCCACTATAGTAATTAAAGATTTCCTGCTTCTATTAACACTAATTGACTAAAGGATTATAAAAATATATTTTTATTTGAAGTATATAAAGTTTAAATGCATTGTTGGCCAGAAACAAATAGACTGCCAGATAGTTCTTCCAGCAAAGATAGGTTTATTCAGGATCATCAGAGAAGTGCATTTTGGTACCCACAACCATGGCAAGTCATGTGTAAGTTCCCCTTTCTGATCTCGGAGCTCTATTTAATTGAAATATCTATTTGTTAACTTCTTACATTTCCTTCTGTTGATCAAGATCTTTCTCTGAAAGTCTCCCTAATCAACAGTCAGTTTTTCTAGTTTCAGTGGGGTTTTGTTCTTCTATGACAAGAAGGAGCTTTCCTGGGTGTAGAGCCTCATGTCAGAGGGAGAGTGAAGAGATTGGACCTTCCTCTAGTTGCAGGGAGCACGGGCTTCTCTCTAGCTGTAGTGCGTGGGCTTCTCATTCTGGGGGCTTCTCCTGTCGTCAAGCAGGGCCACTAGGGAGTGGGGGTCCAGTAGCATGGGCTTAGTTGCTCCATGCCATGTGGAATCTTCCCAGACCAGGGATCACACCCGTGTCTCCCTGCATTGGCGTCAGTTTCTTAACCACTTGATCACCAGTTAAGTCCAGACAGAGTCTTTGTATGGAATTCACTGGACTCCTCTTCGATGGGTCTCTAATTCCCTGAAATGGTACCTCAGTGTTGGTAGTAAGGGCCCCCGTGCTTTGGCAGGACCGATTAAGGCTTTCATCAGGTAGTCTGGAGGGTTCTGACCTAAAGAGGTTTAGGAATCAAAGATGCAGTCTTTTCCTTTATACGGCAGCTGGGCAAGACCTCTTCCACCGGCCCCTTGGGTGGGCGGTGCAGGATGACTCCACGCCCTTCACTCCTTCCAGAGCTCAAGGCTACGCTTCTGGGGGCGGGACTGAGGGGGACCAAGGCCCCTCCCCAAGCCACGCCCCTTCCCCAGCTTGGGGCGGGGTATCCACACTGGGCATGCTCGGTACTAAGGGCTCGCGTGGGTCTCTTAAGCGGAAGCAGGTTCAGCGAGTATGCGTGTTTTTCCCAGGGTTCTCCGCGCTGCTGTCATGGTCGCCTCCTTGTTCCGCGATCTGCACATGGTGTTCTAGGCTTTGTATTTACAGGAACTGTCGCCGCTAGCCGTCGGCGTCTTGGTCGCTCTAACTTTCACTTTCTTTTTTTTTGACTCCTGTGTGGCCCTCGTAGGGATCTTTTGGGTGCAGCTATGTCCGGGGTGATGTGGACCCCGGAGCTGGCAGTTCTGAGGGGCTTCCCTACTCAGGCTGAGCGGCAGCAGTGGAAGCAGGAGGGAGTCGCCAGTTTGGGTGAGATGGGTGCACTTGCCAGGGAGGGACTTAGGCCACCGTGAGGACTGTGGGGAGAGGTGGCGGCGGCTGGGTTTTCATCCCTCCTGTATTTTTTTCCTACCCAAATCTACCTGATTTCTTAAGGCTTCAGGTTGTTGCATCCTTGACCTGGTGGGCGTGGTCTTCAGGTTCCGTACCTGTCTTCACCCGAAAGTTTTCCCCGTCCAGGCAGGGATTCTTTACCTTCTGAGCTACCAGGGAAGCCCTCAGTAATAATGTTAATTATTTTTATAATCCCTTAACATTTATTCAGTCATTTAATCCTTATAATAGACATATAAAGTAGACTACTTTTATTCCCTTTTTGCAGATGAAGATATTTAAGTACAGATTGGTTAAGTAATTTATTCACGGTCTCACAGCTAGTAAGTACAACAACTGAAATGAGGCAGCAAAGATGTAATCTTGTAGGCAAAGCACATTTACCAGAGAAATAAAGAGTTAAAAGGCCCATTTTCTACAGGGTTATAGGTACACGTTGTTGTGGGGTTTAAGCTAGACCCAAAAGAGAAATATCAGTTTAGGACAGTGTGTGTGTGTGTGTGTGTGTGTGTGTGTGTGTGTGTGTGTGTGTGAGTTTAACACAGTTTATATGTATAAGTGGGGTGTGTGTGTGTGTGGGTGTTATACACAATAGGTGCTTCAGGAGAGAGAGAGTTTCTGAAGTCTGAGTCTGGAAGTCTTATGGAAGAAATCAAACTTGACCCGATTTTTGATTCAAGAGTAAGACTAGTAAGTGGAAAAGAGTTCCCCAGGAGGAAATCACCAGTGTAAAAGTGTGGAGGCAGGAATGTGCATTTGGATATTAGGGGAACAATAAGTGCACCAGCTTTTCACCAGGGAGTATCGTTGGGCTTCCTTGGTGGCTCATAAACAGTAAAGACTTTGCCTGCAATGCAGGAGACCTGGGTTGGATCCCTGGGTCCGGAAGATTCCCTGGAGAAGGTAATGGCTACCCATTCCAGTACTCTTGTCTGGAGAATTCCATGGATAGAGGAGCCTGGTGGGCTGCTGTCCGTGGGGTTGCGAAGAGTCAGAGACAACTGAGTGACTATCATTTTCACGGTCATGGTGGGGGTAGTGGGAGCCAGATGGTAAAAGGAAATGTTCTAAGGAAACTTTTCTGTTCTCAGTAGGATTCCTTTTGAATTCTCAGCAGAAGGATGATGTTCCTTGCTAATAAGGAGTATTTTTTCTAGGTCTAACTTCTGCTTTACTCTTCATTATATGGATGAGCTCCTAATTCTAGTATATGTGCTGCCGAAGCGAGCACAAACTCCTAATTCTAGGAGAAGTGATGGAATTTGCACAGTGCTTTGTGATTGATTTATAGGAAGTGTTCTAGATATATACATTTTTTTTTTTGCATGCTGAAATGGTAATAGTGTTACCTTTTACAATATGAAAATAGTTTTTTGATTATTGTACAAATTTTCTTTCTATTACAGAGAGTGGATCTTTCCTACAATTGTTGCTAGAAGGGAACTACAAAGCCATATTGTTAAATTCGTTGACTCAAAGTATTTTAAATTCAGCATCAATAACTGAAGAAAAGATTGACAGCTACCTAGAGAAGCAGATAGTAACATTCCTGGATGACTCAGCAAATTTGGACAAAACCAGAAGGTAGAATTTTATTTGAAATTTTCATAGAGAAATGAATTTTTGAATACATTTGGTAGTGTCTTGACAGTGTCTAAGGCACACTGACTTTTGCAGTTTTTGGAAAACCTGGCTTTATATTTAGTCAAGACTCTTGATGGATGTAATAATCTATGTAATAGCTTCTGTCCAGAGACCATGGAGAATGAAAAAGTAAAGTGGTGTAGGATGTCAGAGTTTCATATATAACACTAACTTATGATTGGGTGGTAGCTGCCAACCACCGAGCTTCCAGTTGCTTAGGTCTCTTAGGTTTTAGCCATACTTAAGACTTCAGACCTTCTTTCCTTTTAACGTGAAAGTGTACACTGTCCATCTGGCTATTTGTAGATTATTGAGTGAGAATTGTAACTACTTTTATTATTTTTAGATTGTTATCTTTAATGTTTTTATTATGGAACCCTTGGTTTATCTTCTTCCATTGATGTTTATGTAATTTTGTAGTATTTAGTATAAGGGATAGTTGCACAGCAGTTAACCTAATTTTTTCAGTGGCTTATATTTTATTCTTGTAAGTTTGTTAATATACCTTTCTTTTCTCCACTGTCTCTGGCAACCACGTTGTTTTAATTTTCTTTAAAACATGCAGTTTTGTTTTATCATAATTTGTAAGAAATGACCTCATTTTAGTTCTTCAAAAAATTAACTACTGTGCTTGGTGTTGAGGTTGTAAAGATGAATAAAATGTAATCTGTATCTATTAGGAGTTCATAAAAGAATACTACTACAGACATTTTATTTTACTTACAAAATGTCGTTCATTTTAATTTTTCTGACTTACTGGTAGTTTTTCATTCCTCTCATGTCGTTCCTGTTATTTCGCTATCAGGTGTTGGTGTGTTATCATAGCTTTGTGTGGTGCACGTGAGAACACACATGTATACACAAATGTGTTATACACTGGTTGACCAGAACTCTTCTTGACACATAGAGCTGAGAAGAGACATTTCAGTTACCTTATTTTGAGGTATTTTGAAATTAAACTGTATTCTTAGCTCTCCTTGAGGATTTTGATTTTTAGTTATGACATTTACATTAAGGCTTACATTAAGATCTTGCTGCACGCCTGTTTCCCCAAGTTTCCTAAACTTCTAACCACAAGCAGCCTCTGTTCTTTCTTTGCTCTGCTGTCAGTTGCGCTGTATCCAGAGCATTCTGGATACCACAGGCTTGTAGGTTTGATTTTTTTTTTTCCTTCCCTTAAAGAATCTTCCTTTTTGAGGTAGGGCCTAGGGAATATAGTAGGATTCCTGTAGCTTCATGCTGAAGAAAAAGTAAAAGCAGTCATCCTCTTCCTCCTAAGCTCTACCTCAAAAAGGAAGATTCTTTAAGAATTCCATGGACTGTACAGTCCATGGAGTCACAAAGAGTCAGACACGGTTGAGTGACTTTTACTTTGACTTGTGTCTTAATCTAAAGGTTGGCGAATTACCTCTGGTGGGTCAAGGCCAAAGTGCCTAAGAATGATGCTTACATTTTTAAAAGGTTTGGAGAAAAAAGAAACACATGTGACCTGTAAAGCCTAAAATTTTTTCTGCTTTACAAAGGAGAAAATTTTTCTCCTTTACAGAATAAGTTTACCTACTTACTCCTGTCTTCAGCCAAAGTAGGATTGAAAAGAAATAGGTTCAAGTGAAATATCTATTTTTGTTGTTGTTGTTCTAATAGTTTGTATGTTTGGATAATAAAATGTTTGGAAACAACTTTTTATTGTCAGTTTTCTTGTGTATAAAATCAATTTTTCACCCAGTCAGTATCCGAGCTGTTAAATAGAACACAAGACAAAGTTCTCAGTATCTGATTAGGTCCTAAACCAGTGCTGTTCAAGAGAATTTTTGTGATGATGATGGAGATACTCTGTATCTGTGCCATCCACTGCGGGAGCCAGTACCCATGTTTGGCCACTGAGCACTTGAAATGTAGATAGTGTGACTGAGGGACTGAATTTTTAAATTTTATCTGTGTGTGGGTGCATACATAGTTGTGTGTAACTCTTTGCAGCCCTATGGATTGTAGCCCACCAGGCTCCTGTATCCCTGGAATTTTCCAGGCAAGAATATTGGAGTGGGTTGCCATTTCCTCCTTCAGGGGATCTTCCCGATCCAGGGATAGAACCCACATCTCTGGTGTCTTCTGCCTTGGCAGGTGGATTCTTTACCACTAGCGCCGCCTGGGAATTAATTTTAAGAGCCATATGTGACTCAAGGTGATTGTGTTGGACGTTGCAGACCTAAACTGTGTAGATTTCAAAAAGTTTTTTTGTAATACTCTCAGATAGTCTCAATGTTGATATCTTACATTTTTCTTAATAACACTGAAATGAAATAGTAGTGTATTTGTGGTTATACATAATGGTTTATGTTTATTTCTTTATTCTTATATGCAGACAACAGAAGATATTCCTACTTGGTGTGAGCAGTTTGCAACTTTTTGTTCAGAGTAACTGGACGGGGCCTCTTGTTGATTTACACCCTCAGGATTTTTTGCCATCTGTTTTGTTTCAGCAGTTCAGTGAGGTACGCTTCTTAGAAATGTCGTATGTAGGTATTATTTTGTTTATTCTTTATAAATCGATCTTTATAAGCCAGAGTTAATAGTAGGTAAGAGAGAAACATGAGTTTGTGCCTTGTACAGAACCTACTAAGAATGCTTGTTCGTTGATCAGAGTTTCATGTAATTCAGAAGTTCTGTTGTCAGTCTCAAACGCCTCTTCAAATGCTCCTCATTTTATGGAGCTCTGTTAGCTGCTCTGTTTATTAAAGAATGAACAGCTGCCCCAGTCCTCCAGCTGCATGTTACCACAGCTACACAAGGATACTTTCTGAAGAAGTAGAAAGTCTGGAGATCTGTTTAATTTTGTTGCAGAGAAGTTTTGCGGCGGTGCTTAAAACAGTTCCTGGGGATGTTTCCTTTGTGTCACAGATATACTTATTTGTATGTACTTAAAGTGTCTGGCTCAGAGATGCTCCATGGTGAAGATTCTTAATATCCATGTATGGAGATAATGTTATTCACCTGCCTCAGTAGGTCACCAGTAGAGCTTGCAGTTTGAACTCCTCAGTTGTGTTCGAGCACATATAGCTAGGCCTTGGGGGAACATGACATGCCCTAAGAAGAAGAATGACTTAACTATCGATCACTCAGCCTGGAAAAAGGGCACCTTAACTTCCAGAACTTAGGCAAAGAGACCTGTTTACTGTTTCCTGCTTTCTCAGAATTAGAAATAGCTGATGAAAGGGGAATGGAGTTGTTAGAGATCAGTGTTAATAATTTGATGGTAGGTGGGAAGAGACTTACAAAAGCAGTCATAATCTGAAGCCCTAGCCGTTACCGCTGTACAGTCAGTTTACTGAGTCATAATGTTATATTGTGATAGGATAACTAAGATTCATCGTGCTGGCTCTAAATCATTATTGATAAGTTCAAAGCCCTTCCATATTTTATGTCTAAGAAGGGAATTTAATCTACACCTTACAAAAGTTTTCATCCAAAATGATTACAAGTAAAATTCCCAAGATTTTGGCACTTAAAGAGATACTTTGATTATCTAGAAGTTTACATATCTGGAACGTCTCACTTCCGCTTTGACTGAGTGTGAAACAGTTCCTGGCCTCTGTTGCTGTGCAGTGCAGGTTAGAAACCTACCAGACAAGGTTGCAGATGCGTCCTGAGCCCTGATGTGTGGTTGGAGGGGGGCCTCATTCCCCTGTGTTATATCAGTTTGACATATCCTTTGATGAGAAGACTGAAGCTCACAGTGGTAAGAGAAACTTGCAGAGGTTTCATAGCTGGGGGATTGGAACCCACATTTTCTGGGTCCAAATCCAGTACTCTTTCTGCTGTGCTAGTGTGGACGCACCTGTGGAGTCAGATAGCAGTTCAGACAGTACAGAAATGGGTCACATGAGTGAGTCAAACTGTAAGAAGTATTGAAATGAATAGAGAGATGTGTGGAAAGTGAATTTTGTCTGAGAAGACCTTTTAGTCAAGAGTGGACCTTGAGGTAGAACCTGAAGGGTGATGAGGGAAATGGATTGGTAGGGAAGAGGAGGAAATGCGGTCTAGATGTAGTCACGTGAGCACAGATTTAGAGGACAGAGGAGTATGGTGTTTGTGAGGGCTGCACGAGAGGGCTGCTTTGAGCCTGTTGGAGCAGCCGTAAAAGATGGGGCTCAGGCCAAGTCGTAGGAATTTTTCACTAAGACATTGATTTTAATCTTTTTATTATAAGTACATCTTACTCTCAAAAAAGCATACAAAATGTGTGCAGTTTAAATAATAAAACATCTTTGTTTCCACCACCTGGCTTGAGAGAGGGAACATCACCAGCCTTGGAGAATGGAACTTTCTGACTGCTCTTGTTTAGGTGTTGAGCCCCTTTGCCATTGCAGTGGCTCTGTGGGTCCCGGGCTGGGAGAGCCTTGGAACTGGTCTCGTCTGGCTTAGTGGCCTTCTCTAGCTACCTGGTGTGTACCACAAATCATAGTATCTTCTGCACGTGCTCTGACTTGGAAAGGTTGGAAAAGCATTAGAAGGTCTCCTGTGTGTGCTTCTTGGTGACATCCCCAGCCCCCTTTCTCATGAAACACTCTCATGAATTTGATTGTTAACATTCCATTGCTTTCTTCATAGTTTTAGCACTTACGTATGTATGTATCCTCAGGAACATATTGTTTAGTTTTGCCAGTTTCTGAACTTTTTATAAGTTTAATAAGCAGGGTGACAATATACAGCCTTGACATATTCCTTTCCTGATTTGGAACCAGTCTTGTTCCATGTCCAGTTCTAACTGTTGCTTCTTGACCTGCATACAGATTTCTCAGGAGGAAGGTCAGGTGGTCTGGTATTCCCATCTCTTGAAGAATTTTCCACAGTTTGTTGTGATCCACACAGTCAAAGGCTTTCACATAGTCAATAAATAAGTAAATAAAGCTTATTTAACTTTTATACAGAGTACATCAGGAGAAATGCTGGACTGAATGAGGCACAGACTGGAATCTAGATTGCTGGGAGAAATATCAATAACCTCAGATATGCAGGTGACACCACGCTTATGGCAGAAAGCAAAGAACTAAAGAGCCTCTTGATGAAAGTGAAAGAGGAGAGTGAAAAAGTTGGCTTAAAACTCAACATTCAGAAAACTAAGATCATGGTATCTGGTTCCATTACTTCATGGCAAATAGATGGGGCAACAGTGGAAACAGTGACAGACTTTTTTGGGGGGGGGCTCCAAAATCACTGCAGATGGGTACTGTAGCTATGAAATTAAAAGATGCTTGCTCCTTGGAAGGAAAGTTATGACCAACCTAGACAGCTAGTTAAAAAGCAGAGACATTACTTTGCCAACAAAGGTCCATCTTGTCAAAGCTGTGGTTTTTCCAGTGGTCAGGTATGGATGTGAGAATTGAACTATACAGAAAGCTGAGTGCAGAAGAATTGATGCTTTTGAACTGTGGTGTTGGAGAAGACCCTTGAGAGTCCCTTGGACTGTAAAGAGTTCTAACTAGTCCATCCTGAAGGAAATCAGTCCTGAATATTCACTGGAAGGACTGATGTTGAAGCTGAAACTCCAATACTTTGGCCACCTGATGAGAAGAGCTGACTCACTGGAAAAGACCCTGATGCTGGGAAAGATTAAAGGCAGGAGGAGAAGGGGACGACAGAGGATGAGATGGTTGGATGGCATCACCAACTCAATGGCCATGAGTTTATGTAAACTCTGGGAGTTGGTGATGGACAGGGAGGCCTGGCGTGCTGCAGTCCATGGGGTCACAAAGAGTGGGACACGACTGAGTGACTGAACTGAACATTATATAAATGAAATAAATTGTGTTCTGTTACTTGCTTTGCTTAGAGGTATATTTTTGTTATTAAAAATTATTCATTTTTACTGTTGCATAGTATTCCAATTGTATGAATGGACCACAATTTATATATCTGTTCTACTCTTGATGGCCACATGGGATGTTTCCCTTTTTGGTAGTATATTATGTACCGTGCTGTTGGGAGCACATCTGGGAATCATTTGTAAGAGTTTCCAAGCACAGCAAAACTTAAAAAAGGATAATATTTGGTGCAATGAACTAAATGAAGGAGGCTGTTTTTACTGCCCACCCCCTTCCTACGGCTATGGTTAGGCCCCCTGAGGGCTGAGAGGACTGATGTTTTCCCACTCTTGTAAATGCCTCCCAGGACTGAGTGGGGAAGCCCTGCTGAGGACGTGTACCCACGAGTGGAGTTGGCTGTGCTCTGGGGTGTTTGCGTGTTCACCTCTTCTTACTTGTGTCAGGTTGTCCTGGAGAGAATTATTCAGTTTATACTCTTTACCAGCAATCTGAGAATTTGGAAGATAGAGGGAGTTGAAGTTTATAAATTGGGGAGTGGCATATCGGTATTTTCCAGTTGTCATTTTCCTGTGCTTATTGATGTTTCATAGTTCTTGTGAGGACAGATATTTGTGAATATACTTCATGGTCTTGGAGTGTAGTCATCAAAGCCAAATTAATTTTCCCTGCCTCCAACCTATGGCCTTGGCATTTTTAGCACTATTGTGTGACCGCTGGTCTAACCAGCCTCAGGTGAGTAGCACTGAAGGTTAACGTCTGAGTAGGTCCCTCTCACACATAAAAGTTGATCTTCCAGTAAAATGGTTTTATATCAGATGTATCTCAGGCTTCCAGATGTTGACTTTTTTCACTGTTCTGATTAATAAGTATTTTTATATGTCTTATGCTCTCTTGACTGAGGAATTGCTGCTAAGGGACTTGTAACTTTCATTTTATCTATTTTAGTTGAAAATATAAACTGTCCTCATTAAAACTCAGCCATTTTCCCAAACCTCTGTAAGCATGCTTAGAGCTCGGTTGGAATATCAGTGTTAGATCACAGGAGTAGATAGAGACTGCTTCACTTTAAAAAAGCATTCAGTTTTTTGATAATAACGATGCAAAATAACTTTGGGAAAAGAAATTTGTTTGTTTCTTCATGCATTCACTCCTTTACTTGTTTATTATTTGCCCTGTAATTGACATTCTTCGAGAACTTAAAGAGAAGGAGGTTTAGTAACCAACCTCTGACTTTGAGTATCAGAAGAAACGAGATCTAAGTAGTATATCACGGAGTATCTCTTTGTGTAATTTTCCGTTTGTTGCCCTGTTAAGTCACCTGTTTGTTATCTTTAAGGATTTCATTAGAAGATAATGATCTAAATTTGTGCTACAACAGGTAGATGTCTTTTTGTCTCAGTGTGATTAGAAAAGGATTCTTTTTTTTAAAGTCATGTCTTGTACTTCACCAGTTTGGTTGGGATGTTAGGAAATAAAAGATTAAGTCCACCTAAAAGGCAAGATGATTCGGTGAGGCTTCAGGTCCAGCTTGGGCCTGTTAGGCAGGGTCTTCCCTCAAGTCCTTCAGCAGTGGATTTGCTGGTGTAACTGGTACCTCCACTTGGAGGTCTCGCAGGGAACCTCAGACTCATCGTGTCCACACTGGCTTCATGGTGAGGTTCTTTTCCAAACCAGGTCCTCTGCTGTGTCTGTGTCTCAGTTACTTACATTGCCGTCATGCAGTTGTCCCAGTCAGAAGGCTGGAAGTGATCCTGGCCCTGTCCCAGGGGACTTCCTCATGCTTAGCCTAGGTCTGAGGGGAAGGTAGCATGAGATGGTAGGAAGAATACTGGCTTGGGAGTTGGAAAACCTGGGCTGTAATCTCTGTTCAGATGCTAACTTTGGTGTGATTTTAGACTGAACTTAACTTTTTTTGTTCTGTCTTCTTCTAAGATTGAGGCAGTTGTAATACTTCAGAATAGTTCCTTGATTATTGAACTTTAAAAAAAAAAAAAATCATTCTACCCTCAGTGTAGGTTAACAGTAAGCTTTATCAGTGGTTTGCTGGTGGTCATTCACATGGTCTTTATTCCTCAGGTACACTTTTCAGTGATGATGAAAGGGCTGTTCCTTTCGTACCTTTTTTGAATGTTTTTATAAAGCATTGAGCCTGGCACTGGCATCACTTGGATTGTTTAATTCTTTTTTTAAATTTTTTTCCCATTTATTTTTTATTAGTTGGAGGCTAATTACTTTACAATATTGTAGTGGTTTTTGTCATACATTGACATGAATCAACCATGGATTTACATGTATTCCCCATCCCGATCGCCCCTCCCACCTCCCTCTCTACCCGATCCCTCTGGGTCTTCCCAGTGCACCAGGCCTGAGCACTTGTCTCATGCATCCAACCTGGGCTGGTGATCTGTTTCACCCTAGATAATATACATGTTTCGATGCTGTTCTCTCGAAATGTCCCACCCTCGCCTACTCCCACAGAGTCTAAAAGTCTGTTCTGTACATCTGTGTCTCTTTTTCTGTTTTGCATATAGGGTTATCGTTACCATCTTGTTTAATTCTTGTAAGAACCCTATGAGGTGTAGGTTCTGTTATTTGATTTTATAATTGAGGAAAGTGAGGCTCAGTTAAAAGAAATCTGCCTGTGCCCACAAACTAATAAACAGTAAAAGGACTCCATCCTGTGTCGGTGACTTAGAGCCTGTGTTCCTGATGTTGAGCAGTCCTGCTGCTGGTTTTGTGGCAGCTGTCAAAATTATTCAGCCCACATTTTAAAAACATGAGTGTCTGGTCCACCATAGAAAATCTGTGCAGTTGAGAAATGGATTTTTCAGAGACCTCCCTTTTGGGCAGCCTCTGTTCACGTTGGTCCGTGATTACATGCCTACTCAGCATCTGATATGTAAGACTTAGTTGTTCTTTGGCCTGATAGTAATTAAGGGGCAGCTGTGGTTTGTAATGTCATTAGCTGACTCATGAAGCATATATGAAACGTAAGTGTTTAATATGTGAAATATCCCTTTCACATAGGGATGGCTTTACTGAGAAAACGCTTTGTTGTAAGTAAATCTGTAAGATAATGGTGTTTCTTCAATAGTAGCATTTTCTTGATTGTTCTGCTCCTCTAAAGTATAAGCAGATGGGTGGTCATTGGTCAGGGCAGGCTGGAGTTGTAGATCTCTAAGGGCATTTTTAATATTAGGACTTGGTCCAGTGCCAGTTGCTGTGTAATAGATTAATGATTGTGTTTCAGAGCTGATTAACTGGAAAATATGTATCCTTATAAGACATACAAAGGTTAATTTTTTTCTAAATTATTTGATCTTAATTTTTTTTTTTTCCAGATCAAAGGACTGGATGCATTTGTTCTGAGTCTCCTTGTTCTAGATGGTGAATCAGTCTACAGCCTGACCACACAGCCTATCCTGCTGTTATTAGCAAGAATTATCTTAGTGAATATAAGACATAAACTGACAGCTATTCAGGTAAGGAAAGAAAAGGAGCCAGGAGATTCAGACCCAGGTGTGACTTTTGTGCTGATTAGCATCAGACTTTAGGTGTGATGCTGACAATGTCTTGGTATATTTATTTTCTAAGTCTTCCTTAGGTATTTAATTTTATCTCCCCTCAAGAGATTAGTCTAGTATAAAATGACACATTGTCTCTTTAATAGAATTATGTGTTGTATGTATGTATGCATGTGTCTAAGTGTTCATTCTCTGAATCTTAAAAGTGGGTTTAGAAACATCCATCACAGACAGTCTTTTATGAATTTCATGTAAGGATAATGAGCAGTAGCCGGAAGCATGAACAGCACTTACAGTAGGTCTTAATTACTATTACTGTTTCTTGTCTCATGTCCTGCGTTGATTGATATTTGGGTTGGGTTTAGTAGAGCATTTGTTCAATATCCATTGTATGGTTTCTCTAGGTTACATATAAATTAGTGAGAAAAGCTAATATGCAGTAGGAGGTGATAAAAACCACAAGAGAGAATTGATGAAAGTCCTTGAGGAGTGTTGGTTCTCTTGCAGCTTCTCAACTGTCTGCCGCGAACTCTTCAATCTGCCTTGCAGTGTGAAAGCAGCTGCAGATAATATGTAAATGGGTGTGACTGTATACCAATAAAGTTTTATTTATGGACATTGAAATTTACATTTCACATCCTTTTCACATGTCACAAAATTTTCTTTTCTTTCTTTCAAAAATGTAAGAACCAGTCTTGGTTTTGGGCTAAAAGAAAACAGGTGGAGAGCTGTTTCTGACCCACAGGCTTGAAGCTTCCTGATTCCTATCCTGATCGTTGCAACTTAGGCATGTAGACCTTGTATTGCCAGAAATAGTAAATCTAAATTTTATATGAAATCTCCCAGTTTCCAAGTGTTAGCTGAGAAAGTTTAAGAAATAATATTTCTATGGATAAAATGGAACTTGGTCTGTACTGGATAAGGGCTTGTTTTCCTGAGCATTTAAGTTGAGACAAAGAAGAGGTAAAAAGGGAATCATGCCTCTTTCAGCAACTCTCATGAGAGCCAGAAGGTTTGGAATCAGTTGTACCAAAACGGTTTTTACTTGATGGGTTTCAGTATATACTAGCAGATATAAGGCCTTACCTTTGATCTTTTTAGTGATCTTAGTTTGAATAAAAGAATGTTTTTCTAAGTTGGTTTGAGTTAAATGATCTTATAGACTGAGTAGTACTTGACCCTAAAGAAAGGATCATGAAGACATGAGGTTGCTAAATGGTATTGTTTTCTTTCTAGTGAGACTAATGGTCATTACTGAGTTAGTGACACAGTTTTCTTGATGGAAAACATTCATCAGCATGCATATTAAGTAGGAATGTATCAGGTTGATTTTTTATTAAAAATAAAAATGATTTTATTTTTGTGAAACAATAAAGATGATTTTTTTCCCACCCAAATGGGACTGGTGATAGAAGCAAGTTTCAATGCTGTAAAGAGCAGTATTGCATAGGAACCTGGAATGTTAGGTCCATTAATCAAGGCAAACCGGAAGTGGTCAAACAGGAGATGACAAGCATGAACATCGACATTCTAGGAATCAGTGAACTAAGATGGACTGGAATGGGTGAATTTAACTCAGATGACCATTATATCTACTACTGTGGGCAGGAATCCCTTAGAAGAAATGGAGTAGCCCTAATAGTCAACAAAAAAGTCCAAAATGCAGTACTTGGATGCAATCTGAAAAATGACAGAATGATCTCTGTTCGTTTCCAAGGCAAACCATTCAATATCACGGTAATGCAAGTCTACGCCCCGACCAGTAATGCTGAAGAAGCTGAAGTTGAACAGTTGTATGAACCTACAAGACCTAGAACTAACACCCAAAAAAGATGTCCTTTTCATTATAGGGGACTGGAATGCAAAAGTAGGAAGTCAAGAAACACCTGGAGTAACAGGCAAATTTGGTCTTGGAGTACGGAATGAAGCAAGGCAAAGGCTAATAAGAGTTTTGCCAAGAGAACTCACTGGTGATAGCAAACACCCTCTTCCAACAACACAAGAGAAGACTCTACACATGGACATCACCAGATGGTCAACACCGAAATCAGATTGGTTATATTCTGTGCAGCCAAAGATGGAGAAGCTCTATACAGTCAGCAAAAACAAGACCGGGAGCTGACTGTGGCTCGGATCATGAACTCCTTATTGCCAAATTCAGACTGAAATTGAAGAAAGTGGAGAAAACCACTAGACCATTCAGGTATGACCTAAATCAAATCCCTTATGACTATACAGTGGAAGTGAGAAATAGATTTAAGGGGCTAAATCTGATAGAGTGCCTGATGAACTGTGGATGGAGGTTCGTGACGTTGTATAGGAGACAGGAATCAAGACCATCTCCAAGAAAAAGAAATGGAAAAAACCAAAATAGCTGTCTGAGGAGGCCATACAAATAACTGTGAAAAGAAGGGAAGTAAAAAGCAAAGGAGAAAAGAAAAGATAGATCCATTTGAATGCAGAGTTCCAAAGAATAGCAAGGAGAGATAAGAAAGCCTTCCTCAGCAATCAATGCAAAGAAATAGAGGAAAACAATGGAATGGGAAAGACTAGAGATCTCTTCAAGAAAATTAGAGATACCAAGGGAACCACAGGCTGGTATCAAGATTGCTGGGAGAAATATCAATAACCTCAGATATGCAGATGACACCACCCTTATGGCAGAAAGTGAAGAAGAGCTAAAGAGCCTCTTGATGAAAGTGAAAGAGGAGAGAAAAAGTTGGCTTAAAGCTCAATGTTCAGAAAACTAAGATCATGGCATCTGGTCCCATCACTTCGTGGCAAATAGATGGGGAAACAGTGGAAACAGTGGCTGACTTTATTTTTCTGGGCTCCAAAATCACTGCAGATGGTGACTGCAGCCATGAAATTAAAAGACACTTACTCCTTGGAAGGAAAGTTATGACCAACCTAGACAGCATATTAAAAAACAAAGACATTGATTTGCCAACCAATGTCCGTCTAGTCAAGGCTATGGTTTTTCCAGTGGTCGTGTATGGATGTGAAGGTTGGACTATAAAGAAAGCTGAGTGCAGAAGAATTGATGCTTTTGAACTGTGGTGTTGGAGGAGACTCTTGAGAGTCCTTGGACTGCAAGGAGATCCAACCAGTCCATCCTAAAGGAGATCAGTCTTGTGTGTTCATTGGAAGGACTGATGCTGAAGCTGAAACTCCAATACTTTGGCCACCTGATGCGGAGAACTGACTCACTGGAAAAGACCCTGTTACTGGGAAAGATTGAGGGCAGGAGGAGAAGGGGACAACAGAGGATGAGATGGTTGGATGGCATCACTGACTCGATGGACATGGGTTTGGGTGTACTCTGGGAGTTGGTGATGGACAGGGAGGCCTGGCGTGTTGCGGTTCATGGGGTCACAAAGAGTAGGACGCGGCTGAGCGACTGAACTAAGCTGAGTCTGTGAAGTACATAGACTATTATTAGTAATATGTTAATGTTTGAGTAAAAGGAATTTTGGCTTTGGAATCAGACCGGAGTTTGCCTGCCTTGGCCTGTTAGCATCTCTGTGACCTTAGGCCAGTGAATTACTCTGAATATCAGTTTCTGTATTTATAAAATGGACTTAAGTTGGCAAACATTTACTGGGTTTCTTTTGAGTACCCTCATGCTCCCTACCTTCTAGAAGGTTATTCACTAGTATAACTTATCAATCAGAACAAGTAATACGTGCTCTAGTCAGGAGACAGGATTTGGGAACTGTCTAAAGCAAGACTTCAAGTTTCCTTTTTCATTAATGCCTCAGATTTTCTATTAAGTGATTCTTGATAGATAGAAAAAGGCACTTTTATTTTCTAGTAAAAAAAAAAAATAGATAATGCTTTCTTTCTTTGTTTCACACTCCCCCTTCTCCCATGTGAAGATTTTTGGATTAAAAAGTTAGTTTATAGATCTGATTTTTAAGAGCTGAGCATCTTAAGTCATATGTTTTTTAACAGGGCAATCTGTTTGACTAGATCTATCATAAGTCCCATGTCTAGAAAAGGAAAGAATATGTTGCCAGACCTGACTCACTCACTGCTGACAGCAGATAAGGACAGATAATTGGAATATAGACTGACTTCATTAGCTTAGTGATAGGAAAAGAATGAAAATGAGGCAACAAGTCAGGGAATCAAATTAAAAATGATGTGAAACTTCTTTCTGTTAGATAATTCTACCTTTCCTTTCCTTCCGTGGCCTGAGGAAATAGCATTAGTAACTAGAAAAGATTTTGTCATAGAGTCAAAATTCATTTGTGATTTTATCATTGTTGCAACAGTTGTGTGTAGCAGTTTAGGAGGTAAACAGGCAGTTTTACCCCTTGATCAAATGAAGAAATGAAATTCAAGTAACAGAAAATGCTTTTGGTAATTAAGCATGATTTCCAGGTAGTAGGTATTACTATGGAGAAGGCAGTGCCAACCCATTCCAGTACTTTGGCCTGGAAAATCCCATGGATGTTGGAGCCTTGTAGGCTGCAGTCCATGGGGTCGCTAGGAGTCGGACACGACTGAGCGACTTCCCTTTCACTTTTCACTTTCATGCGTTGGAGAAGGAAATGGCAACCCACTCCAGTGTTCTTGCCTGGAGAATCCCGGGGACGGGGGAGCCTGGTGGGCTGACGTCTATGAGGTCGCACAGAGTCAGACATGACTGAAGCGACTTAGCAGCAGCAGCAGGTATTGCTATAAAAGAAAGAAAATTTTTCATACCTTTGGGCAGTATAATTCAAAGTAACATAGTTATAACTAATTTAGATGATTTAATGCATGGTCATACTTGGTAATTTAATGAGCCTGTCAAAAATAGTTAATACTACTTATTTGCACACCGACACTTATATATAGAGGAAGAGCCTAGAGGAATATAAACCTTTGTCGTGGATTTTTCTGGGGAAGGAGGATGGTGCTGAGGCAGCAGAAGAGAGACTTTCATCTTCACTGTGTATGCTTCTGTATGGGCTTGTTGTTTAATCAGGATGTGTTGAAAAGTAAGACTGAGCACCAGAGGACTGAGAAAAGGTTACTGAACTTTGAGCTTGTGCATTAGTCAAGACAATGTATAAAACGCGGTCTCCACCCTCCAAACTACAAGGACCAAGTACTTACACACTTGACAAACACGAGCTCTCCAGTGTGGTGCTAACTTCTAGGCAGTGTGGAAGTTCAGGGAAGTGAGAGACCAGTGTGTGCCCTAGTCTCTTCTCTGGGAGAAGAGGTTTCGTGGAAGAGGGTGTGGCAGAGGTCTTCCCAGTTTGGGGAATAATCTGAACCCAGGCTATTTCTTACCTTGTAGCGTGCACAGCATGAATTGCTTCAGAGGATACAGGGATGAGTGAAACATGGTTCCTCCTCTTGTTGGCTAGCTGGCTGACAACACTGAAAGCTAGGATGACATACACGAGTATGGTGGGGTGTGTTTGCAAAGGGAGGTGGAAAACATGTGCTGGAAGTTGAGACAAGGGGAAGAATCACCCTACAAGGAGGTTCTAGTGGGGGGCCTCCCAGGATGGTGGGTGTTGGATCATGGTTCTGGTAGAGTGCTGTAGCAGAGCCGGGCGATGACAGTAGGCATTTTAAAGGAGGAAATGGGAAGTTGACAATGACGTCGGGAATCCCAGCTGGCTTTGAGTGAATGGAGGAGAGATGGTCTCGTGGAAGACATGGCAGTGGATTTGATGTTATTACTGAAGACGTAGCCGTGGGTGGGTAAGCTTATTGAAGAGTGAATTTAATCTCACAAATGTAAAAAAATTCTAAAAGTTGATTTGGGTTAATGTAAAACTTTTTCCCAAAGGGTCCTTTTATTTCAGCTTACGTTGGTATTTCCTTTTTCTAGAGCTTGCCATGGTGGACATTGAGATGTGTGAATATTCACCAGCAGTTGCTTGAGGAGCGCTCACCTCAGCTTTTTGCTCTTGCTGAAGACTGCATCGATCAAGGTATGCTGCAGATTTTGTCTGCTTTGAGCATATAGCTCTGTTCTGTTTTCTTGCCCGAGACTTTCCTTTTTCATTTATTGCTTGACAGCATATGGTAACTTTTTGTCTGAGGTTGCTTTTCCACTCTTTCTGGATTTGGACTATCACAAATAATTAGGATGTCCGATTATAGGATTTCTTTTTTGTCTTTGAATTTTTAAAAAGTCAATCAGTGTTATTTATATTATTAATACAGACTTAAACAAGTGATTTATTCTGTGTAGTTCACCTTGATTTTATTACAAATTGCCTAAAGGTGTTTAAATATTTTCTTGGTTTCTTAACGTAAGAAATCTTGTTAGAGACAAATGTAAACTCCCTTTATTAAGAAAATAATCCTTAACTAATTTGAACTGGAGTAAATTGTGCCGAACTACATGCAGAACAGGAAATTATTTATCCTATATCCTTCTGAGTACATGAAGAAATAATTCATTTTTTTAAGTAATTATATTTGGTAGAAAATAAGTTTAGTGAGGATGACAGTGGGTAGAGAGACACTTTTGTAGTTTTTTCATTATTTTTATTGGAATACATAATGTACATATGGAAATGTGCCTAGAATAGAAATGTAAAATTTACCAAATACTTACAAACCACACGCCCCTGTAAATGCCTTTGTTGCAAGTAACCCTGAGGCTTTTTAGGGAGGCATTATTTGTTTATGGCTCTGCAGGGTCTCCATTGCTGCTTGGACTTTTAGTTGCGGCGAGTGGGGGCTGCTCTCTAGCTGTGCACAGGCTTCTCATTGCGGTGACTTCTCTTGTTGTGGAGCACAGACAGGCTCTAGGGCTGTGGGCTTCAGGAGTTGCGGCTCGCAGGCTCTAGGGCACAGCCTCGGGAGTTGCGGCACCAGGCTCAGTTGTTCCTCGGCATGTGGAATCTTCCCAAATCGGGGATCGAACCTGCGTCTCCTGGACTGGTAGGTGGATTCTTTGCTGAGCCACCAGGAAAGTCCTCGGGAAACATTTTGAAAATGGGAGGAAATCTTGGACTTAGTCTCTATTTGTTTAGGATTTTAGGTTATGTAAGACTGTGGAACAACCAAGGGCATATTAAATCTGACTTGTATATGTAAAAAGAAATGTATTCTGAGCTTGAACTTTGTATATAGAAAACAATATTTGTTTTGCTATGAGATTTAAACCTAACATGTGGTAGCAGATTGTTTTATTAAATGTAAGGAGTTTACCTTTCTATACAGTGATATTGCACTAAGTGTACAGTGATGCAATGAAGTAACAACTGCAAAACGGTATTTCTTTTTCCTGTAAAAGTCTATGGTTTAATGCATTTGGATTATAAGAGATTTTTATGAGCAAATTTAGGCTACAGGATCATCTGTATTTTCAAGACTGTAAGCAACTCTCTAGATTGTGAGTTCTTGTGGGCTGATTTTTTCTTGTTTCTGCTTAGCAGAATGCCTGGAAAATAATAAATATTTAGTGCATATTTTTGAATGTGTATATTTTGAATAGTGATAGCTAGCATTTATTGAGCCTTTACTTTTTAAATTTTTTAAAATTTATTTTTGGCTGCACTGAGTCTTTGTTACTATGAAAGCAGGGGTTACTCTCTAGTTGTGTTGTGGAGGCTTCTCATTGCAGTGACTTCTGTTGTGGTGCATGGGCTTAGTTGTCCCAAGGCATGTGGAATCCTCCAGAACCAGGGATTGAACCTGTATCCCCTGCATTGGACTACTAGGGAAGTCCTGTTGAGCCTTTTCTACATTCACTTTTCAGAGGAGACATTGTAGAACTCCATTTGTCCTCCATCTCGATAGCAGTTTTTATCTGAGTTAACTTCTGTATGAGAGTTTTTCAAAAAGTGAAATATTGTAGAAGTTACGAGAAAATTAATCCTACCCAGATACCATATGGGATCTTGAATCTTCTCATAATAGTGTTGCCTAGGCGCAGAGTTCTCTTTCAAGTGAAATATGAAGTTGGATTGGAGAAAATTAAGACCTGATGCTCAATTTACTGGCATCATTGTCCTCTTTCTATTTTTAGCAAAATGAAAACTGTGTAGACTAAGTCTTCCCCCCATTCATGTCATTTCGTATTTTTAAAATGAAGTGAGATACAGTCCATAAACAAAGTGCAAGGGAGAAAGAGAAGTGGGGATAAACTCGTAGTTCACGAAATCAGATAAAGTTTTGAAAGCCAGGGACGAGTTGTACATTACTGATTCTAATGGGGAAAAAAATTGATTTTTCCAGAGGATAGTGAAAGCATTTGAAAGAAGATGGCGTCAGGATTCAGCCCACTATTTAATTTTGTAAAAAGGTAATTACATTATACTGTGTAGCATATTAAACAATTTCATATGCTTCATTATACTTTATGAAGTATTGGTAAATGAACAAAAACACAAGGTGTCACTGGGAGTTTTATTTCTTTCTCTTATTGTAAAGGAAGTCAAGTTTGATGCAGTTGCCAGAGGGAAAGCCACATCTCTTCCCTTTATCCCATATTATGTAAATCTACATTTATGTCTATACCTTAACCACATCTCAGTAAGTAATGTTCTTAATGATGACCTTTAATTATTAAGAAAAAAAATACCTTCTTATTATACCATACTAAAAGGTAAGAACCATATGATGTGTTGTAGAGAGAATTCTAAGAGGTATTTCTCTAAACAGAAAGGGTTAACTAAGATATCTGGAAAATATGACTCTAAGTGACTCATTCCCCAAGTGGTCTCAGTTCTTTTCTGCAGTATATTTCAGCATATCATTTGCTTTGCCTTACAACTAAGAATTTTTTTGTGTTGCTGTTCTAGGCTAATCAGTGACATTTTTCATTTTATCTAGTCATAAATTGGTCCATTTTGGCTATGTCTTAGTAAGTCTGCACTTGGTCTTAAACTGCAACATTTTCATAAACAATTTTATTTAAAAAAATGTTCTGGGATTTAACCCAAATGTTGACCAAGCATTCAGTTATAACTGAAATATTGTTTGATATCCAGAGAAGAATATTATATTTGAAATGTTGTCCTTGAACAGTCATCAAAAAGTTGGCAAGATTTTTTTTTTCAATCTGTGCCATATAAGCAAGTGTGATCTTTATATTTTTGTCCAGGAACGTTACATCAGTACAATGTAGTGGAATAGAGCCCATCAGTGTCAGCGTAACTTTGCTGGACTGATCATATCTATGAAAGGAGTGAGTTAGAATCTTGAAAAGTCTGCTCCTCAGCACACTCTGAGTTCCTCTTTTGGATCTCATACTAATGAAACCATGATTCTCTGAAGAACTGCTTAAGGGCACAAATCATTTATTGAGGCATCTGATACTGAAAACGTGTTCCATATGGCACATGAGATATAATATTGAGGTTTAGGTGTTTGAAGATGAGCTTATCAGGAAGTCACTGTTCAAAGGAAACAGGCTAAAATATTTTGTCTGAGATTCCACTGTAACATCTCCAGGCAGCTCTGTGACTCTAGGCTTATATTGTCTCCACATCCAAAGAGTTGTTCAAGAGATTAGTTTCTTGGTGACTGATGTATGCATAAATTAAAAAAAAATTTTTTGGTACTTTGGAATTAATGTCATTAAATATACTAATAGTCTAATCACAAGTATCTGATTATCCATGAATCCATGGGGATTTCATTTTTAACATAGCATTAAAATAATCTGATGAGAAGAGATTTTGGTTTTAGCATGCATTTTAAATATAGTGGTTTGACATTTTGACCCAGAAGATTATGATTATTCATTACCATGGAGCACCTAAAGATTTATTAAAATGATAATTATATGTCTGTTGGATCAACATGCTATATTTATTTATTTATTTCATCTTTTTGTTTAAGCTTGAGTTATCCAAATCTCAAAACTTTGTGTTCATGGTTGACTGTTTTTCATCATTCTGTGTATCTAGCCAGTTCTTGAATTTTATCAGTTCTTGCCTAAGGGTTCCATATCCATCCTTCTTTTCCATTCCTACAACTCTTACCCTAGTCAGTGTCTGAAATCTGTAGCTTGGAAAGACCCATTAGAGATTATCTTGTCCAGCTAACTCATTTTCCAGAGAATTGAAACTTGAAGAGGTCCAAGAACCAGAACTGTGACCTGGAGTTTCTGACTCCAAATCCTGCTTACTCTTCTCTCCATTACTTTTCTCCAAACTGGTCAATAGGGCAGAATTCTAATATCTAATAATTGTAATGCAGTTCACCTTTCAGTAGTCCATACTCCATACCAAGCACTGTTCTAGGTCTTTAAATATATTAACTAGCTTATTCCTTGCGACAGCTCTGAGATAGAACTGAAGACTTGACATAGCAAGGTGTAGTGGTGGGTTTGTTTGCCACCCTTTTTTAGCAGTGTTTCTGGAGTGTGGTTAACCTACAGTAAGACTCATATTTAAAGTGTAGAATGGTGGTATTTTATATACATATATACTTGTGAAATTATCAGAATCAAGATAATTAACAGAACTTAGACTTTTAAGATCTGACTTTCAGTTTCTCTTCTGTCACTCACACCCTGTGTGACTTCAGGGAGCTTGTCCGATTTCCAAACCAAGAGTTTCTTTCTGCGTAAAGCTGGTCTGTGAGTCTTTTCCAGGTGTAAAATAATGTGATTCTTTGTAGGCCAGCTTTTTAATGCTGGGATCTGTTGAAAGATTGTGACCAAAAAAAGTTATTTTCTCTTTCTTTGGGCTTTCTTGTTGGGATCCGTAATTGCTACAGAGTGCTTCCTTTTAGTAAATTAAAAAAAATGCTCTTCTGTTGCCCATAACTGCTCTCTGGAGCTGTGCTGTCCGGTGTAGTAGCCACTAGCCACTAATGTGGCTAATTAAAAGAAGTAAAGAATTCAGTGTCTCAGTTTCACTAGCCCCATTTCAAGGGCTCAGAAGCCACCTTGATGGTAAATGGTTACCATTTTGGACAGTGCAGCTGTATTTAATATCATCACAGAAAGTTTTATTGGATAGCACTGGTGTTGAGCAACAGAATTTCAGAGTAGGTCTATCCTTCCTTCTATGTGGTCAGTCTTGCGGTTCCTGAAGGGTGTTTTCACTATCACTTTGAGTCTAAGGATTGCACCTGACTTATAGGTTCTTTCTTGGCCTTCCTTTCTTCTCCTTATAGAGCAGTACTGGATTGTTGTTATTTTTTGTTTGTTTGTTTTGTTTACCTGTTATTTGGCTGCACCAGGTCTTAGTTGCGGCATGTAGGATCTAGTTCCCTGACCAGGGATTGAACCACAGGCCCCCTGCATTAGGAATGTGTAAGTCTCAGCCACTGGACATCGGGGAAGTCCCTGGATGATTATTTTTACATACCAATTTCATCAGGTCATTTTTTTAAATTAGGAAAATCTAATTATTCTCAGTTTTATTTTTGACTTTGTATTTCCTGTGTAATTTGATACTTAATTTAAAAAAATTTTTAATTTCTCACTGTGATCTGGTCACTGGTAGTTGCTGGGGGTATCAGTGAACTCAGTGGGATTGAGGCTAAAATTCAAGAAGAAGAAAAGGGCACAAAAAGAAGGGAATGACAGCCATTTAAAAAAAAATGAAGCCTTGCTATTCGTGACGATATGGATGGGCCTTTAGGGCATCATGCTAAGTGAAATAAATCAGAGAAAGGCAAAAATTGTGTGATCTAACTTACATATGGAATCTAAAAAACAAAACAAACAGAACAGTGAAAACCAACTCATAGATACAGAAAACAAATAGGTGGTTTCCAGAGGAAAGGAGGGTGGGAGGGGCAGTATAGATAAAGGGGATTAAGAGGGGCAAACCTCCAGTTATAAAATAAAAAAGCCATGGAGACTTAATGCAGCATAAGGAGTGTGGTCAACAATATTGTAATAATTTTGTATGGGGACAGATGGTTATTAGGCTATCGTGGTGATCATTCATGATGTATACAAATGTTATACAAATGTCAAATCACTATGTAATACACTTGAAGCTGACATAATATTGTACATCAGCTATATTTCAGTTAGAAAAAAAGAGGACGGTGTGAAAGAAGGGATATGATTAGTCTAAACTTGGGACCAGAGGAGGCTTTGCAGAGTGGCTAATACTTGAACTGATTCTTGGAGAATGAGAAGCAATTCATTAGGTAGTTGGAAAGGGCGTGTAATATGTACAAAGAGAGGCACAGAAACTTGAGACATCTTTGTGTATTGGGATTTCCAATAGTTTGCAATGGCTGGACAGTGTTAGGAGTTATGTGTCAGGTGATGTTGTAACAGGTTGATAGGAGCTAGGCGGATAGGAAATTGGAATTCTGTCTTGTTGGTGACAGCCATCAGAGAATTTCTAAATATTTGTTCACTCTTAGGATATTTATTGCAGAGAAGACAATGGCACCCCACTCCAGTACTCTTGCCTGGAAAATCCCATGGACGGAAGAGCCTGGTGGGCTGCAGACCATGGGGTCGCTAAGAGCCGGACACGACTGAGCAACTTCACTTTCACTTTTCACTTTCATGCATTGGAGAAGGAAATGGCAACCCACTCCAGTGTTCTTACCTGGAGAATCCCAGGGATGGGGGAGCCTGGTGGGCTGCCGTCTATGGGGTCGCACAGAGTCGGACATGACTGAAGTGACTTAGCAGCAGCAGCAGGATATTTATTGAGCACCAACTATGACAAGTGCTAGGCTTAAACAGCAGTGAACAAGACACATGTGGACCCTTCTTTTGTGACTCTTACAGTCTAGAGGTGGAGTTATAGCCAAATTCTACCCATCTTTCAAGGCCTAACCCTTCTGACAAGGTTTGTTCAACTATCCCAGGCTTATGGATTTTTCCCTCTATGGTATTTATGGCCAGTACCACCCAGTTTCAAATCAAGTTTACTGTATATTGAATAATGATTATGTGTCTTCTCTTCCTAGTACTTCTTCCATCTTCTTTTTAGGGGAGCACAGGGCTTAACTTTGCTGTAGGATCTAGCCCTATTCTAAGCATTAGAAATAATTCAGTAGACACTGATTAGAATTGTAGGATGAAGAAGGGAAGTTGGAAAGGGGTGTGAGGCAGGAGGAGGATGGAAAGTCAGAGGGGGTGACAGCTGGAGACAAGCTGGGAAGTATGGAGGTCAGGGAGAAGAGGATTTAAAAAATGTTTTTTGAGGAAATGAGTTGGAGTAGCCTGCACTTCCCTATGGTTGTGTGCCTCGCTGGTCTTCATGGCTTATGATGGACACCCTCCATCCACCTATCAAGGATCCTATGAGGTTTCCACTCGATCGGCATTTTTACTTAGGTGACTGCATCTGGCTCTGAAAGTGCCATCTGCTTATTCATTTGTAAGTACTTACCTAGTGATTTTATAACTTGGTCATTCTTTTTTTTTCCCCCAGGATTCTTCTGTAAAGAAGAACTCATCAGGGTTATGTGAGAACCCTAAAATTTAGTCTGTGTAGGAAAGGCAAGATATATTCTTAATTTTTTTCTTTAATTGCTAATATTTTGGACTTAAATTTTTTTTTGAAACATAAATCTCTAGAAAGGTTGCTAGTACAAAGAACTTTTTTTTCTCTGAAACCGTTTAAAATAAGTCGTTGAATTGATGCCCCATCACTTCTGCACATTTAGGGTGTTTTTCCTATGAAGGCATTTTCCTGTACAATCACAATACAGCCACCAATATTAGGAAATTAGCATTGATTAAATACTAATATCTAATTACTGCTGTTCAAGATTGGCCAGTTGTGCCCAAAGCATCCTTTATAGCAACATGATCCAGTCTAGAACCTAGTGTTAGATTTAGTTGTCGTACCTCTTTAGTGTCTTTCAGTACAGGTCTATCACAGGAATTGTGCTGTTATTCTCATTGCATCCTACCAGGTGGCACATGATTTCAGTTGGTCTCATTACTGGTGATCCTAACTTTGGTTACTTGATTCAGATGGTATTTGTCAGTCTTCTTCATTAGAGTTACCCATTTTCTCTTTACATTTTTTGTTTTTGAAACAGCTTTGTTGAGATATAATTGACATACAGTGCACCTGACATACTTAAAATGTCAATTTCTAAAGTTTGGACGTGTATTTACACCTGTGAAACCATCATCAAAATTGAGATAATGAACATATACTTTGTTCCCCAAAACTTCCTTGTCCTTGTTGGGAATCCCATCCTCTTACACCCTTCCTGATCTCTCCTTCAGCCTCTCAGGCCACCACTGATCTGCTCTCTGTTACTACATATTAGTTTGCATTTCCTTGAATTTTATAAAAGTGGTTTCATATAGTCTCACACTTTTTGTGTGTGTGTGTGTGTTTAGCCGGGCTTCTTTGACTCAGCAGAATTATTTTGATTCATCCATATTGTCACTTATAGCAATAGTTCATTCTTTTTAATTGCTAAGTAGTGTACCATTATATGGAAATACCATAATTTGTTTGTTCTTTCGTCTGTTGATAAAAATTTGATTGCTTCCAGTTTTTGGTTATTACTCTTTATAATTAATTGCTGTTGTATGGTGATGTACTTAGATACCATATAAGTCTCCTATTCCTCAGTAAACTTTGAATTTATGCATTTATATATTGACATTAGTGTGCACTCACAGATTCCAAATTCATTCAATGGATTACAATTTGGCGCTCAAAATATCCCACATTTGGCCAGTTGAAGCTTGTTCAAATTGGTTTCTATGCCCTTTCAACATATCTTTGAGCGCTTCTTTGTTTTCTGACATAAGAAGATGCATTAGCCTTTTTGTATTACTTTGCTCTGGCCCTGGGATCAGTAATTTCTCCAAGGAGCTCTGGAGAGAGAGTTCCTTTTAAAGTCTTTCAGCAGCCATAGCTGGAAAGTATGTGTATGTGTATATGTAAGTATACATGTACATCTGTGTCTATTTCTGTATTTATCTATGTATTAAAAAGCATGAATTGCATCATCTCCAATTCCAATCCAATACCACAGAATTTATTTTAGTTTTCCCTCTTCCAGGTTTCTAACTCCTTTCTTTGACAGTGAAAAGCCGGGCTCCGTTAACCTCAGTATAAGTGTTTGTGCAGTCTTCCTGTACAGCCAGTCTCCCAGCCGTGTCTCTATGTTCAGCCTGCTCCCTTGGCCCTGACCTTGGGGAGCCCACAGCTTAATCCTTGACCTGGCTCTTTTGAATGTTGGTTGAGTCCCTGGCCCGTTTCAGCACACGAGTTGAGACCCCAGCCCCCACAAACACTACTCTAGCCTCTGACTGATCCCGAACAGCCTCTCAGGGTGACCTGTGGACCTTGCAAACATGCTGGCTGAGCCTTTGGTCAAGTCACCAGGCCTGCTCTTGGAAACGCATAATGCATGTTTCAGACTTAGCCAAACACCCAGCTGAGGCCCTTTTTTGAGACCTTTCTTAGCAAACACATTGGTTGAATCCCTGTCAAGTCCCTAACCCTGACCAAAGAGCTCCAATTAAAATTTAACTGTACAAAGTGTTTATATTGATATTTGTGTCTTTTTCCTAAATTGAAAATCTTGTTCATAACAATGTTAACATAATTATTGCTTTACATATAAAATATTTCAATGGGAAAAGGACAGTCTTTTCAGCAAATGTGCTGGGACAGCTGGGTAACCATATGCAAAAGAATGAAATTGGACCCTTATCTTACACTATATAGAAAAGTTAAATAAAAATGGATGAGAGTCCTAGTGTAAGAGCTAAAACTCTAAGACTCTTAGGAGAAAATATAGGGGTAAATCTTTGTGACTTCAGATTTGGCAGTAGATTCTTAGCTATGACACCAAAAGCATGAGCAACATCAACAAAAAAATAGGAAAGTTGGACCTTATAACAAGGTTATGAACCTGTAACAAGGTCTGTTCAGAAAATTTTAAAAACTTTTGTGTTTCAAAGGACACTATCAAGAAAGTGAAAAGACAGGCCATAGAGTGGGAGAAAATATTTGCAAATCATATATCTGATAAAGAACTTGTATCTAGAATATATAAAGAACTCTGACAACTCAGTAGTATAAAAGACAAATGACCCAATTAAAAAATGTGCAAAGGATATAAATAGATATTTATCTAGAGAAGACATTCTAATGACCAATAAGTACATGAAAAAACATTTGGTATCAGTCATCAGGATGATGAGAATCAAAACTACAATAAGATATCAATTTACACCCGATGGCTGTAATTTAAAAAAACTGAGATAATCATATTGTTGAGGATGTGGAAAAGTTGAAACACTGCTGGTGGAAATATAACATGGTGTAACCATTTTGGAATACAGTTTGGCAGTTTCTTAAACAGTTAAGTATAGAATCACCATATAATCCAGCAGTTCCTAGATGTATATACCCAAGAGAAATGAAAACATAGGTCCACCCAGAACTTTGTATATGAATGTTTATAACAGCATTATTCATAATAGCTAAAAGATGGATGTGTCCATCAACTGATACATGGGTAAACAAAATACTGTCTATTCATATACAGTGATTTCTATTATACTATTTTTTAGTCATAAATGAATGAAGTGTGATACATACTTCAGCACAAGTGAACCTTGAAAACATCATATTAAATTATAGAGACCAGATATGAAAGACCACATGATAAATAATTTCCTTTATATGAAATGTGCAGGATTGGTAAAGTTAGAATCAGAAAGTAGATTAGTGGTGTTTAGGGCTATAGGAGGGATGAGGGGAAGAGAGTGATAGCTAAAGGGTTCAGAATTTATTTATTTATTTATTTATTATTATTATTTTTTTTTTTTTTTGTCATACATTGATATGAATCAACCATAGATTTACATGTATTCCCCATCCCGATCCCCCCTCCCACCTCCCTCTCCACCTGATTCCTCTGGGTCTTCCCAGTGCACCAGGTCCGAGCACTTGTCTCATGCATCCCACCTGGGCTGGTGATCTGTTTCACCATAGATAGTATACATGCTGTTCTTTTGAAATATCCCACCCTCACATTCTCCCACAGAGTTCAAAAGTCTGTTCTGTACTTCTGTGTCTCTTTTTCTGTTTTGCATATAGGGTTATCATTACCATCTTTCTAAATTCCATATAAATTCCATATATATAGTATGATGTAATGTTCTTTATCTTTCTGGCTTACTTCACTCTGTATAAGGGGCTCCAGTTTCATCCATCTCATTAGGACTGGTTCAAATGAATTCTTTTTAACGGCTGAGTAATATTCCATGGTGTATATGTACCACAGCTTCCTTATCCATTCATCTGCTGATGGGCATCTAGGTTGCTTCAGAATTTATTTTTGAGGTGATAAAAATGTTTTAGAGTTACTATGGTGGAGGTTGCACATTTCTTGGAATATACGAAAAGCCATTGAATTGCACACTTCAGATTGGTGGACTGTATGTGTATGAATCATCTCAGTAAAGCTGTTGAAAAATTTCACCTTACATACACAGCATAGTGACTATAATGAACAATTCTGTATTGTATATTTGAGAGTTGCTGAGAGAGTGGATCTTAAAAGTTCTCATCACCAGAAAAAAAATTGTAACTATATGTGGTGATGGATGTTAACTAGGCTTACTGTGGTGATCATTTTGCAGTATATATGTATATTGAATCATTATGTTGTACACCTGAAACTAATGGCATGTTATATGTCAATTTCTTTTTTCTTTTTGTCAATTATATTTCAAAGAAAAGGTAAAAAAAGATTTAACCCAGGAATTTCTTAAAATGTTCAAAACGAAAATGAAGTCAGTTGTACAACTTTACTAAAAAAATGTTAAAGGCCTACTGTTATCTTGAGTAGGATGAACAGTGTTGTCAAATGCCAGTTGTGAAATTACAATTAGTGCAGTTACAGACATTTTGAAGAGAGAACCTGCAAATTGATTCTGGAAGAAAAAGTGTGTAAGAATAGTCAAGGCAGTTTTTAAAGAGAAAGAGAATGATGGGGACTTTCAGGTATAAAAGTTAATTAAAAACTAGGATAATTTCAGCAGTATGATACTAGCAAAGAAATAATGTGATTTAAAAAATTTAACCTTGCATTGTGTCAATATCTTTGATTTCATATGTGTGTCCTTCTTTGCTTAAACTGAAAATCTTGTGCCAAACAATATAAATGTAATGACTTGCTTTGTTGCATGTATAAAAAGTTTCAGAGCAACGCCAGCATACCAACTAACAGTAAGACCACTGAATAAGGCTCAAGATGTCTTTGCAACTCTCTTTGTGCCTTCAGTATATTACATTAGGGATGTATACTGTGCTCTAAGTCATTTGCAATTACTCTTTCTCTTGTCACCAACTTGTTATATAGAGAGTTTTAGTTTTTCCATTTGTTTCCAGTTTTTAGGGATTGCTTTTTTATTTCTGATTTATTTTTGGATATGTAAAATAATTACATGATTCCAGAGTCAAAACTCTGTAACAAGGTCTGTTCAGAGAAGTTTCCCGTCTGTCTCTGTTTCTTTCTACCCTGTTCTCCCTGCACCTCCACCTGCCTCTTTTTAAAAGAAGAGTTTGTTTATTTATTTAGTTGGCTCTGCTGGGTTTTCGTTGCTGCGCTGGCTTTTTCTTGTTCATCGCTGGCACGCGGAGCCTGCGCTCTGGTTTTGGCGTGCAGACCTCTCACTGTGCTGGCTTCTCTTGCTGTGGAGTCAGGCTCTGGGGCACGCGGGCTTCAGTAGCTGTGGGCGTGCGGGCTCAGGGGTTGCAGCTGCTGGGCCTCAGAGCACAGGCTCAGTAGGTGTGGAGCAAGGGCTTAGTTGCTCCACAGCATGTGGGATCGTCCTGGATCAGAGATCGAACCTGCATCTCCTGCATAAACAGGTGGATTCTTTACCATTGAGCCCCCAGGAGAGCCCAGATCCAGGTTTTCTTGAGTTTGGTTTGCATGGAGGAATCTCCTGAAGGATTTTCACAGTGAGAAGTTCGTGTTTGGATGCCTGTCTGCCTTTTAAAGTAGCAAGACATGTACATCTTGATTTAGTTTCTTGGAGTTAAGAATCTCTTTAAAGGACTTGGCAGTATATAAAAAACAGTTTTTTGCAGACTCATTTTATTTTCACTTCATGATAAGATGAAGGGTGTCTGTTTCTCACCTATAGGTTTCTGTCAGATTACTTGGTGAGAAAACATATAGATTACATTTTGCAGCATCACCTCTACACCTTGGTCGTTCCTGTGCCGGCTCCCTCTTCCCTTCTTCCCAACAAGTTTGGATTCAGATTTTGGCTTTGCCACTTCTCAGCCAAAGTGACTAGTCAGTAAGCTGACTAAGCTCAGTTTTCTCATGAGTTAAATGAGGTTGATGTCAGCCCTAAAGACATCATTGTGTGAATTAGCACAACATGTAAATATCTAGTGTCGAGCAGAGTAGGTGTCAGTCGATATCACTTTCTCTTCAGCTTGAATAATAGAAAACGGATTCTCAGTTTCTGGACATTGTAAGTGTATCTTCTATCATCCACCATCCTTCCATTCATATGAATTGGTTTGTGAGATGCTGATCCTGTTACTGGAGACATTGTGAGGGACAGTTTGTCAGGGACATTGTAGAGGGATGGACGAGGTGACCTGTTAGACACCCCCTTGGTGTATGTCAGTAGCCCCTTTATTATATATGTATTTTATTTTGAAAGTCACCTTTTTAGAGGTACCATGTTATTAGGCTGCTATTCTCCCATCTTTTCATCTGAGGTGTTCGGAAAAATACAATATGACTCCTAAGCCAATATCTACTCATTTTCTACTTGATATTCATTGTCTCAGATATATCCAGATATACATGTTTCTCCTTTTAAGGGAGAAATTCTACATTCTTTATGTGGAAAACTGTATATTGATCTCCCCTTCATTAGATTTTCGTGTTGTTTAACTCTTTGCAGATTGACTTGGTATGTTGTATCATCACCTCGTATTGCTGTATTTTGGGCAGCATGATTAAGACAAACACTCTAAAGAAGAAAGAACAGGGTCATGAATGATATCTCTTAGGATTGTGGAGTAAAGGAGATAATGTATGTAATGTCCTTAGCTTCTAGCTTGGAACATATAAGTGCTCAGACAGTGCTTGCTATGAACTGTTATTGTATGTGTTCCTCGTTTTCCAGACTTGAAATTCTTTAAGAGTAGGAACTATGTAATATATGTATTTCACATATTACGGCCTAAATGTTTTACTTACTAATATATTTTTATTCTCATACTTTTAAAAAATATGTATATATTTTATTGAAGTATAGTTGACTTAAAATGTTTCAAGTGCCCAGCAAGATGATTTCATTATACAAATACACATAAATCATTTTTGAAATTATTTTCTGTCACAGGTTATTACAAGATACTGACTACTTTTCAATGTCTCATCTTTTGTCTAACAGTGATGAAGCTAAAGGATCTGTTTGTAGATGATTCAGGTCGATGTTTGGCTGTTCAATTCCATCTGGAATGTGCATATATATTTTTATATTATTATGAATATAAAAAAGCAAAAGATCAATTCAGTATTGCTAAAGACATCTGCAGATTACAAATTGATTTGACAGGTAAGATTTTTAACCTTTTGTGGATAATTGATTTATGATAAAACTAGCATATACATTGATGGTTTGGCTGTATTTTATGGTGGTATTTGATTATCTGTGTCCTCTTGGTTGCTTTACAAAAACATGTTTTTAAGATTTTATTTAAATAGTTAATAGTTTTAGAACAAAATTGAAACTGTATTTTCTTTATTCCTGCAAGTGCTCACTTATTTTCTAATCTGGTTAGACATATCGGTACTATACGATAGCTAGACAGTACACAAATGAACTTCGCCCATGTAGTTGTGACTGTGGGCTTCCCAAGACCCCTCCAGATTCTCAAGTTTAGTTTGGCTTCTTCCATTGCCCTTTTCTGTAAATACCCACCTGTAGCTTCTATCTTGTCTTTCTTGTATTCCTTAAGAACAGTTTTTTAACTGTTTTGTTTAGATGCTTCTTCACTGTATTAGAATACTGCCTGGCATATAGTAGGCACTCAATAAACATTTGTTGGATGAACAAATAAATTACAGAATTTTCCCTAAAATCTGTGTTTCTTCTGAGTACCAAACAAGAAACATTGTTTTCTTTTAATGTATCTCCTTGTCCCTAGCCCAAAAATACTGACATTCTATATTGAAAACATTCATGAAAGTTAAACATCAGCAGTTGGTCACACAGTTGACACCTGTTGAACCTGGGCTGTGTGAATGTTGAAATGATTGAACCTGTTTGTCTTCTCTAGGTTGGGTCTAGATGATCTTCGAGGCTCATTTTTAGTCCCTAAATGCTATCCTCATTGAGGTAGTCCTGTCAGTAAAATCCTTAAGATGTATTATGAGGGAAATATAACTTAGTGGCCTAGTCTGGGATATTAGCCACCTTTTATTACATTGTATGTATGAGGAAAATTATTAAATATCCAACTTATAACTTTGGGAACAATGGCCATGTGTAAGTTGTAGTCTTATATTTGAGATATAATTATATGTAACATGGATTTCTGGTGAATCAGATGATAAAAAATCTGCCTGTGGTGCTAGAGACCCTGGTTTGATTCCTGGGTTGGAAAGATCCCTGGAATGGATCTAGAGAATGACTACCCACTCCAGTATTCTTGCCTAGAGAATTCCGTGGACAGAGGAACCTGGCGGGCTACAGTCTCTGGGGTTGTGAAGAGTCAGACACAACTGAGCAACTAACACTTTCAATATAAGTTGTAAAGTTAGTTTTAGAAATTATGTTTTGATCCTAGTAGACTTTTTGGGGAGGGTCATTTATAAAACTAGTGTCATGGTACTCAGCATAGTCAGCTTTAACTGTTGATGTATTTACTAGTTAGTTCTTCATATTTTTTTTTTTTCAAGTTAAGATTGAAAATCTTAAAAATACAAATGTGCTCACAAATATAAAATGAGAATCAGATTATAATTTTTTTCCGTTCAGCGCTTGCCTTACTATAAAATAGTAAGCTGTGCTAGACTATCTCAATAGCTATTTTTAGCATAACATGTTTCAGTGGTTGTTGTACAACATAGAGCCAGACTCATCACAGGATGAAATCCAGGCTTCTTAGACTGGTCTTTGTAATCAAGGGTCTTTGTAATCTGACTCTCACCAGAGAATAGATGTCAGAGCTTGTGCTTCTCTTAAAGCTGTTCTGCAGCTAGCTATTTCAGATACAAAGTAAAAACAATATTTGGCCTTATATGGAGCCAGATAATGTAATAGAAAGACTGGGATTTAGAATCTGCAGACCCTGGCTTTAAGCTCTGGCTCTGATACTAAAAACCGTGTAATCTTGAGCAAGCGAGACTCCACTTCAGAACTTAACACTTTTTCTTCTGTTGTATGGAGATGAGAGTATTTCTTCTCCCTGTGACGTTGAATGCATTCTTTTTTTGAGGAGGGATGTAGTTTAATGCAAAGGTAAGTATGGGGAATTTCTAGTGGCAGAAATTTGAGTTCTGGGCCTATAGCTTCCTGGCTTTATAATTTTATAAGTCACTTTAAAGTCATCATGGGGCTTCAGGTTTCTCTTATTTGAAATGGGGAAAATACCTCATAAGCTCTAAAGCACTCTGAAAGTACTACTGTTTATGATTGTATGGTATTCTGATTGGCAAGTTACTAAGTATAATTTAATATATGTATTTTCAGGTGCTTTAGGAAAAAGGACACGGTTCCAGGAAAATTATGTCGCACAACTTATTCTAGATGTACGAAGGGAAGGAACTGTCTTTTCAAATTGTGAATTCACTCCAGCACCCACTCCTCAGGAATATTTAACCAAGGTGAGTAGGATCATAAGCTGTTTAAATTAGCATCCAAGTCTAATAGTTTCCATAGGGAAGTTTCATAGAAACACCGGATGGAGTGGGAAGAGGCTTTTTTGGACCCTTCTTGAGCTTTTACAAAGTGGCTGGATGTTAAAAAGAATCTAAAACAGAACCCATTTTAAAGCTGTTTCTATACTCAGAGATAAACTGTTGTTTTTCTTCTAGACTTAGGTAAGTGTGAATTAATAATGTAGTTACTTATATATTACTGCCCTGAAAAAAATCAAAAAGGCAGACTGAGTAGAAACTAATTTTTCCAGTGGCTGCCCTATTTTTTGCCTTAAGTATTTGCCTTAAGTATTGATATTTGCCTTCTCAAGTATTTGATATTCTCAAGTGTTAAGAGCCTTGATATTTCTTAGGCTTCTTCTAAATATATAAACAGATGATCAGAATTCCTTTTTACAAGTTTTCTGATCTGTCTTCAGCTACTCTGTTATTATTGGGCTGGTTTCTGCCATAGTATGTGTTTCTAACTTGGGTAATACATTCTCGTGTAGTTTAAATTTATAGTTTTTGGTCAGTTTATCCACTCAATAGGCTTTCCATCTGCTTCTGTGAAGGCCATTAGCATTTATATTTTCTTATCCCAGAGACCCCAGACCAACATTTCTGCTTGTAATTTGGTTGATGTTACTGTCCTTGAAGCCTGTGTTTTGCCACTTTTCATTCGAGAGCCTGTAAACAAATTTGCTTGGTGCATTGAGCACTAAAATTCTAATTGTACTGAAGAGAATGCCAAGAGTAGGGGCTAGGGAGATGGGAAAGAAGAGTGGCAGCAATAAGGTGTCCTGAGGAATGTCTATGATGAGATCTTACATACTTCCTGGGCTTGCTCCAAGTTCTCTGTTTTTATGATATTTTGGGGGCTTGTGAGCAGGGACAGCTATGGATTCTAAGAGAAGAAGGAAGGGAAGAAGGGAAAGATGGAGAAACTCAGGGATGAGACCACATGGAGGGACAGCCTGTCTCTCCTGCAGTAGGAGAACCATGGCCGAAGGAGTGTTTGTGCCACTGTGTGGTCAGGGAGCTGTGGTATCCGCTTCCATCCTGTCTTTCTTCCTTGTATATACCAGACCCTCCTCCTGCAGCTTTTTTTTTTTTAGCACACTGGCTTTTATTCATTTATTTTTGAAGATTTATTTTTGGCTGCTCTGGGTCTTACTTGTGTATGGGCTTTCTCTAGTTGTGTCAAGTGGGGACTGCTCTTCGTTGGCAGTGCACAGGCTTTAGGCGTGTGGACTCAGTAGTTGTGCCCATGGGCTTAATTGCACCTCAACATGTGGGATCTTCCTGGACCTGGGATCGAACCTGTGTCCCCTGCATTGACAGGCAGATTCCTAACTGCTGGACCACCAGGGGAGCCCCTCCTTCAACTTCTTGATGTAACTCAAGTCCCTCCCTGAGTCTTAGTTTAACTACCATAGACCTGGTGTTTAGGCCAAAGCACAGCATCAGTGAAAAGAGACTTAGTTCTGCAATCCAGGAATTTAATTCAGTAATCCATCATTGTTTATTTGTGTGCACATGTATATTTGTATGTATGTATTTATGTGGAGTTGTATGGAAAATTATCTCCTATGATTATAAATAGAATATCATGACTGTTATGAGAAATGCATAAAAATAATGTATAATTTAATATGAAATTTATTTAATCTTTCATATTTGAATAAAATACATTCAGATAATATTGTGATCTTCATGAATTACCGCTTAAAGGTGGAAGATATAAATTATGTGATGTAGGTGTGGATTAGGTCGAAATAGCTTTCTACTTGTGGGTGGAAGATAGACTTGTTTGTTTGACTAGTTATAGATCTTAATTCCTTTTGTCAAAGGTACTGTTAGATTATAAAATACACCAATTCTACTTAATAACCAAACTTTTCAGGAAAAAAGGAACACTATGATACCACTTGTAATGATTATAAAATATATCATGATTAGAAATGTTACAGTGTGAAGATGTATATCTTAATAATTGAGGAAATACAATAATTTTATTGTCAGTGAGGAGCATAGTGTTTCCCTTTGGGCCTTCCTAGATTTTTAATCTGTTATTAATGGGGAATTTACATAACCTGTAGCTACTGGACTTCAGGCTTTGCTAAGCCAGCAGTTAGGAGGAACCCCAGTGTGCAAATCACAGGCACAGACTCTGTTCTTTCTTGTTAAATCATCAGTGTGCAGTGTGAGGAGGGAGGATAAGTTAAAATTGTACATTGAACAGGAAACACAAACACGTGATCAGCATCATTGGTAAAAAGTATACATTAAATGCTGAACAGATTGGAGATGTACTGTGTGCTAGTTTTTTTCTTTTATTTTACATTAAGCACAATACAGCAGTTTATTAAGGTGCTTAGAACGAATACAAAGGGAAATAAAGACCACAGAATTGTACGTTCCCCATCAGTGTCTCATGTGTAAGGCGGTGTAGATGAAAACATGAGGATGCTGTTTATAGGTCAAACTAAATATCCCAGATGGTGCTCACTCACTGCTTCAAGACAACACCCTTTCGTACAGATCTCAAAGGTGTCAAAATTAAGGAGTCAATTTTTGCATGTGATTTTAGCATAAAAGATTTCAGAAAACTGATCTGAAATATCACAGTTTTCATTTTTGTCAGCTGTAATGTTAAGGATTTTCAGAACAAGAAAATGCAGTAATACAGGACAATCCAGATACGTGTCTCATGTGACTAGCCTCTGTTGCAAAATTGTACATGGTTATGGGCAAAAACTAAGTCTGTCCAAAAGTCCACACCTGTGCAGTTTCATGTTTTAGCTTGATAATCTAGATATAGCACTTATTACATAGAAAGGGCAACACCAAAAGAAGAAACAAATCGGTGATGGGTACACAATAACAATATCATAAGCATCATTTGAAGAGGTCTGAAAGACTGTTGCTGGTTTTGTTTTGTTTTGTTTTTGGCCATGTCAGAAGGCATGTGGGATCTTAGTTCCCTGACCAGAGATTGAACCCCTGTGCACTATGAGTTTTAACCACTGGACCTCCAGGGAAATCCCTGTAGCTAATTTTATGGTTCAGTAGAATATTACACTGGAGAAGGCAATGGCACCCCACTCCAGTACTCTTGCCTGGAAAAATCTCATGGATGGAGGAGCCTGGTAGGCTGCAGTCCATGGGGTCGCTAAGAGTCGGACACGACTAAGTGACTTCACTTTCACGCATTGGAGAAGGAAATGGCAACCCGCTCCACTGTTCTTGCCTGGAGAATCCCAGGGGCGGAGGAACCTGGTGGGCTGCCGTCTTTGGGGTCGCACAGAGTCGGACACGACTGAAGCGACTTAGCAGCAGCAGCAGCAGAATATTACAAGGTTGGCATGAGTCTAAAGTAGAGCCATCTTTTAAATTTGCAGTGTATAGAACATATAGGCAAGTAGGTGCTGCAGCCGACCAGTTTTAATTTCAAAATGTGCTAAATAGGAACGTAGAGAATCTTGAATGAAGATCGAAGTTGTTTTGATCACCCATCTGTAGCTGACAAATGATACTCTTGCTAAGGCTGACCTGTCTCAGGTCTTCTCTGGGGGAGGGGGAGGAGTCCTTGCTGGGAGGTGGAAACTTGGGTCCTTGTCACATCTTTATTGTCTAACCCGATTGAGAACCTGGGAAGGTTATTGTATTTCTAGCTTCCTCGGTTGTTTTTTCCCACATCACACTTTTTAAAGGGATCAGTTTATATCTATAAAGACACTCCACAAACGTTGGGTATCAATAAGCAGGTTGATACATCCCTATCAGGATGTGAAAAGGTGGGAATTTTGGATACTGTAGAGCTGCACAGTCCAGTGTTGTCGCCACATACGATTATTAATCACTTGAAAGTTGCTTGGTCCAAGCTTGGATGTGCTGAAGTGTAAAAGATGGACTAGATTTCGTAAACTGAAAGAGTTTATAGTATCTAATTACTAATTTTCTATTAATGAATGTTACAGGGATAATATTTTTGACATACTAGGTTAAATCGCTTTTATTTATTTTTTTAAGTGTAACTGTTAGAAAATTTAAAATTACATGTGTAGGTTTAAAAAACAATTATGAAAAGCATATGTTGAAAATGGCTGGCCACCAGGGTGCACTGTGCGCCTGCCAGCCCAGCCTTTTGAAGTTCTACAGGTCAGGGAAGAGGAGAGGCACTTTTTCAGTGCCTGGCCGCCTAGAGTTCTGTGTTCCTCCTGTCAGCAGTTGTTGAAGGTTGTATTCTTTTCACAAAACCTTATAAATAGAGCTAGGCCTACAGTTTAGTCTTCCTAGTTTAAGATACTTTTATTGAATTGGAAGAAAAAATTAAATCGAGGCTTATTGAGGAATAATTTACATAAAATAAAATGCACCTACTTTAAGTGTCCAGTTTGGTGAGTTTTAACAGATAGACCCACGTAACCACACTGTAATCAAAATACAGAACCATTTCCATTAGGCAGAAAAGTCACCCATACTTCTTTGCAGTCAGTCACTTTCCCTCCCTGCTTTCCATCACAGATTAGAGCTGGTCTTTTTCCATAGAGTTTCAAATAAATGGAATCAGATAGTATGACTATTCTGTGTCTGGTTTCTTTCACTTAGCATAGTGTTTTGAGATTCATCCTTGTTTTAATACCAACGATTAGCTCCTGTTTATTGCTGAGTGTTTATTATTTCATTGTATGCATAAGCCACAGTGTTTATCCATTCTGTTGGTAGACAGCTGAGTGGTTTCTGGTTTTTGGCTCTTATGAATAAAGCTGTTCGGAACATTCATGTGTGAGTCTTCATCTGAATGTATGTTTTAATTTTCACAGGTAAACGCCAAGGATTAGAATGGCTTGTATTAAGTGTATTTTTAGCTAGAGAAATGATCAAACTGTCTTCCAAAGTCTTCACATCCCCACCCTCAGTATATGAGAGCATTAGTTGCTCTGCATCCTTGCTGGTGCTTGGTATTATCAGTTGAAAAATTTTTGCCATTTTTGTGAGTTGTGTGTAGTGATTTCTCATTGTGATTTTACTATTTTTTGATGATCAATTTTTTTAAAAATCTATTTTATTGAGATATAGCTTACACATAGAATAATTTTAATTATATAATTTGATGGGATTTGGAAAATACTTGCACCCAACCATTGCAGTCAAGATACATTTCATTACCCTCGAAAATTCCATCCTGCCCCTTTGCAGTTAATTCCACACCTTCTCTGGCCCTAAATAATCATTCACTTGCTTTCTGTGACTATAGATAGTTTACCTTTTCTAGAATTTTATGTGACTAGACTCCTACAGTTTGTCCTCTTTTCTATCTGGCCTCTTTTGCTTAGCATGATGTTTTTGAGTTGAGATATGTCTGTCTGGCTGTATGTGTCAGTACTTTCTTTTTATTGCTGATTAGAATTTCATTAAATGCATATAGCATAATTTTTCTTTTTAATTTATTTACCTGTTGACAGACATTTGGGTTGTTTCCAGTTTTGGGCTGTTACAAATAAAACTGCTATGAACACACACACACATATATGTATATATATATATATATCTTTGGGTGGACATATGTTTTTGTTTCTAATAGATAACTACAAAGGAGTAGAATTGAGAGCTCATATGGTAAATATATTTATTATAAGAAACTAGCAAACTATTTTCTGTGGTTGTACCATTTTACATTGCTACCAGCAATGTATGAAAGCTTGAATTGTTCCAGATCCTTGGCAACACTTGGGATTGTCAGTCTTTTAAATTTTATCTATTTTATGTATGTGTACTAGTAGTTCATTCTGATTTTAATTAGTATTTTCATGTGGACTACTATTATTGAGGATCTCTTTGTGTGCTGATTAGCCAACCTTTTGTAAAGGGTCTTTTGTAAAGTTGTTCATATTTATGTTAGTTTTTTATCTTCTTATTAAGCTGTAATTCCATACTTTGATTACAAGCCTTTTCCCAGATATTTGTTTGGTGAGTATGTTTTTTCAGTCTGTGGCTTGACTTTTCACTTTCTAACAGTGTTTTCAAAGAGCAGAAGTTTTTATCTGATGGTTCAAGTTTTTTTGTGTCCGAACTAAAGGCTGTCTGCCTATGCCAAAGTTACAAGTCTTTTCTCCTGTGATTTCTTTCTTAGAAGTTTTTTAGTATCAGCTTTTACAGTAAGGTCTGTGATTCATTTTGATTTAATTCTTGTGTATGGTGTGAGATCTGGGCAGAGCATTATTTTTTCCCAAGTGGATATACAGTTATTCTAACATCGTTTATTGAAAAAACTTTGCTTTGTTGAATCATCTAGGTACCTTGTTGCACATCAGTTGACCATGTAATATGGGTCTGAAATTTTGGACTCTATTCTCTTCCTTTCATATATATTTCTGTCTTCATGTGTTGGCTTTGTAGTTGTTCTTGAAATCAGGTACTCTACCAAGTTCTCTAATTCTTCAGGCTTTATTTCTTTTTCAATTGTGTTTTTTTTTTTCCTTCCTATTCTAGATCTTCTTGAGAAACAGAGTTGGAAATTGATGTTTCAGATTATGATTTAGAAGCCAATTAGAAAGATCTGGTTTTGAATCCTGATATATCAGTAGAGGAGCTTTTGCCTCATAGGTTCAATCAAACAGGGAATAGCAGTTATTCCCTATTATTGATGATGTCAGTGCATTCCTGGCATGTAGATTGCATGTCCTCCATTTCTACACAGTAAATTGTCCCCAAATATGTTTCACAAGGAGAACAGCCTATTGACCATGTATAGACACTGTAAAATCTTAAAACAAAAAAATGTTATCCCACCCAGCGGTCTGTTGCATATAGTCTATTGAATAAATCAAACTTAGTTTTTGTTTTAAATATTTTCTTTGGTATTCCACCAGAATGTTGAGCTCAATGATGATACCGTTCTAAATGAGATAAAGTTAGCAGACTGTGAACAGTTTCAGATGCCTGATCTATGTGCTGAAGAGCTTGCTGTTATCCTTGGAATCTGGTAAGTTAATGACATACTTGGCCACCTTGAATTTCTTCCATATTGATTCTCTTGTGTTGGGGAAATCTTTGTTCAAGAAGGTCTGGATGAATAGGGAATCTTGTGACAGTTATGAAGATAGAGAAGAGTTGGGCAACCAAGGAAAGGTTAGAGATTAGGAATCTCCTTGTAAGTTGGTATACTTATCCTTCTCTTTTCTTCATAAAGAAAAGTCCTGTTAGCCTTGGCTGGGCTTCCCTTGTGGCTCAGCTGGTAAAGAATCTGCCTGCAAAGTAGGAGACCTGGGTTCAATCCCTGGGTGGGGAAGATCCCCTGGAGAAGGGAAAGGCTGCCTGAATAGAACCCTAATGAAATATTTAGGAGAGGTGACTATTTTGATCTTTGAGGATATGTACATGCAGAGGATAGAATTTTTAATACAGTAGAACCTTATGTGTGGTAGAAATAGTTTTTCATTTTATGTTTTAAAGTGATTTCAAATTTGGACAAAAGTTGCAAGGGCAAGGCATTGCAAAGACTTTTTTGAGAATTATTTTCTGACATGATATTCTGTCAGCCCTAAATACTTTAGTGTGTGTCTTCAACAAACAAGGGAGCTTCTGTGCATATCCATAATACATTTATCAAAATCAGTAAATGAGCACTCATGCTTTACTATCACTTTGTACTCAGACCCCATTCAAGTTTTGCCAGTTGTCCCAATAATCTCCTTTATAGCACAGGATCCAATCTAGAACATATATGTTACATTTATGTTTGTATTCTTTCTGTCAGTTTGGAATAGTTCATTTTTGCTTGACTTTTATGATCTTGACACTTTGGAAATTTATAAGCCAGTTATTCTGTAGGATTACCCTCAACTTGAATTTTGTCTGATTCAGTTCAGTTTAGTTCAGTCACTCAGTCGTGTCCAACTCTTTGTGACCCCATGAACCGCAGCACGCCAGGCCTCCCTGTCCATCACCAACTCCCAGAGTTCACCCAAACCCATATCCATTGAGTTGGTGATGCCATCCAACCGTCTCATCCTCTGTCGTCCCCTTCTCCACCTGCCCTCAATCTTTCCCAGCAACAGGGTCTTGTCAAATGAGTCAGCTCTTCACATCAGGTGGCCAAAGTATTGGAGTTTCAGCTTCAACATCAGTCCTTCCAGTGAACATCCAGGACTGATCTCCTTTAGGATGGACTGGTTGGATCTCCTTGCAGTCCAAGGGACTCTCAAGAGTCTTCTCCAACACCACAGTTCAAAAGCATCAATTCTTTGGCGCTCAACTTTCTTTATCGTCCAACTCTCACATCCATACATGACCACTGGAAAAACCATAGCCTTGACTAGACGGACCTTTGTTGGCAAAGTAATGTCTCTGCTTTTCGATATGCTGTCTAGGTTGGTCATAACTTTCCTTCCAAGGAGTAAGCGTCTTTTAATTTCATGGCTGCAGTCACCATCTGCAGTGATTTTGGAGCCCAAGAAAAATAAAGTCAGTCACTGTTTCCACTGTTTCCCCATCTCTTTGCCATGAAGTGATGGGACCAGATGCCATGATCTTAGTTTTCTGAATGTTGAGCTTTAAGCCAACTTTTTCACTCTCCTCTTTCACCTTCATCAAGAGGCTCTTTAGTTCTTCACTTTCTGCCATAAGGGTGGTGTCATCTGCATATCTGAGGTTATTGATATTTCTCCCGGCAATCTTGATTCCAGCCTGTGGTTCCTCCAGCCCAGTGTTTCTCATGATGTACTCTGCATTGTCTGATTAAAAAAATATATATACAATTAAATTCACATTCCGGGACTTCCTTGGTGCCTCAGTGGTAAAGAATCCAACTGCCAGTGCAGGAGACACAGATTCAATCTCTGGTACGGGAAGATCCCCCATGCCATGGAGCAACTAAGTCCATGGGCCACAACTCCTGAGCCTGTGCACTGGAGCTAGAGTCGGGACCGCAAGTGCTGGGCCAGCATGCTGCAACTGCTGAGGCTCCCAGGGTACTCCCTGGAGCCTGCACTCCCCAGCAGGAGAGGCCACCCCACGTGCCACAGCTAGAGACTAGCAGCTGTTCCCTGTGACCAGAGAAAAGCCTGTACAGCAGAGACGACCTAGCTCAGCCAAAAGTAAATAAAGTCACATTCTGCACCATTGGCGAGGGTCAGAGAAGGGAAGTGTTATGGTTCTTATAACATCCCAGCAGGTGGAACACAGTTTTGAATTTTATTTTCATTCTTAATACAAATAATATTTACATACAAAATAACTTATGTAATATATAAACATAAGTTATATAGTATAATAATAACACGAATCCACCACCCAGTTTAAGAACTTGAAGATTGCAAATACCACTAGCTCAGTCTGTGTACGTCTTTCCCATGTCATCTTCCTTCTTGTCTTAAAAGGTGATCAATGTCCTAAATTTTGTCTTTTTCATTTTCTTGCCTTTTCAAAAAATATATTTGCTCACATGTCTTTTATACTTCTCAGCCAATTATTCTATTTGTCTTTCAGCTTTATAAAAGCAGTATATTACTATATGTAGTTGTCTGTGATGTGTTTTTTTCTCTCACCAGTGTCTTTATGTGACTCATCCGTGTTGTTACATATCGCTGCAGTTTACTTTGCAGTGTAGCGTTCTGTTGGGTATTTTACAGTGTATTGATTTCCTTTTTGGACATTGGATTGTTAACAGATCTTTCCTGTTACACACAATATTACTATGGATATTTGTGTGTATGATTCCCGGTACAGCTGTTGAATTTCTGTTGGGCTCTATATCTAGGCTGGAATTACTGAGGTTAGGATATGTGAATGTTCACTTTACAAGATAGTGCTGAATTGTTTTCCAAGATTATTCATACTTGGATCAGCAGGATCTAAGAATTCCCATTGTTCTGGCTCTTTGAGAACTTCTTAATCTTTGCCTGTCTCATGGTGATAGTAAATTTTGTTTTGCATGAGTTTAATAAATAGGAATTGGTGCCATATTAATTCTTTTCATTTTCTTTGTGGAGTGGCACAGATTAGATTTTGTTTTTTCTTATAAAATAAACTGTGTTGACATTTAGTACACCACCACAGTTACTTGTTAACATTTTATTACTTTTGTGCTTATCTTTGGCACAGTCATCTGTACATTTGTAAATAATGCAATAATATTATAATATGTGCTTTCAAATATATAAATATAGTTTACTTGCCTCTTTAAAAATTGTATTTCGTTCATTATGACATGCATTCTGGAATTGATTTGCTTTTTTATTTTTTAAATTTAAAGCACCGATCTCCAGAAGAATAACCCAGTGCACAAGTTAACTGAAGAGGAGCTGCTGGCATTTACATCAGTGAGTGATGCCTTTGTCCTTTCTGTTTCTTTGTTTTTCTTGTAAATTATTTGCCTCTGGTATGTTCTTGCCTCAGATTGCTCATGTTGAAATACTGTCACCTAAGGAGTTTGAGTAAACTCCGGGAGTTAGTGATGGACAGGGAGGCCTGGCGTGCTGCGATTTACGGGGTCGCAAAGAGTCGGACACGACTGAGTAACTGAACTGAACTGAAGGAAATTAAGGCAGAAAAAAAACCTTATCATTTTAGTTTCCAAGCTGCATATATCTTGATGCTGGTTTAGACATAAGCATTTTAAAAATTTTATTTATTTTTAATTGGAAGATAATTGCTTTACAATGTTGTGTTGGTTTCTGCCATATATCAACATGAATCAGCCATAGGTATACATATGCTGCCTCCCTCCTGCCTCCTACTCCATCCCACCCCTCTAGGTGTCAGAGAGCACTGGGTTTGAGCTCCCTGCATCGCAGCAAATTCCCCCTGGCTGTCTGTTTTACATATAATAGTGTGTATGTTTCAATGCTATTCTCTCAATTTGTCCCAACCTCTCCTTTCCCCACTGTGTCTGCCAGTCTGTCCTCTACAGACATAAGCATTTTTGTTTGTACTTGCTTGAATTTAAGGGCAGTGAATAAATATTTCTTGTTCTTTGATCTTTGTTTGCAGGGCTGAGTCCAGTATCTTGCACACAATATGGGCTCGATAAATACTTGTTGACTGAGTAAATGAAGTGACAGAGCAAGAGTTCGAATCTTTACTCCAAAGCCAGTGTAATGTGCAACTCTTTTGGTTAAAATTTGAGGGTGATGCTTCGTGGATGTAGTGGGACTTGAGGGGTTCGAGGGGCAAAAACAGGAGAGCATGGGTTATGGAGGCTAAGGCAGGAGACAGTGTCGAGAGCAAGGGGCACTTGTCAGCGTTCGGCAGTGGAGAGCAGTCAGGAGGAAAGGCTGAGGCTTTGATGGCTGGAGTGCATTGCTTATCTCTATGACAGGTTTGGTGAAATAGCTGGGTAGTCACCTCACTGCAGAGAAATAAGGAGAGAATGGTGTGTGAGAAAAATAAAGTTGATAGATAAAGACCACAGTTGGAAAAAATGATCTTGAAAAGGAAAGACAGGAGAATGATGTTTGAGGGTTTGATATCAAAGAAGGCTTTTCAGAGGAGGAAGGCCACAGAACAAGAGGGCTGTCAGTATCTTTTTAGCTTTATAGATGAAAAGATACACACGTCTTTAATGAACCCAAGTTGCTCAAGATTCATCATTTTTTCAAAGGCATTTTTATTATCGTAGTTAGGGATCAAGTTAGAATTCTGGTGTTTTTTTCCTTTGTTATTTTTCAGATAAGGCAGAACTAAAGTACTTTTATCTCGTAGAAAGAAAGGCTAACTTACTTTGTGCTGTAAAATTTTGCAAGTTACTATTTCCTACATACAGTTTTAGAACTGGTTGATGTTAATCTTCAGAGTCCTCTGAGTGCCTGTTTTAGTTTCCCACTTCAGTATTGTTAGAAATCTGCTGATTTTCATTATAGCATATGTGTGTTTAGGTAACTGTGTGGAGTGTTCCTAATAGTTGTTACATAAATGGTAAGGAATTTGACAAGGAAAGTGTTAAACTTTTTTTAAAAGATATATTTAAAAAATTATGCACCTCTTATTTATTCGTTCAACATAGATTGAATACTTAACACACACTTTAATCCTTAAAACTTAAGGCATTGTGCTGGTTATTGAGGATATAGCAGCCTGTTCCCTCTTGGAATTTTCATCAGTTTACATTCTTGTGAGGGAAATAAATGGTAGACAAAGAAAGACAGATGTTTGATAGAAGTACTCATTGTAGACATAAAACAGTGTAGCAGAGTAAGAATGGGTTAGGGATGGCTATTTTAGGCGAGACAGTGCGGGAGCATCTTAATGGGAGGGTGATGTTGAACACGAGTCTTCCTGATGTGAGGCACCGGGAAGGACACGTGGGGTCTGGTGTGGTCTTGAGTCAGTGTCGGGAAGTACAGAGCTGGATGGGGACAGTCACTGGTGTGTAGATGGTAAGTGATGACCCAGGTGCTTGGGCTCATTCTGATGACAGAGGTAAACAAGATGCAGCCTATGATAGGAAGTATTCTCATGGGAGGGTGGTCAGCAGAAACATCTTCTTGAGATTGGCTTCATAAGCACATTATTGTGGAATATAGATTATCCACAGTTAACCTGAAATGACATGAAAGCACTCTCGTCACATTCAAGCAGTTAACTTAGTTTTTAGTGCTTTTCGTGGATGTCATATATTTCTTCTTTTCTTTAACCTTTCTTTTCTTATTTTTCTTTCTCTTTCCTTCCCCCCTTTTTTAAATTAAATACATTTATTTATGTAGCTGCGCTGGATCTTGAGTTGTAGCATATGGGATCTAGTTCTCTGACCAGGGATCGAAAGAACCCAGGTCCCCTGCATTGGGAGCGCAGAGTCTTAGCCACTGGACTACCAGAGAAGTCCCTCCCTTTCTTTTCTTTTTCTTTCCCTGTTCTTGTTCCTCTATAAAGTTAGGTACAATATTGCTGAAGTAGTTAACTCTAGTAACCTCTGCTGGTAGGTAACACACCCTTCCTAGCTTGCAGTAAAGGTTGTATACTCTGGTTTTATGTTTTCCCCCCAGGGCTTTATGATACATAATTGTTTTGCTCTTCTTCTGTAGACCTCCTCCAAGTCAGCACTGACCTGAGAACTGACATCTTTTTCAGGAAAAGCTGTTCAGTGAAAGTGCTCTTTAGTGCCAGGCCTAACACTTTCAAAGAGATGAGTTGGTTAATGCCAAATAAATTTTTAATTGATGAGAAGGCAGGCAAGGAACTTAAGAGTGAGGAGGGCTCTGAGGAGCCCCATGCATACTTTGGGCTGTGTAACACCCATTCATTCCTTGTCCCAAGTGAAGCATACAGAATACTCCAGAAAAACCAAGTCACCTCTTCCTTTTGTCATTCAGTCTTTCCTCTTATCCCTTCCTGTGCATGAATCTGAAGCAGATAATAAGGTGAGTTGTAGGTGGCCTCAGGTTTCAATAATTTCACTATAATTTATATCCTAAATAATTGTATATCCTGTACATAAATATCCTTTATTTATATCCTGTATACACTGCTGAGGAGTGTCTGAGGCAAGAGGGACCACTTCTGGCTGCTACCCTGCTTCTGAATTATCTTTTAACAAAAGTCATATTTGGGCTCACTGTAATTACTTAGGTGTATGTCTTCCCTGTAAGACTCTAAACTTCCAGATCTAAGGATGGTCTCTGTCCTTCTCTGGGTCTTCTACAAGGCCTGCTACAATGCTTTACTCATAGTTCCTGCTCAAGAGAAGTATGCAGAATACGGGAATGAATGAAGTATACTAGAACCAGGAACTGGGGCTGCTCTGCTCCACTTAGTTCCACGGTGTAGGTAGTGTTACCACCCAGGGTGCTCCTGATACCTGGTGTGTCCTTTTCATCTTTCTCTTCTGTAAAATGAGGCAGGGCGTGATGTGTCCCTCCCTCGGCACTGAAAACTTGTCCTTAGGATCAGATTACAGAATGTGTATGAGAATCTTCAGAGCGGGCAGATAGATGCCCCCACAGCCCTCAGTGGTGAGTCAGGTTATCTGGTCACTGGTTTGTAGGAGCATACCACTGTTTTCAAGGAACAGGAATTTCTAAGTGCATAAGGGCTCTTTGGAATTGGCTGTAGATGTGGAAGAAAAGGGAATAGAGAGGAGAGAAGCCACGTCCTTTTCCTGAGCATCCATCTCCCTCCTCTGGCTGCAGCACGGTACCTGGGGTCTGGAGTTGTGAACTCTTGAGGCTGTGAGGTGTCTCTCTCTGTTGACAGGAGAGCGAGTCCAGTAGAAATCTCACTACCGCTACCAGAGGATTGTGAGCACTTGGAGGGACAGTAACCACAGCTAGTGAACATCTGATAAATACTTGGGAACCAAATGAGTGGCTTATTGGTCCTGAATTTTGTTCAGTTTTCATCAGCTGTCCTAAAGTTTACTAAAATAGTGGTGAAATCTCTTTTCTGGAAGAATTTTTGCCAGTGTTTCCAAGTTGGTGTAGCATGTTGAGATATGTATGAGATGCACTGGGAAAAGGTTTTAATTCAGCAATGGCAGAAGATTGTCCTAAGAGGAGTATTCTTTTTTTATTAACATTGTCATTATGTAATGCTATTCCAAGACATTCTTTCCTCACATTTCAGGAAAGCTGAATGAGTCATAGTAAAAATAACCCACATTGTTCTAAAGAGCCATTTATGTTGTATCGGCTTGATAATTTAAAATTAGCTGCGTTATCTACGTTATTTCCTTTCAGATGAGCCAAGTCAGTGACATTCAGTAATGCTTTTAATTTCCTTTCATTGTTGAAAATGGGAACAATTTAGTTAATTCATACAGGTGTTTCAGTTTTCATTGGCAAAAGTTTTGCTGAAGTGTGAATTGATACTGGCAGCCTGCCTTCTGACTGTCTGCCTGAAGCCCCAAGGACTTTGTAAATGAAAAATGGAAAAAGACCTTTGGAAGTTACACATTAAATTGTGTATATTTTCTCTTTCTGCTATTAATTTTAAAGCTATTTAATAATTACTTAACTGTGAACTTAAAAGTTTGCTAGCCATTTTTACAGATAAAAATGATACTTTTTTTTCTTTTAGGGTATACTTATTTCTTACTTTTAATTTTTTAAGATAGGCAATATAACTGCAAGATATCCATGATACTTCTGATAGTTTGTCCTCATGTTAGATGATGACATGTCTGTCTGTATTAAGCAGGGTAACCCAGGATTTTCATTTTCTTTCTGGTTTGAATACTTGTCCCCTCAGGTGTTACTCATGCATTTTAATTTAACAGGTGTTCTGCTCATGGGCCTGGTAGCTACATCCGGGTGATAACTTGGTAGCTTTTAGAGAAGCAGGAGATGGGTATGCTTTGTTTCAGTTTGTGGGTAAACTATTTTTAAACAAAGGCTTAAAATTTTTTTGACTGGAGTTGTACTAGGTTACTTGTATATATCTTATTTCAAGAATAGAGAAAGAATGAGTGCTCTTCTTAACATCATCTACTCTGGTAACTGCTGGACATCTTTCTTCACAGTTAACCATGGCTTAAATTTAATGCTTATTTGTGGGTTTATTTCTAGCCATGTTGGAGTAACTGGTACTGAATGTGAACACTTGTAAACAACCACAGATCTGGGGCAAAATATATGAAATAGCAGTGTATAAAAAGGATAATCTTTAATCCAATTTTCTGACGAAGACCCACCTTCTGACAAAACGTGGTCCACTGGAGGAGAGAATGGCAAACCACTTCAGCGTTCTCGCCCTGAGAGCCCCATGGACAGTATGGAAAGGTGAACTGAAAGATGAGCTCCCCAGGTCGGTAGGTGCCTAATGTGCTACTAGAGGAGAGCGGAGAAATGGCTGTAGAAGGAATGAAGAGGTTGAGCCAAAGCAGAAACAGCCCAGTTTTGGATGGGTCTGGTGGTGAAAGTAAAGTCTGATGCTGTAAAGAACAGTATTGCAGAGGAACCTGGAATGTTAGGTCCATGAATCAGGGTAAATTGGAAGCAGTCCAACAGGAGATGGCAAGAGTGAACATCGACATTTTAGGAATCAGTGAACTAAAATGGACCAGAATGGGTGAATTTAATTCAAATGACCATTATATCTACTACTGTGGGCAAGAGTCCCTTAGAAGAAATGGAGTAGCCCTCATTGTCAACAAAAGAATCCTAAATGCAGTACTTGAATGTGGTCTCAAAAGCAACAGAATGATCTTGGTTCATTTCCAAGGCAAACCATTCAATATCACAGTAATCCAGGTCTATGCCCCAACCTCTAATGTTGAAGCAGCTGAATCTGAATGGTTCTATAAGAACTACAAGACCTTCTAGAACTAACACCAAAAAAAGATGTCCTTTTCTTCACAGGGGACTGGAATGCAAAAGTAGGAAGTCAAGAGATACCTGGAGTCACAGGCAAGTTTGGCCTTAGAGTACAGAAAGAAGCAGGGGAAAGGCTAACAGAGTTTTGCCAAGAGAATGCACTGGTCATAGCAAACACCCTCTTCCAACAACACAAGAGAAGACTCTACACGTGGACACCACAGACGGTCAATACCAAAATCAGATTGATTATATTTTTTGCAGCCGAAGATGGAGAAGCTTTATACAGTCAGCAAAAACAAGACTGGGAGCTGACTGTGGCTCAGATCATGAACTCCTTATTGCAAAATTCAGACTTAAATTGAAGAAAAGTAGGGAAAACCACTAGGCCTTAAACCTTAAACCATAGGTATAACCTAAATCAAATCCCTTATGATTATACAGTAAAAGTTACAAATAGATTCAAGGGATTAGATCTGATCGAATGCCTGAAGAACTGTGGTTCATTACATTGTACAGGAGGCGATGATCAAAATCATCCCCAAGCAAAATAAATGCAAAAAGGCAAAATGGTTGTCTGAGGAGGCCTTACAAACAGCTGAGAAAAGAAGAGACGTGAAAGGCAAAGGAGAAAAGGAAAGATATACTCATCTGAATTCAGAGTTCCAAAGAATAGCAAGGAGAGATAAGAAAGCTTTCCAAACTGAACAATCCAAAGAAACAGGAAAACAATAGAATGTGCAAGACTAGAGATCTCTTCAAGGGAACATTTCATGCAAAGATGGGCACAATAAAGGACAGAAATAGTATGGACCTAACAGAAGCAGAAGATATTAAGAAGAGGTGGCAGGAATATGCAGAAGAACTAAACAAAAAGGATGTTAATGGCCCAGATAACCACGATGGTGTGATCACTCACCTAGAGCCAGACATCCTGGAGTGTGAAGTCAAGTGGGCCATAGGAAGCATCACTATGAACAAAGCTAGTGGGGGTGATGGAATTCCAGTTGAACTATTTCAAATCCTAAAAGATGATGCTGTGAAAGTGCTGCTATGTCAGCAAATTTGGAAAACTCAGCAGTGGCCACAGGACTGGAAATGGTCAGTTTTCAATCCAGTCCCAAAGAAGGGCAATGCCAAAGTGTTCAAACTACTGCACAATTGCACTCATTTCACATGCTAGCAAGGTAATGCTCAAAATCCTTCAAGATAGGCTTCAACAGTATCAGTATGTGAACTGAGAACTTCCAGATGTACAAGCTTTATTCAGCAAAGTCAGAGAAACCAGAGATCAGATTACCAGTAATCCATTGGATCATAGAAAAAGCTAATGAAAGCAATCTACTGCTGCTTCATTGACTATGCCAAAGCCTATGACTGTGTGGATCTCAACAAACTGTGGAAAATTCTTAAAAGAGATGGGAATACCAGACCACCTTACTTTCCTCCTGCAAAATCTGTATGCAGGTCAAGAAGCAAGAGTACCAACATGAAAAACGGAGTGGTTCAAAATTGTGAAAGGAGTACGTCAAGAGTGTATATTGTCACCTTGCTTATTTAACTTATATGGAGAGTACATCATGTGAAATGCCAGGTTGGATGAAGCACAAGCTGGAATCAAGATTGCAGGGAGAAATATCAGTAACCTCAGATATGCAGATGACACCACCCTTATGGCAGAAAGTGAAGAGGAACTGAAGAGCCTCTTGTTAAAGTTGAAAGAGGAGAGTGAAAAGGCTGGCTTAAAACTCAACATTCAGAAAACTAAGATCATGGCATCTAGTCCCATTACTTCATGGCAAATAGATGGGGAAACAGTGAAAAGAGTGTACAACTTTATTATCTTGGGCTCCAAAATCACTGCAGATTGTGATTTCAGCCTTGAAATTAAAAGATGCTTTCTACTTGGAAGAAAAGCAATGACAAGCCTAAAAAGCATATTAAAAAGCGAAGACATTACTTGCCTACAGAGGTCTGTATAGTCAAACCTATGGTTTTTCCAGTAATCATGTATGGATGTGAGAGTTGGACCGTAGAGAAGGCAGAGCGCTGAAGAATTAATGCTTTGGAACTGTGGTGTTGGAGAAGACTCGAGAGTCCCTTGGACTGCAAGGAGACCAAACCAGTCAATCCTGAATATTCACTGGAGGGACTGATGCTGAGGCTGAAACTCCAATCCTTTGGCCACCTGATGCGAAGAACTGACTCATTGGGAAAGACCCTGATGCTGGGAAAGATTGAAGGCAGAAGGACAAGGGGATGACAGAGGACGAGATAGTTGGATGGCATCACCGACTCAGTGAACTTGAGTTTGAGCAAGCTCCAGGAGATGGTGAAGGACAGGAAAGACTGGCATACTGCAGTCCATGGAGTTGCAAAGAGTTGGATACGACTGAATGACTGAAGAACAACAAAAAGGATAATTAGTCATGACCAGATAGTTTTTATCTCAGGAATGCAAAATTGGTTTAACATTAAACAGTCATTGAAGTTCATCTTTTAATACAGTCAAGGAGAAACATTGAATGATCATCTCATTATATTTATTTATTTCAGCATTTGGAAAAACTCAATATTCTTTGATTATAAAAAAGTTAGCAAACTCTGAGTAGAAGAGAATATCAATCTGATAAAGGGTTTCTGTGAAAAATCTAGAGTTAAAAGTCACCATTAATGAAAAACAATTTTTTTTCCTCTAAGGTCAGGAAAGTGGCACTTCTTCTTTGAACCGAAAATTCCAGCTAGTGCAATAAGAGCCTGACAAAGATCAAGAGGGAGTGCAGATTGGAAAGAAATATATAAAATTATCATTGTGCGTAGACAACACAATTCTTTACGTGGGAAACCCTGAAGAATAGACATGAAAGCTACTAGAATTAATAAGCAATGTCTGAGAATACAAGGTCAATATAAAAAAGTCAGTTATGTTTATATATACTAGCAGTAATAATTGGGAAAGTAATTTTAAAAACCACACACAATAGCATAAAATATCAAATATTTAGTGATGAATTTGACTAAACTGTAAGACCTGTACACTAAAATTGACAAATATTGCGTTAGGAAATTGAAGAAATTTAAATAAGTGGAGAGACTTAATCATGTTCATGGATTGAAAGGCTTAATATTGTTGAATTGACAATTCTTCCAGAATTACACAATAATAAATCCAGTAGCAATCAAAATCCAGGTTAACCCCCCCCGCCCCCGACTCCACCTTTTGTTTTTCTTAGAAGTTGACAGGCTGATTCTAAAATTTTTTCGAGTGCTTCTGTGATGGCCAAGTAAGTTTCTGGGACCATTTGTCTGTAGATAAAAATTATAAGCTATGGACAAAAAAAAATAAAATACTACTTGATGACATTAGGATAAACAAATGACCCATTAAGAGAAGCTAAGATGGTTAATATCACTAGTCATTGGGAAAATGCAAATTAAAACCACAACAATATACAACTGTCTACCACTTAAAAGGTGTGTTACCATGTGAGGTAGTTGAAATCCTCATACATGGTAAATGTAATGTGACATAATATGGCACCACCACTTTGGAACACAGTTTGGCATTTTCTCATGCAGTTAATCATCAGTTCCACCTTCAGGTATTTATCCGTGTGAAATGAAAATGTATAGCTCCACAAAGATTTTCACAAATGTTCATAGCTGTTTAATTTGTAAGAGCTTAAAACTGGAAACAATGCAAATGTCCATCAACAAGTGAATGATAAACTGCAGTATATGAATTTTTAAAATGTAATGATAAGTTAAAAACAGTCTCAAGATTCATGTGTTTATAGTATATTTTATAACTTGCATTTTAGTTATGCTTTATCTTCTTTGTGTATCATATAATAAAAAATAAAGTCTAAAAACCATTCGGCACAATAGCAATATCATTTAAATATTATTTGATAAACCACTTTAAGGAATAGACAGCACTGACATCATGGTGTACATTTTACTTTTAAAGTGAATTTTACTGTTGTTTATTAGGCTGGTGAGAGGCAAAATCAGTAATGTGAAGAAAATATAATGTGAAGGAAAAAACCTTACTTCAGTGGGTCTTCCAGTCCCCAGATAGGAAAAGTATAAGGGGATTATAGTTAAGATGGTAATACATTCGATATGGAGGAGTCTTATTCAAACTCATGGTTTTGTGCTTCTGCTTTTGGCCATCATTGAAGCTAAAAGTGTTAGGCCATCTGACATTATGAATTAACGTGGTGTTAAAGGATGAAAAATTCAGTTCAAAAATAATTTGTATGGTTTAAATACGTCTGCTTTTCATGACCGTGTGGAACGTGCGTCTGGCAGTGCTGATGAAATAGCATCTCCAGAATGCAGGAGACCTTTCTTTTTTGAGGCAACTGAGTGACCACCAGCTAGAACTGCCTGGTGTCTGCTTTGTGTATGAAAATTTGCAGAGTGGAGAAAAGAGCTTTGAGAGCTTTGTAATAGCAGGAGGTCCAGAATCTCAGGATTTGCCAAGCATGCTGGTAGATACTGTGGAAGAAATAAAGGTATAAAACATAAGACTTGCCTTCATGGAATTTTTAATTTAGCCAAGATCCGATAAACGTATGAAAATGTAATTAACAATACCAGGCAATTTAAATTACATTGATAGCACAGATAAATCCCTAACTGCTCAGAAAAGAAGAAAATATTTGAAATAGGGCAGTCAAAGAAGGCTTTGTTACCTCAGGGAGGATTAGAGGGGCCTTGAAACATAAGGGATCTAGATGGAGTGATAATGTGAGCAAAGGCAAGGAAATATGTGAGCCGAGTGGCTTTGTTGGGAGGTTGGTTTAGAGCAGTAGTAGGACTTGGGGGGGAAATAGCTTTGATTTTTAAATGGTCTGCAAAGCAAGGACAGAGTGTTTGGACCACTGTTCTATGTCTCCTGAGAGTAATTTATAGGCTACATTTGGAATTTAAGCTTACTGTCATTTGGTACTGATTTTAACAAATGAATGCTCTTTTAAATTGCTCATTAAGAAAGGGGAGTAATTTTGCTTTTTATAGTGTTTCTTTGATCCTTGCTTTTATAAGGTCAGCCTGACCTGGGTGGGCATCATTTGATTTGGCCTTAGTATAGCCAAGCAGTTACACACTCACAGGAGGGCTCTGAGTTGCTTTGATTTATATGTGGAAAAAGCAACTATCTGAAAGCTCCCTCGTATTTAAAGGAACAGACTGGCTGTCTGTCCTGTAAAGGGTCCTAGTGACCTCTGGAAGAAGAATGTTTGAAATGTTCAGTGATAAGAATGACAGGAAATTGTTTTTAATAGAAACAACACTCCAGGTCCTCTTTGATGGTGTTACAGAATTTTCTTTGCTACTTTTCTGGGAGTGAGGGCAGAGTTGCATATGGTGGGAAATTGTGAGCTAAATAAAATCATGCCTGACTACCTAACATGTCATAGTATTAAATTTTACTTTTTAGTGTGAGGTAAAGTGATATTCATTGACTTTCATTTCAGGTAATGGCATTTCCTCAGATGGTAGATGATTACAGCTCCTTTTTTTAATCTGAGCCCAAGCATCAGCTCAGGTGGCATATCTCAGTGAGAAACTCCTGCTGAGGCATGCAGAGCCGTCTCCCTTTTGTTCATGAGGTATCTTGTTACACTCCTTATCAACAGTTGCTGAAGTGAACTGATTCTTTAACTTATAAGTTTAACTTATAACTTTAACTTATAATTTAACTTTAACATTTTAACTATAAATAAAAGAGTTTATTTCAATTTTTACAGCAACAATAGAGATATTAAAGTGTATATGAAAAGTTACACACTTGTAAAAGCCTACTGACTCAATGAACCACCTTTTGGAGGTTTTGGTCAATGAGATGTGAGCAGTGAGAGAACTTTTAAAAGACACACAAAATGTTACCATTCATTTTTTAGGGGGCTTCTGACCTCTGCCCTGGTGTGTGAAAGTGGTGGAAATTCCGTCTTACACACAAGTTTGTTTGCAAATGGCACCGTGCTATGTAGCGTTGTCCTGATTCTCAAATTGCTTCCAGTTGAAAACACCAAATTTCTTAAGTGTCTGATTTTTACTGTATTTTTAGATAGTACTCAATTTAGTGAGCCAGTATTTCATCAAATTGCTTTAGTTAATAGATTCCAGGTAAAAATAAATGAACTTGTAAAATATAGCACTTGCAACTGCATGATTCCATTTGTACGAGGTACCAAGAGTAGTGAAATTCACAGAAACAGCAAGTAGCATGGTGGTTGCACCTGGGTGGGGTGAGGACAATGTGGAAATGTTTAATGGGTATAGAGTTTCAGTTGCAAGATGAGAAGAAATCTAGAGATTAGTTGTACAACTATGTGGATATATATAATTAAACTGTACACTTAAAGATGGTCAAGATGGTATGTTTTATGTTACATATATCTTAACTACCATTACAAAAAAGAGCTTCTTGATAAAGATGAAAGAGGAGAGTGAAAAAGCTGGCTTAAAACTCAACATTCAGAAAGCTAAGATTGTGGCATCTGGTCCCATCACTTCATGGCAAGTAGATGGGGAAACAGTGGCAGACTTTATTTTCTTGGGCTCCAAAATCACTACAGATGGTGACTGTTGCCATAAAATTAAGATGCTTGCTCCTTGGAAGAAAGGCAATGACAATGACAAACCTAGACAACATATTAAAAAGCAGAGACATTATTTGCCTACAAAGGTCTGTATAGTCAAAGCTATGGTTTTTCTAGTAGTCATATATGGATGTGAGAGTTGGACCATAAGGAAGGCTGAACACTGAAGAACTGATGCTTTTGAACTGTGGTGTTGGTGAAGACCCTTGAAAATCCCTTGGACTGCAAGGAGATTAAACCAGTCAATCCTAAAAGAAATTAACCCTGAATATTCATTGGAAGGGCTGATACTGAAGCTCCAATACTTTGGCCACCTGATGTGAAGAGCTAACTCATTTGAAAAGACCCTGATGCTCAGAAACGTTGAAGGCAGGAGGAGAAGGGGACAATAGAGGTTGAGATGGTTGGATGCCATCACTGATTCAATGGACATAAGTTTAAGCAAACTCGGGGTGGTGAAGGACAGGGACACCCAGTGCGCTGTCCATAGGGTTGCAGAGTCGACACAACTGAGTGACTGATCAGCAGCAACAGAACATTATTAAGAGAAATTAATTAGGACCTAAAGAAATGGAGGGATATACAGTATTCATGGGATATACAGTATATATATATTCATGGGATATACAGTATTCACATACAGTACTCAATATTGAAATTTCAGGTCTTCTCAAATTAACCTCCGTTTTCAATACAATCCCTAACAGAACCCCAGTGGCTTGATTTGTGTTGTTATTGTTTCCTTTGTTGCTGCTGCTGCTGTTCTTTTGATTCTGGGGACTCAAGCTGACTTTAAAATTCACATGGAAATGTAAAGGGCTAAGAATAACTAAGGGAGTCATGAAGAACAGAGTTGGAGTACTTAAGTTGGCAGATACCAAGATGGCTTCTAAAACTGTATCAATTAAGACAGCTTAGCATGTAGTGGTTCTTGGACTGGCAGCATCAGCATCACCTGGGAGCTTGTTAGAAATGGAATTTCTCCGGCTTCACTTCACACCCTATTGAATCCGAGTCTCTGTGGCTGGGGCCAAGGAGTCTGTGTTTTAGCAATCTCTCTGGATTATTCTTGTGCACTTTAAAGTTTGAGAAACACTGCATTAAGACATTTTGACTTGAGGAAATAAAAACTAACCAGTGGAACAGAGTCCAAAAGCAGAGCCATACATACATGGTTCATCTGACTCATGTCGAAGTTGGCGCTGCAGTGCAGTGGGGAAGGGGTAGGCTTTCCAATAAATGGCGCTGGATGATTTATATTTATATGGAAACAGTCTATCTTAGCCCCTATATCACACTACATATACAAAAATCAATTCCAGATTGAATATGTAGAAGTGAAAAGCAGAATAGTAAAGTTTTTAAGAGGAAACTATAGGAGAACATCTTTGCGACTTTAGGACAGTCAAAAACAATAATAAGGCTCGAACCATAAAACAAAAATGATAAACTAGATTATTATTAATATTAAGCACTTTTTAAAAATTAAAAGATGCCATTAATATTTGTAAGGCACTTAGACCAGTGCCTTGCCAACACAAGTATGTACTGTGTAAGTATTTGTCAAATAAGAATAGTGATCTATCACCCTCCTCCAACAAAAAGACAGAGGGCTTGTGTCCAAAAAATAAGACCATTTAACAAATTATCAAGAAAAATTTTGACAACCCAGTAGAAAATAACAGGCAAAGGACTTCAGTAGGAACTTAGAGGACTAAAATGGTCATTAACATACTAAAAAGTGCTCAACTTTATTAATCATGAGAGAAATGTGAATTTGTTACAGATAAACAAGTTAACCGTATGGAATACTACTAAATACTCACCAGAATGGCTAAAATACAAAAAAACAGATAGTGTTGAGTGTTGCAAGGTTGTGAAGGAGCAAGGACTCTAATGTTTCTAATAAATAAGAGTATAAAGTAGAAAACCTGTCAGAAGATTGGAGTATTCATGAAAGCTCAGTACTCTGACCTAGCAGTTTCACTCCTAAGTATTAATGCATGTCTGACAGAATACCTGTTGAGCTGAAGAACCTGTTTTAGAATGTTCGTGATGGCACATTCTGATTGCACATTAGAATATTCATTGGCCATCTGGTAGTTCCCAGATTGGAGACTACCTTAACGCCCGTTAGTAGTATAATGGTTAATAGATCACATATTGCCGTGAAATATTATTCAGCAGTAAAATGAACATTCTGCAGCTATACAGAGTGTTAAAGCATATATCTCCTATTTAATTTTCTTTTTGTGTATCCCATATTCTGATTGATTCTTATCTTGTGGGCAGCAGTGTTTTGTTTAAGATATATTAAACAAAGCCTATCTGCAATTACCTCCTTTAGAAAGACTTTCCCAAGTCAGACATCTCCCAGCCAAACAAATGTAAGATAAATACATTCTTCAGTGATATCATTATCCAGGCAGTTCTTTCTTTAAATAAGCTTTTCAAATGTCTGTTTTTCAGATTGCATTTTACTTTCAGCATTTAGTGAGAATGTTTTGCTTGACCCTCTCACATTAAAGTCTCAGGCAAACTCTTGTTCTCATGCCAGCATAGAAAACAGTCTGAGTTGGTAGTTTTCCTGAGGCAGATATCCCTGCAGCCCCCACCCCCGCTTTGGTGTGCAAATCCTTTAAAGCTGGGATTTAGCCGACAACCCTACCTCCTGCACTGGTCTGCCCCTTGATGTTATTAGTAAAGTGACCGTGTGGCCGGGAGCTGGGAGTTTTCCTCGACCTTCTTAGGGTCCCAGGCTGGATCTAAAAATTAAACTGACAAAGATTAACAGGAAAAAAGCACTCACATTTACTTAATATAGGTTTTCTGTGACACAGGAGCCTTCATAAGATTATAAAGACCTGAAGAAACCTTTCAATTTGAGTACTTTATGCCTGGTGGCTCAGACGGTAAAGAATCTGTCTGCAGTGTGGGAGACCTGGGTTTGATCCCTGGGTCGGGAAGATCCCCTGGAGGGGGGCATGGCGACCCGTTCTAGTGTTCTGGCCTGGAGAATCCCCATGGACAGAGGAGCCTGGCAGACTGCGGTCCATGGGGTTGCAGAGAGTTGGACATGACTGAGCGACTGAGCACCCGCTGGGTTTGGTGAAGTGTGGGCCGTCATGGAGGAGTGTGAAGGGCAAGGGTAGGGCTGTAAACTGGGGAGACTGAGGAAGGTTTGATGGGGTTCTCAGCATACCTTTGTTTTCAGTGATAAGGATGCTCCTTTCCTCTGGTTACGAGGGGGTGGGCACATCTCACAAGAGAGTTTTATGACCTATTTCAGAGGTGAAGGTCAGAGTGATCTTCCTGCTTCTGCTGTTTCCTCAGGGTCCTTCAGCTGAAAATACTCAGTATGCCTGAGTGCCCTGTTTCGGGAGTAGCCAATGGTTAGGGCCATCACCTGTGCCCACTCTGGGTGGTGCCTTTCTTCTGAGGGTGAGAGAAAGCTTTGTAGGAGGAGAAATCCCGGTGGTAGGGGGGATGTATTTTTCAGCAGGTTAAGCATCACCTATTCATGCTTATCGTTGATAATCTTCACAAGTTTGTGAGAGATGGGAATTACTGTTCCTATTTTAGAAAGATGAAGACTGAGATCCTGAGAGGTGAGGTGACTTCCCAGCTAATCACCTCCCTGGGATTCTGATCAAGCTCTGGCTGACGTGAGATGATCTGCCCGGTTTTACAGAGTCTTTTCCTAGGTGCTCTTCCATCCTGTCGTGAGGTTACAGAGACAGTCCCTTTAATAAAATGAAGAGAAAAAAGGCCACCCACTGTAGGTAGGAGAATCACTATTCAGATTTACTTAATGAAAAAAGTTTCATTCTTTGTTTTGAACTTAGTTATATTAATAGAAGAATAAGATTACCTAATAGTCATTGCATTAGAATGTAAATTCTCTGAGGGCAGGGACCTTGTTTGTCTTGCTCACTGCTTTGTCCCTGGGGCCTTGTGCACATTGCCTTATGCAGAGTAAGTGCTCAAGTGAATTAATGAATGAACACACTTCAGTAAGAATGAATTCTTCTGATTCTCTTTCCTCCTTATTTGTATATGCTTTGTTTATTCCTTCTACTTCCCTTTAATACAGCAGTTCCCTAAAGTTTTTTTTTTCTCACTGAATGCTCTACGTACATTGCTCTACCAGCGTTTCCTGGGTACTGTCATCCACTTCCTTGGAGAAAGTGTTGAGAAAACAATACAAACATGTTCTGCGGCCAAAAAAGGTGATATCTGGCTATTTGCGACAACATGAATGGATCTAGAGGGTGTTATAAGTCAGACAAGAAGGACTACTTGACCTCACTTATATGGTGGCCTTAAAAAACAAGGCGCAAACCATACAAAACAGACTCACAGATTCAGAGAAGAAACAGGTGACTGCCAGAAAGTGAGGTGGGGTGGGCAAAATAGGTAAAGGAGATTAACAGTTACATACCTCCAGCTATATAATAAATAAGTCATGGGGATATAATATCTTTGTATGGGGAAGATGGTTACTGGACTTATTGGGGTGATCCCTTTATAATGTATGTAAATGTCAAATCATCATGTAGTACTCATGAAACTGAAAAAATATTGTATCAACTGTATTTCAGTTACAAAGTGAAAATGGTTGCAGCTTATGCCAAAAATAAAAAGGTGTTGTTTGGGGGATCAAGAGCCCCCCAAAGTATTAGAATCAGCTTTTGCTACTAATGAAGGTGTGACATTGAGCACGTAACCTAATCCATTGTTCTTTTTTTAATTATAAGAAAGTAGGCCTAGATTTGGAGTTGAAAATTCCAGTACCCATAGGGACCAGGCAAATAACAGAAATGATGGAAGTGAGCTGGCCATTTATGGTACAGTAAAGAATTGGAGAGACTGTGATAGCATTTATACTTCATTGAAGGACTTCTTGCTGACTTTTAATGAGAATTTGGAGTTATTAGTGCCTTTAACCAAAAAACAAATAGGTGTGTTGCTTCCCTGGTGGCTTGGTAAGGAATCTGCCTGCCAATGCAGGAGACAAGAGTTCATTTCCTACATCAGAAAGATCTCCTGGAGAAGGAAATGGCAGCCTACTCCTGTACTCTTGCCTGGAGAGTCCCATGGATAGAGGAGCCTGGCAGGCTACACTCCATGGGATCTCAAAAGAGTTGGACACTACTTAGCGACTAAATAACACTTGTATTAGCTTAGCCTCATAATTCTTCAATTTGGCTATATCTTAGAATTATTTGGAGAGTGTTTTAAGAAACACTGATGCTCAGATCCTTCTCTCAGAGGTCTGATTTTACCTTTTAAAATACCAAAAGCTTCTTCTGATGCACAGCTAGGTTTTGAATGACTCTTTGGACTCTAGTTAACTGGGATTTTTTAATATCTGATTTTTATAAATAAGTAAATAAGGATGTAGTCAACTGTCAGACAAGTACGCCTTTTGCCTTTCTTTGAAGCAACCTTCACTGTAAGTTACTGTTGGGGAATGATCACTCAGGGTCACTGTTGGTTTCCGTGTCATCAGCAAAGAGCTTAAGTTGTGTTCATTATACTGAGCAGTCCCTACTGTATCAGAATACATTTTCCTCCTGTTCTTGTGCACTCAGAACTCACTCACCCTCACCCCCTGCATTTGTGGACAGATTCAGTGGTTTCTACCTTACCCTCTGAATTGATGGTGGTCACAGCTTTCTCTGGGTCTAGGTTTCAGTGTGTGCATATTCGTGATTTTCTTATGAGCCAGTCTTTCTTAAGATGTCCCTCTAGGATAACATTTAACTAAAATTAGAGACTCTCTACCCTAACAAGGACTAGAAAGCATTCTCAAAAATGTTAGGATGGTTTCCTTAAACTTTGATGTGCCTTTGCATCAGGGGATTAGGGTATTTTTTAAGTGAAAAGGTACTAGATTTCTAATTATTTGTTTTCCTTTGTGAGTTTGGATAATTTTTAAAAATTTATTTCAAATTCGAGAAGTATGGTCTTTAACATTTGTATAACTCACGAGATAAAAAAGATGTATTAATTAATGGTATGATTTATTCCATTTACTGTTTCGATTATCTGGAAATAATTCTGATTCATTCCTTAAGGAATTTATTCAGTTGAACAGGTCAACTCAGTTAAGTAATGATTCTGCTCAAATGAACACATTCTTTTCCAAAAACATTTGAAAGCACACGTCGTCTTTTATTTTTCGCTGAGATGATTTTCAAGTCGTCACTCAACTATATCCTGATATTAATTTTGTTATATTCAGAGTGGATTATCCAGTTTATCCATTTATTTTGTGGTCTTTTTTTTTTTTCCCCTCCCCATCAGTGTTTACTTTCACAACCCAAGTTCTGGGCCATTCAGACATCAGCTTTGATCCTCCGAACAAAACTTGAGAGAGGAAGCACCCGCCGAGTGGAACGGGCAATGAGGCAGACACAGGTAAGAATTATGTTGCAATTCTTGTTAGTTTTCCAACTCTGTTGTTATCAGTAACCATGCATGTTTGTTATGAGTATAAAATAATGAGATGGCTTTCATTTTACTCAAACACATTTTATTGTTTGAGAGTGTTGTTCTGGAATCTGCTTGACTCCAGAGCCCAGCTATGTACTGAGCTCTGTGACTCTGGTGTTAACCTCTCTAAGGAAAGCTGCTCCTCTGCTCACACTTCTGACGCCAAGTGTGTGGGTGTTTCCACACCAAGTATGTCTTCATTTCCCTGTGGACATCAATTGGGTGTCCTACAGTTTAATTCAATTCTGACACTACGTGGCATTAGTACAAACCCCATACACGAAGGGCTCAGTCCCATAAGACTGCTTCCCTTTTCTGATTCTGATTTCAAGCCTGATACTTCTGACCGAATGGCTATAAACTAGGAGTTTTCATGACTACCTTCTCAGCTCAGGTTTGATCATTTGCTAGAATGGCTCAGGGAGACACTTAATTACTATTACTGATTTATTATAAAGGATATTATAAAGGATATCAATGAGCAGCTAAATGAAGAGGTTTTTGGGCCAAGGTCTGGAAGGGTCCTTAGCAGAGGAGCTTCTGTCTTTGTAGAGTTTAGGGTGCCCCACCCTCCCAGAACTTGGGTGCGTTTACTACCCTGGAAGCTCTGTCTATTCATTCTATTAATTTTGAGAGTCTGATATTGAAACTCCAACTAAATGTGGGTTGCTGTTCCCTTTTCCAGGGGGCCTTTCTGACCTAAGGATTGAAGCTGGGTCTCCTGCATTAGCAGGACGATTCTTTGCAGTCTGAGCCACCAGCAAAGCCCACTTTAGGTGGTGGTGGTTTAGTCGCTAAGTCATGTCCGACTCTTGTGACTCCATGAACTGTAGCCCGCCAGGCTCCTCTGTCCATGGGATCCTCCAGGCAAGAATACTAGAGTGGGTTGCCATTTCCTTCTCCTTTCCTTATGATGAGAGCACATCTTTTCCTTCTTTGCTTTAGTATGGTAAAAGCAGTATATTATACATATAATCCAAATATGAGGCAAATTAATTGAAACCTCGTACATTCAAAGTGAAAGAGAAAGTGTTAGTTTCTCAGTCATGTCCAGTTCTTTGCAACTCCATGGATCCCCACCAGACTTCTCTGTCTATGGGATTCTCCAGGCAGAAACACTGGAGTGGGTAGCCATTCCCTTCTCCAAGGGAGTCCGGACCCAGGCATCAAACCCAGGTCTCCTGCATTGCAGATAGATTCTTTACCATCTGAACCACCAGGGAAGCCCTACATACCTACATCTAACTTTTGTTCAAACAAACAAAAAAAAACTTGTGTAAACCAGATGTCATCCTTGTCTAATAATATTTTAATAATATCCTTGTCTAATAATATTAGACAGCTCAGTTGTTGAGGATTAATGTTAGGTTACTTTATGTTCATTATTAAAATAGTTTTGCTGATGAATTTTAATTACCCAGTTATCTCTTAAACCAGTTAATTTAACTTTAAATCTGCCCCTGTCCAGATGGTTGTGCCTCTGAAGATGACTGCATGGCAGGAATCTTTTCCTTCACCCTTGAATTTCTGGGAATTTGAGATTATAGCAGTTTTCTGTCACTGGAGACTATTCATGCTGCAGTTTGACTCTCTTAATGGTAGCAGATAATTGAGATTTCACAACTTCTGAATCAGTATTTTTAGAATGTCTGTTCTTGATACTGTATTTTAGCATTTACTAAATTATATTTTATTTGAAAATCTTTCCATCTTCACAGCTAGAATGTGAGCTTCTTGAGGGATCCGATTCTGTGTTTTACTTATTTTGTATACTCAGAATAGGCACTTGGTGGATGTTTGTTGAATGCCAAATGCTGTATTTATTTATATCCTGCTTTTTACCAACAGAGTATATAAAGTACTTATCTCTCTGTCATCATTCAGCTTCTTCCTCATCCCACTATGCCACTAAACCATGTATGAGCCAAAAAAAAATCCATTTTGCATTACCTACTCATCAGCAGGAATAATTAAGAATTAGCTGAGTTGAAGGTTATATTCTCCTCTGGCACTTCAGCAGTCTGAGAGGTGTAGAGCCCGGCCTTTCTAGTATCATTGCAGTCCAGATCTTCAGCCCCGTGCCAAAGCTAACAGGAGCAGAGCAGTTGTTGTGGTCACACTGAGGGTAAGGTCGTGGTCTTGGCGGGTAGTAATTCACGGTTTGGTTGGTTGTATTTTTTTAAGGGAAAAAGAGATAAAGGAATGTCAGTTTTTTCTTATAGGGTTTCCTAAAAAGTGATAAACTGCCCTCTGAAGTGATAAGAAGTGATGAGAGACTGGAGTCATTGCATTAACTACTCTTTTAGCTGGAGATATGTTCACTGGTCTCTGGGAACTTGTGTAGAATTTGTATCCTCTGTATTACAAGCTGATCATTTGTTCTACGTTCCAGTCTCCGCTCCCATGTTTTAGTGTCAGAACATGCTTGTGCTGTATTATGTTTTCACATATCTTCTTCATGAAAGTACATCCACATGTGCTATGCTTGGCAGGCTCAGTATTGACCTTGATATGTGACTGTTTGTGTGGATGGAAAATATATGGCTGCCGTTATGGAGCCACTGTACTGAGGATGGGATGTGGGGTGGCAATGTGATCTAGTAGTTCAGGCTCACCTTGATCATGTTTGGTTTGCCCAATGAGAGGGTGTGGCTTCAAAATTTGAGAAATTGTGTTCAATCTTTATACTTATTTTGAATATCCTTTTCCTAAATGCATGGTGCTTATAGAAAACAGATTGAAGCTCAGAGCTTTTCAAGACTCTCTAATCTTCTACTTTAGTACAATTTAAGAACAGGTCTCAGTAAGGAAACTTAAGGGACAAAAACCCAATTCAAACTCACTATGAGAAGGGATTTATTGGCTTTTATAGCTGGGGAGTCTAGAGGTATTCTAGTCCCAGAGATAGTTGGATTCAGGGCTCAAACAGATCATCAGGTCTTTCTCTCTTTTCCCATTTCTCTGCTTTTCTGCCTGCTTCAGTATCAGAATGTCTGTTGTCAGAAAAGCACCAGATTTTGTTGTCTATAGCCCTCACAGTCTAAGAGGAAGAGAGATCATGTACTGTGGCCAAGACTGAGCCCCCTAACCTTGCTTCACTTCCCTCACCTGGAGGATGGAGAGAGCCATCATTCAGGTACCAAGGGGTTAAATGACTTCATTTAATGCTTGAAATAGTGCCTGCACATAGAAAACCCTCAGTGAATGTTGACTGTTACTATTATCCTCACTTTATTTATTTTTTAAATTTATTTATTTTAGTTGGAGGCTAATTCCTTTACAGTATTGTAGTGGTTTTTGCCATACATTGATATGAATCAGCCATGTGTTCCCCATCCTGAATCCCCCTCCCACCTCCCTCCCCATTCCATCCCTCTGGGTCATCCCAGTGCACCAGCCCTGAGCACCCTGTCTCATGCATCGAACCTAGACTGGCGATCTGTTTCATATATGTATTATCCTCACTTTAAAGAGGGTAAGTCTAGGTACAAGAAAATAAAGCTTGCCCAGTCCTTCATAGCTCACTGAAAGCAATCGTTACTACCTGGAAGATCTAAAAACATTGGAGCAGTGACAGTGCTTCATGTTTAGTGTGCTGTGTGCTGCCTCTGAGCTGTTCAGAAACCTGAGATAAGAAATGTCTTCCATTCTAGCTCTGTACTTCACCTGTGTTAATAACCACACGTAACATTTGAAAGTTATTAAAAGACATACCAGAACTTGCTCCTGTGACTGTGGCTGTGCTTTAATTTTATTGGAATCATTGTATTTACTGCTCTTTGTTCAGAACGGTGTATAGTTACTGCCATTTACTGATCACTCAGATGCCAGGTGCTAGATAATCCTAGGAAGTAGGTGCTATTTATATTTTTCTTGATGAAGATGGTAAAGCACAGAAAATTTAAGTGACTTATCCAAGATCTAATAACTGGACTGGAATTCAAACCAGGTCTGCCTTGGGTTTCAAAGTCCATGCTTTGATTGACCATGTTGCACCCATCTGTGAAAGACTTGGCATCATCTGGAGGAAGGGGGTTGAACCAGCGTAGACAGGAAGAAGTAAACAGAGGCTTTTGTGAGCAAGGCTTGGTGGCAGAACTCAACATCTCAGGGCCTACAGTTTAGGTGAGAGGAGGGGAACATGGAATGCCTATAATATCAGGATGTGGTCCTGTGTGGGAAAAGAATGTGCACGTGGGTGAGTGAAACAGACTTCTGCTAAGGCCAAGAGAGGGTGCTGCCCAGAGAAAGGCTGGTGGGCCGAACCAGGATGTGAGTTTCATAATACTAGATTAATAAAACTAGGTGACAGTTGGTTCATAGAGAAGTGAGGTAAAAGAAGGGAGAAGCAATAAAATATTGTTGATAGTAAAAAAATTTTTTTAAATCTAGAAAGTTACAGTTCAATGAAAACTCGAAAATAGCAGAGGAATGTACTAGAGGGGTGAATAATGTACACTCCTCGTCTAAAGGCACTAAATGCTCACTTCAGTCAGATTCTAGCTGGGGCACTCAGGATTCTTGGACAGAATCAGATTGTGTTGGTTGAACTGACACATTGCTTTCCCCCCGGACAGTGCCCTGTATACATCTTAAGAGCCTTGTGCAACATTTCCCAAACTTGCCCGAACATATGAACCACTTGCAAGGTGCTTGTTAAAATATAGCTCTTTAGCCCAGCCCACAGAAATTGAAGGCCCTGTGAGGGTGGTGATTATGGTTGCCTTCGGAAGGGCCTGCTCCTGGCTGAGACCGGCTGTTAATCTTTAGTAGCTCCAGATGTTTTCCTGTCTCATACCCAGGTCCATACTGAACAGAGACTAAAGGGGCATTTATCAAGGCCTGGAGGCCAGCGTTGTGATTTAACAAGGAACTGAGTCCCTGAAGGAACCTTAGAGGTGTGTTACTGAGGGCCGCAGACTGGAGGCAGATTGAGTTCGCTGTGGAACAGGCGCTCTGCATCTGCCTGAGACCGCTCAGGAAAGTAGGTGTAACTGTTACTAGATTTGACTGCTTTAGCTTTCTTAGAAAGGATGATACTAGGAATTTAAAACATTCACTTAGGTTTTAATAATAAATATTCTTTGCACTCTTGCCCTACTTTCAGACTATAAATAGACTGACTTTTCTCACTGAACTTTTTTTTTTTTTTCTCTCACTGAACTTTTAAGACAAGATAGTGAAGGAGAACTTCCAAGAACGTCTCCCAGAGAAGTTTTGGGAGAAAGTTGAAAGTGGGCAGGGCCTGGGAAAGGCACGCGAAATGGTGCATCTCCCAGTTCTCAGAGGGTGATTGTGGAGCCCTGAGGCTCCTTCAGGTCACAACTGTCTTCACAGCAACATTGTTGTTGTGTAGTTGCTAAGTCGTGTCTGACTCTTGTGACCCCATGGTCTGTAGCCCATCAAGCTCCTCTGTCCATGGGATTCCCAGGCAAGAATACTGGAGTAGGTTGTCATTTCCTTTTCCAGTGGATTTTGCTGACACAGGGATCGAACCCATGTCTCCTGTTTGGCAAACAGATTCTTTACCACCGGACCGCCTGGGAAGCCCCTTCGCAGCAATACTGAGATACTGTTTTACCTTGTCACTGTGTTGATACTGAATCAGCAGAAGCAGTGGAGGTCAAACTGTTGGCCCCTTCTCCAGAATCATGGCCGGGACTCCACGCTGTGCTGACTGTCCGCCTGTGCCTCATAGCCATGCAGTTGTAACTTAAAAAAAAAAGACCGTTTTGTTTATGATTGTCTTTGATAAAGCAGTCAATATTATTTTATTAAATCTTTACCCTTGACAGTTTGCTTTTAAATATTTTATGTGGTGAACTGGGAGGTACTTACAAAACACTTGGGCTGTGTGAAGTGTAGTGGCTATTCCAAGAAAACCTGAGCAAACTGCTTTTCCCATTGTTGTTGTTGTTTAGTCACTAAGTCCTGTCCGACTCTGCAACCCCATGAACTGCAGAACACCAGGCTTTCCCTCTCCTTTGCTATCTCCCGGAGTTTGCTCAAACTCATGTGCATTGAGTCAGTGATGTCATCCAATCATCTCATCCTCTGTCTTCCCCTTCTCCTCCCGCCTTCGATCTTTCCCAGTATCATGGTCTTTTCCAATGAGTCTGCTCTTTGCATCAGGTGGCCAGAGTATTGGAGCTTCAGCTTCAACATCAGTCCTTTCAGTGAAGAGTCAGGGTTGATTTCCTTTAGGATTGACTGGTTTGATCTCCTTGCTATCCAGGGGACTCTCAAGAGTCTTCTCCAGTATCACAGTCCGAAAGCATCAATTCTTCAGTGCTTAGCCTTGTGGTCCAACTCTCACATCTGTACATAACTCTTTGAAAAACCATAGCTTTGACTATATGGACCTTTGTCAGAAAAGTGATGTCTCTGCTTTTGAATATGCTGTCTAGGTTTGTCATAGCTTTTCTTCCAAGGAGCAAGTGTCTTTTAATTTTACGGCTGCAGTCACTGTCTGAAGTGATTTTGGAGTCCAAGAAACTCAAATCTGTCACTATTTCCATTGTTTCCCTATCTATTTGCCATGAAGTGATGGGACTGGATGCTGTGATACTCATTTTTTGATTATGGAGTTTTAAGCCAGCTTTTTCACTCTCCTCTTTCACTTCAAGAGGCTCTTTAGTTCCTCATAGCTTTCTGCCATAAGACTGGTGTCATCTGCATATCTGAGGTTATTGATATTTCTCCAGGTGATATTGATTCCAGCTTGTGCTTCATCCAGCTTGGCATTTCGCATGATGTACTCTGCATATGAGTTAAATAAGCAGGGTGACAATATGGAGCTTTTCCCATGGAACACTGTTTTTACTTTGAAGAACCACTGACAGCCTATGGTATTCAAACTTGGGTATTATGGCCGAAATTTTCTCAAAAATGAATGAAGTGAGCTTATCACTTGTATTTGTTACCAGTGATAACATTTTGAGCTTGAAGAAAAAAAATGAAACTTTTGGAAGTCTTGTATCTTCAGTTATAAACCTGACAGCTTCCCATTGCTTCAATTACTGGAATGGGAGTTTTTATATGAGCTTGCTGATAATATTAGTGCATGTAATTTTTAATATTACATGGAATATGTGGACATTTGCAAATCTTCACATTTTTCCAAAATGACCAGTGCATGATGTGAAAAATCAAACATGGGTAAAAGACCCAGTAAAAGTTCAAGACACAGCCATGAGTGGGTTTGTTTTATGATTTTTTTAATTTAGACCAGTGGATTTACTATAACAGAGTATTTAATGTAACAGGAAAACTTTCATTGATAGGATTTCAAATTCCACATTGCAGATAACTCTAAGAAGCTCACCACATGTTGAATTTTGATGTAGCATCAAAGAATAATACGCAAAATTAACTTAAAAAGCTATTAAAATACTTCTCCCTTTTCCAACTACCAATCTGTGTGAGGTCAAATTTTCTTCCTAAATTTCAACCAAAACATCATATTGCAACAGATTGACTACAGAAGCAGGTATGAGAATCCAGCTATCACTTATTAGGCCAGGCATTGAATAGATTTGCAAAAGTGTAAGTCATTGCCAGTTGTTTTTTCTTTTCTTTTTGACTACACCAGTTGGGTTGCAGGATCTAAGTTCCCTAACCAGGGATTGAACCCAGGCCCTTGGCAGTGGAAGTGGCAAGTCCTAACCACTGGACTACCAGGAGAGTCCCCAGATTTTGCTAAACTTTTCACGATTTTGTTTTTTGGGAAAAAAATAGTTATTTTTCATAAAACATATTATGTAAGTTAATGTAATGGAGTCATTATTTTATTTTAGAATGAGCTTAATATTTAAATTTAACTCAGTTTTAATTTCTAATATGATAAATATTGATACATAATAGCCCACAAAAACAAAAGCTCTTTATAGTCCCTCAGTAATTTATAAGATTTCAAAGAGGTCCTGACACCGAAAAGATTAACTGCTGAGGTGTGACTAAGGGGAATGCTCCAAGAGCCTTGTCTGCATTTCCTTGAAGACTTCCTCTTTATGTTCTTTAGTCTGGAATCATAAAAAAGACATCTAGGCTCTCCTAGCCCCCATTAGTAGACCCAGTTCCTACCAGCCGACACAAGAAAGTCTTTGGAACAGGAAGCACAAATCTTGGTCAGATCTCCAGATCTCCTGACCCTGATTCCCTTCTTATGGGATTAGGTGGGGAAAAACCCTGTTTGAGTTTTCAGTATTTTCCAGTGAGAAACAGCTTTTTATTTTCACAGATCTGACCATTTCCACTTAAGTTAGGAGATTATGGTTTTGGTGAAGCTGTCAGTATAGTGTTTGGAATCAGACAGGCTCTGATTCATAGCTTTAAACCTTGGGCACAGGGGCTTCCCTGGTGGTCCATAGGCTAAAACTCAACGCTTCCAATGCAGGGAGCACGGGTTCAGTCTCTGGTCAGGGAAACTAAGATCCTGTATGCTGTGCTGCGCAGCCAAAAAACTAAAACAAAACAACAGCCAAAAAGAAAAAAATTAAACTTTGGACAAGCCATTTTTTTAATCTCTCTGAGCTACGGTTCCCTATGCATGAGGTGAAACTGGGTTAACAATAGGTTTAATGATGATGTTGATACTTAGTAGATGTGTTAATAGGTTTTGATTATCATTCTCCTTGTTCCTGTTGGAAGTTTTCTTAGGCTTGTAAGTTTGAGGTAGCAGTTAACTTGACCACAACTGTTTGTGAATCACATTGAATGACTGCAGGCTTCTCTCAGAGAGAACTGTTCAACCAACTGTTGGATATATTTGATTAAGTACAGATTTTTATAATAAATCTCACCCTCCTAGACATATGCATGCATATACAGATTGCACAAAAAAGCAAGGTGATTTGGCATATGATCAGTCATACCTTTTAGATTATCAGCTGATTTTGACTTGGCTCTTCAGAGAGCTGATAAGCACTTAGATATCATGCAAGCAAGAAAGAATAGCCTTCAGTGAAAGTGTAGGTCCTTAGGGACTAGCTGTGTTTTTTTGAAGATATGTGTGCCATACTTTTAGATATGAGCACATAAATAAAGTCTAAGTCATACCAGACCTTGTTCTGAATTGTCCTTCAGAATTGTCCTAAATCAGTCTCCATGTGCTAATTTTAAAATGTAGTCTTGATTTTCTCTAGTTTTTTTGGAGGGAAGTTCTTTCTCTGGTGGAAATAGAGAGGGACCATCATTGGTTAGTGGGGATTTATTCTTTTATTCCCCATTCCTTAGCAGTGTTTTCTGATCTCTGGTACTGGTTTCTGGAAGATTCAAGAGTTGTTATTATCTGGGGTCAGAGAAACTATGCACAGGCACATTTTCTCAACAGTGAGAGTATAAATGCTTTGAGGTGGAGTTTGGAGAGAAAAAGACATTAAACGGGAGCCTTAAAGCTTGAAAACAGTTTCATATGACAGTTTATGCATCATGAATGAAGTTGTCTTTGGTGTGTCCCAGCGGTTGAACCTGGATTTTCTGTCACCTGATTCTCTTATCGCGCCCCCACCCCCCACCAACCTCTCAGTCTAGTCTGAGCTAGACTCTTCCTTACTCTTTTCTCATCATATTTCTTGTTTATCCACAGCGCTCTGTCACCCTCCTTGTGTAGAGTCTGCTTGCTTTCAACTCTTAAAGATTGGTTTAGGGTGTATTTGTGTCTCTCTTTCACTCTCCATTTCTGATGTTACTATCTTTCCTTAAAAACCAACTTCTCATACCTATTTTAACTTATGACAAAGTGTCCATGACTTTCAGTGTGAAATACATGAAATTTAGAACCTGGAGAGAGAAAATGGCAAGTGAAAGGGAGGACACTGCTTTAGAGGTCATTTACCTCAGTTTCTGGGAATGTGTGAAAGCTTGCAAGGTACCCATTTGTCTCTGAGCTCCTTGTTTCTGTCCACATTCACACACACACATTAACGGTAGAAACTCAGGCTTCCCGTTCAGTCCCAGTCTCCTGTTAGCATCTTGCCTTTGTCTTTCGGACTACTTGGGTATGGTTTGTCCCTGGGGAACAAACCTGATACTTGTGTTGGCTGATGGTACCTGAGACTGACAACCTTATCAAATGCTGGAAATTCAGTAAAATACTCTTCTTAAAATGTTTTATATTTTTGGCTGTGCTGGGTCTTTGTTGCTGTGCAAGCTTTTCTCTGGTTGCAGCAAACCGGGGCTGCTCTCTCGTCGTGGTGCCTGGGCTTGCTATTGCAGTGGCTTCTCTCGTGGAGCACAGGCTCCAGAGCACACGGGCTTCAGTAATTGCGGCACGTAGCCTCAGTAGTTGTGGTTCCCGCGCTCTGGAGCACAGGCTCAATAGTTGTGACCCTTGGGCTTTGTTGCTCCGTGGCTTGTGGGATCATCTTGTGTGAAGGATGGAACCTGTGTGTCCTGCATTGGCAGGTGAATTCTTCACCACCGAGCCACCAAGGAAGGCCCAAAATACTCTTGATAAAGGCATATGCTCAGAGTGTCTGAAGTGCAAAAGATCATTTAGAAAATCATGTAGTAGATGAGTGCCTTTGTACTTAAATGATTTGACTTGTTGTGGGTAGACCTAGAACAGAATTCAGGCCAGTTCACTTATCTACACTTTTTCCTGTAAAGGACTCCAGTCCATTTGACTATAATGGAATTATTTCAGAATGAGTCACTATAAATAATCCTGCTCTGAAAAACCTAGAGATGAACTCTGACTAAGTCCCTGTATTTGTAGTGAGTTAGTAAATAAGAGAGTACTTTGAAGTCAGTAGAGGAAATAGACAGCTTAATGTTCTTGGCTTTGTTGGTGGTTGTCATATTTAAGGTAGGAAGAACTATATTCTATGCAGGAGTGAAAATAAGTTAGAATTCTGTTTTTAATCTTTATCATACACATGGTCTATTTGAATTCTTACAAAATGTGGCTGTACTTGTTCAGGAGCTTGTTTGTGATATCAAATTCAAATAAATGTTGGTTCTCTACTCTCTCCAGTGGTCTTTGCTATTTTGGAGAGTATCTGAGAGTAGCAGGTGCACTGTGAGGTCAATTAAAAGTGTCTGAGAGTATCTGAAATACATAGTGTGCATGCTGAGTCACTTCAGTTGTGTCTGACTCCTTTTGTGACCCCATGGTCTGTAGCCTGCCAGTCTTCTCAGTTCATGGGATTTCCCAGGCAAGAATACTGGAGTGGGTTGCTAGTAAATCTGTTTATTAATAAATTGGAAAGTATTTACTGAGCACTGCTCAATATGTTTTAGCTAGATTGCCACAAACACATGAGTTTCATTTGAAAATCAAATGTTTTAGATGTAACTAAGGCTTCATAAAAGTAAGTGTTGGGATGTTACTTTTGGCATTTAATCATTAAATTGTTGTTGTTCAGTCACTCGGTTGTGTGTGACACTTTGTGACCCCATGGACTGCAGCACACCAGGCTTCCCTGTCCTGCCCCATCTCCCAGCGCTTGCTCAAAACTCATGTCCACTGAATCGGTGATGCCATCCAACCATCTTGTCCTCTGTGCTTATTTCCAAAGGAAGAAAAAGAATTTGATAAAAAGGAAAATTTGCCCCCCTTAATGAAGTAATTCAGTGAGCCTTTTATTTATGTATTGTAACCATATGTACTCAGCCAGAAGTTTTTCTTCTTTTTCCTCCAACTAAATAGCTTTGGGCAGAAGTATGCAACCTTTTTGCTATTAAGTTTCTCTGAAGTAAGGCCAGAAAACTTTAAAAATATTTCGACCAAGATGGTTTTAGGAGTCTGGTTATGACTCAATTTGTTCTGACTGATTTGATTGAATAGCATCTTGGGTTGTCAAAGGAGTGATGTAATGAGTGTTCTCTCATTCGGCAGGATCTTCTTAGGCTAACAAATATATCTTCCACCTCATATAATATAGAGAACTTCCTATTTTCCCCAGCTGAGGAGCAGTTCCCCTGCTCAGAAACCAGTCTCCTTTTACTGATAATGGGATTTGTTAGATTCTTGTCCTTTTATGAGGAAGTTTGGATTTACTACCTCTTACTTTTTTTTTTTCTTTCAATTTTAAAAGCTAATTTCATTAAAACTTAAAAAAATTTCAAGCTTACATAAAAGTTCTAGGTACAGGACCTTTTGTATCCTGAAGTTTTGGAAAGTAAGTTGCCGACACAGTGCTTCTCCATTCTCAAATACATGGATGACTCCTTGTCGTTCAGTTGCTCGGTCGTGTCCAGGTCTTCTGTGACCCTGTGGACTGCTGTACACCAGGCTCCTCTGTCCTTCACTATCTCCCAGAGTTTGCTCAGACTTATGTCCATTGAGTCGATGATGCCATCCAACCATCTTACTATCCTCTGTCGTCCCTTTCTTCCTGCCCTCAATCTTTCCCAGCATCAGGGTCTTTACCAGTGAGTCAGCTCTTCACATCAGGTGGCCAAAGTATTGTAGTTTCAACTTCAGCATCAGCCCCTCCAATGAATATTCAGTACTGATCTCCTTTAGGATGGACTGGTTGGATCTCCTTGCAGTCCACGGGACTCTCAAGAGTCTTCTCCAACACCACAGTTCAAAAGAATCAATTCTTTGGCGCTCAGCCTTCTTATGGTCCAACTCTAACATCTATACATGACTACTGGGAAAACAGAAGCTTTGACTAGACAAACCTTTGTTGGCAAAGTAATGTCTCTGCTTTTTAGTACACTATCTAGGTTTGTTATGGCTTTACTTCCAAGGAACAAGCGTCTTTTAATTTCATGGCTGTAGTCACTGTCCAAAGTGATTTTTGAAGCCCTCAAAAATAAAGGGCAGTTTTCCATTGTTTCCCCATCTATTTGCCATGAAGTGATGGGACCGGATGCCATGACCCTAGTTGTTGAATGTTCCTACATAACCATAATATGTGCATTAACATTGCCGTATTGTTGCCATGTAATCTTTGTAAGACAGGCCTGTGAAACCTAGTCAGTTGCCAAAAAGAGAAAATTTTAGTGCTGCATTATGCAGAAAAGGTCATAATAATGCACAGTTGAAAGTGCTCAGTATAAAACAGAAAACACATGTTTATGTACTAGATGACAAATGAAGAGTCAGGTAAAGATGATCATGGTAATGAGACCGCTGTCCGTGTGTTTTCTAGGACTCCAGAGTGTCTGCATTCATTCTGATGCTGGATATGGGAGGTCTTGTGATGTTCATCCTGTGACCACCAGTTAGTGGCAGCCTCTAGCTTTGCATTTGGCCTCAGTCCCCTTTCTTAGAGTCAGCCATCTTTGTCTTGTTGGTCTGCCCTCTGTAGCTCCTGCAGGTCCGGTTATCTAGTACAAAGTGCAGGTCTTTCAGCCCAGCAGAGGCTTCCCTCAGCGCATGCAGGTTGGAGTTGTTCACTGGTCTTGCATGAATGAGTGTCCTGCCTTGTGGTTGGTTCTGCTGCTGAAGAGTAAGAGACTTCACCCTCTGTGATCAAATAGACACCCTTTGATTTCATTTATTCCTGAGAAAATAGTCCTAAATGAAATGTTTCATGTAATTTATCTCTGATTTATGTTAGGAAGTGCCATTGTCTCAGTGATAGTATGGTTGTGAAATAGATATGCTAAAAACAGTTCTTAGAAAATAGAAAAAATAAAAAGATGGGTTAATAAGGCTAGTTCTTTAAAAGAACTACCATAGGAAACCTCAGTTTAAAAAATTGTTTTCTTATTAAGTTTTTAATGTACAAATTACATAAATGTTGATTAAAGTCTTTTTTTAGCATTTAAGGAAATTCAAGAAAATATTCACACATCCCAACACCTCATCAAAGTAACTTGTATTCTTTATTGTTTATATGGTTATCTGTAAAACTTTTGCAACAAAAACCTTGTTTATATTAAAAAGTTATTACTCATATAGATTCTGATTATGATACATGCTCTTAAGGCTCTTGCAGACCAATTTGAAGATAAGACTACGTCTGTATTGGAACGTCTGAAGATTTTCTACTGCTGTCAAGTGCCACCTCATTGGGCTGTTCAGGTATTTTTGTTGTTGTCATTGGGTATGGAAAACACTTCCCTTTTGAAAGATACATGCATTAGAAGAAAATGACTGTAAATTTATGTTGGAGTTTTCAGATGTTTCAGGGAAAAGAAAAAGTATCTAGCTGGGGATTGCCAGTTACTTCAAACTGCTATTTGAATGAATTGATACTAGACTTTTAAAACATTTAATAGAATGTAAACTAGGTTAAATAGAATTCTCGAAATTAAATAATAGAGCCACAGAAGCTTCATTTTCAAAATAACTTTTTATGTTTAAAAACCCTGTAAGGATTTTCTGCTAAAGAATGAATCTTTTAAGCAAAGTGTTTACAAAAGGTAAAATAAAGCATTTGTTTGGTAGTTGATACTGTGAACTGCCCTTCACTACTTTCCTCTTTGGAACGACATGAGAACTCCTAGTGTAGTGCTTGCCCTGTGGGTTCTCCTGTGTTACAGGGGTCATTCCTCTATTTGGTAAAGTTCTATTCACTGAAGACAACTTAGACACCTAGTCTGGCCTCTTAATTTATAATTCTGGTTTCTTAATCCTCGGAAAAAAATGGAGGCCCAGGGCCGTTGTCAATAACTACACTTGTCCAGTGTTGATCACTGAACATGATGTTCATGAGCATCTCTAATTTCCCAGCTTTTAGTCTAGTTTGCCTCCTTTGCTTTATCTTCATTGGGTTGTAATTATTTCAGAGAATAATAGCCAGCTTTTACTGCTTGTTTATTGTGAAGCACACATTTTTTTTGCCTTTCACACACATTATCTTATTTTATTGCAACAATTTTGTGAAATAATCCTGAATTACAAATGTGAAAGCTGTGGCACCAGAGAAGCTAAGTGGAGTCAGATAATGCCAGCCAGAAATTTCTCGATGATTTAGTAACCATTGTCATTTTAACCAGCTTCCTGTCATCTCTTGTGGATTATGCACATAGGTAGTGACTTAGAATTATAAATGCCAACCTACAATTCAGTGACTTAGAATCTTCATAAGATTTCTTAGAGTAGATTATTAGTATATTCGTAAGCTCAGGGTAAACGAGAGGGTCTATTATACATTGGGATTCACTTCATCTATTGAAGACATCTCAATAAGACAGGCACAAAAATTTTTTCACATCATCTCAAAAGGATAGATTCTTCATCAGAAAGGTGTTAACACTTGGAACTTTTTGGCATGTTTTTAACCCTGATCTGTGAAATTTGTTAAGTCCTTTGTCTTTGTTCTGTGTGGTTTGTGGTGTAGAAACAAATCAAACTCTGAGCTATTATTATGACAAAACATGTCTGTTGAGGGTGTAGCTGTTACTTTCTGAACAGAAACATTCGAAAAATTAAATACTGTTCAAATAGGCTCAGTGTTTATTTTATCTGCTTAGGGAACTGTGGATTTGGGATCTTTGAACAGTTACATAAACATCCTCTTTCATTAAGAAATTGAATCAGTTTTATTTCATTATAGGGAGTAAGCATATCTTTATATGTTATTTTTAAAGATCAGGAAATAACAACACAGTTTATTATAAAATATATTAGTCTTTACTCCTAGTTAGCCATATCAGCTTAGATGCCATAACTTTGTCACTATTAGAAAGATTGAATTCCTTACTATATGAGCATTAAGATTTATTCCAGCTCCCACATGTGATGTTCAGTTTTTGAAAATGTCCAATACATATTCTAAAATAGCCAAATTCTCCTATATTTCATGGGATACAGAAGAATTGAGCCATTACTTTTATTTATTTTTGTGTTTATATTTTTATAATATATAATAGATATATATTTATTTTATAATATATATTTACATATAATATAATATATTAATTTTATATATTTTATAATATATTATCTAAAATATATTTTAATAATATATATATAAATGTAATTTCCATTATAAAATGAAATTTTATAGTTTCATTTTACTTACTGAGTTTGTTAGTTCTGCATGTTCCATGTCTGTTAGCTTCTTAGCTCTTAAATATGTATTGAATTTTACAACCATAGCTTACTCATGAGTTTTACCTATTTTTTAAACCTTTTTAATATTGTTTTTCTATTCCTGCAGGAATAGAATACACTTATAAAATACACTATTTTTATTTTTGAATATACTTAACCTTCACTCACTTTATCACAATTTGTCCCATTTTATTTGCCAAATACTGGGAAACTAGGTAGCTAAATTTTTTAGAATGTACTTATTAAAATAAATTAGTGTTTTCATTTTCCTCAGTTATATATCCAGAAGTGGAATTACTAGATCATATGGTAGCTCTGTTTTCAGTTTCTTGAGGAACCTTCATATTGTTTTCTATATTGGCTGCACAAATTGACAGTCCGCCAGCACAAGAGTTCTCTTTTCTTCACATCCTCAGCAACATTTATATTTGTCTTTCTGATAAGGGCCACTTTAGCAGAGTTTTAAAAATTGACTTATTGGATCTCAGCTTTACCACAGAGATTGTCATGTATAGACTCTCTAGATAATAAAGAAGTACAGATTTTGCCTGTTAAGTTCTGAATTCTTGGGGAAAATTGACATATTGTGTATTTTGAACAGTTCCAGTATGTTTTTCAACATGTAGGAAACATATATGTTTTTTCAGCAGAGGTTGAATTATAGATATTAGGCATTTTTTGCATTAAGCAGATGCTTAAAATGGCAGATTAGATATACCTACAAATGGAACAGGAATCTGTGTGTGAAAATATGTGAAGGATTGTTCATTATTTTAATTTGATTTTTCTAGCGCCAACTTGTAGGTTTACTCTTTGAGTTGGGATGTACCAGTTCAGCCCTTCAGATATTTGAGAAGCTAGAAATGTGGGAAGATGTTGTCATTTGCTATGAAAGAGCTGGGCAGCATGGGAAGGTATGTAATAGTGAAATTTTATGCTCTGGCCAGACCCTTTCATCTTTGAGCAATCATCTTACCTGTTTTGTTTTTTAAGCCACTTTTGCCAACAGTTTGCTTATATTCCTTTTTTCATCAGAAATCTGTTTAGTGTTTTCTCTGATTTCCATTGGAGCAGATTATTTTATGTCTGCATGTGTATTATAAAGGAAAAAAGCAAGGCCCAAAACTGATACAGTGTTTGATGTTTATGAATAAATAATGAAAGCTTTAAAGACATTGCACATTTTCGTCTCTTTCCTTTATTAACTCTCCTTCTGTAGACAACTTCAAAGTGAACTATTAGGAAATATTTTAAGCATCACTGGGTTGCCTGATGATCAGAGGCTGTGGGTCAGAAGCAAGGTTACCTAGGAGGGAGGGCAGCTCGACCTGCAGAAGATCCAAAGGTTATGACAGCCCCCTCCTCCACCCCCCATCTTGGGGCAAAAGAGTTGTCAAGTGTGTAATGCATATTTAATTCCATCCTTTAAATTGGGTCAAGAGAGAAAATGTTGCAATATTTGCATCTGTTATTAATCTATTGTTTTTCCCTCATAAATGAACAGAATTTTTAAAGGACTGTGCACTGTGTATATCTATTAAAATGGACACGTTGAAATCATTTGTTAATTTTGGACTAAAATTTTAAATGGTAAATTTCTATCATAAGTATGGTACACAGGCAGAGTAAAACCCACAAACTGGATCATTTGTATCTATAGTCAGCCTTTGCTGTCATCCTGAAAAAGAAATAGTGGTACATGTACTTCTGTTTCTTAATACCTTTCCTAAGTGTGCAAATTTTAAAATTATAGTAAAAGGTTCTTTTCACTAGTCAGTAATGGTGGTGAAAGTCTTTGAATTTTATAGGGTGAAGGAGAGGCTACCATGGAGATAACATTTTATTAAAAATATTATAGAATTACAGTATTTTCATCCTGGGAAGGGACTCCATAATCATCCATTCCAGTTCCTTCCTTTTTCAGATAAAGAAAGGAGTCTCTAATGATTCAGGTTAGGTCACAGAGCTAGTTATTGATTAATAACTTAATTGACCACATGACATAGTGTTTAAAAGCATAGCCCAGGCTGTGGATTCAAAAGCTAGCCTTGGCACATGCTAACTTTGTGATATTGGGGCAAGTTACTCAGTGCCCCCACCCCAAGCCTCAGCTTCCTCATCTGGAGGCACATAATCTACCTACCCAACAGATTTTCGTGACATAACACATGAAAAGTACATAGAATGGTGCTCTTTCCTCGTACTTGTGAGTATTTGCTGCTATTACTGATTCTGAGACTCATATATTTTTTTTTTCGCATTTTAATATCTTTGAATTTGGGTTGTATATGCTGCTTGATGGTATCTGTCATTTGCTGTCAGGTGGCCATTTGGCCAGGTTGAAACTGCTTGTGCTTGTACAAGTTTTAGTTGTAGCTGTATTTAGTATCATCATTTCAATTGAGTGACGTACAGTGTCAGCTCTACATATGTTGGATTTAATTGCCATTTAAAATATCTTTAAAAAGATTCCATTATGATTTGGCATTGAAACAGAAGTGGTAAAGGACTAAAACAGAGTGGAGAGATGTGAATTTAACATTAGTGAAGTAAACATGTGCCATTGGTAAAATAATCACAATTCCACTTACTTTTCTTTAAAAACAGCAACTAAACGCTTTATGGGAGCCAAGAAAGGAAGACACCCCAATGTAGATGAAGCTGTGTTTCATACTAAGATTCGTAAAAGGAAAAAAAATTGCTGTTTATTATATCAAGCAGTGTATTGGAGGCAGGAAAAATTGCCAAATTTTTCTGAGTAGATTTAAAAATATCAAAGCAATGAGAAGCTGATGTGATTCATCCAAGGCATTATGTCATAATGTAATTGAAAACATTTTTTCTTTATTAGTTAAGAGTTAGTCTTAAAATTGATGGCATCTCAAATTTGATGAAATACAGTATCATGCTTCTTCACGGACTTAAGTGTTTGTTTAGTGCCCTTTGACTGGCATACAAGTAGTATTCGGATTTTTGTTTAACAAGGAGGTGAACTATTTCTTGACTCCCAAGATACCATTGATGTAGTTCCCATTGCATCATTCTTCCCATTGGTCAGTGAACAAATAAGTAATAACTGTATATAAAAATATGGAAAATTTTGAAGGAATTAAGAAGTTGGTGAATCCCAAATACCCAAAAGCACACTTTGCTATATTACATTTATTTAGTTATTTTTAGTAAGTATGGAAAGTAGAGATGGCCTTACTGGAGAATAAAAAATGAGTCCATTCCTTTCTGAGAATGTATTTGACTAAGTCCCCCAAATTAGTAGCGGTATTATTATTTTTTAAATATGCATGTAAACCTTGTAAGAAATGTCTTAGAGTAATGATAAATTCCTGTGTTTTACATCACTGTATAAAATGTGTGTATTTTAATTTTTAGGAATGTACAGTTATTAACTTTGTCTCAAGTCTTTTGTGAGTTACAGCCAAACCTCCTTCAAAATCTTGATTTTAAAGATTCATTTTAGTTTCTTATTTGCCGTATAAAAGACCCCTTACCTTTTTTTCATGCTGTATTTGCACATCAGTTTAATTATAGACCCGAAAAAGTTTTGCTTCAAGCTGGAACCAAATGTTTTATTTCTAAAACAGCTGAGATTCTTTTAATATTCAATTGCATACCAGCAGTTGTCATCACATTTAGAATTAACTGGAAGTTTGTAAAATTTTCATCTTTGCCTCTAGTGCTTAATGGATAATTTGTTTTTAAAAGGCAAATTCAGAAAAGTATCTAAGTCTTAATTATTGTGCTCTGGTGCTCATGTTTGTACCCCACTATTAAGATCTCAGACTCTCTAATTTAGAAACTACCTACAGAAATTCTTGTTATTTAATGACCATGGGCAAAATAGCAAAGATTAATTTTGCTTGACCTTGGGGTCAGAACTGGTTCTCATCTGTTAGCATTTAATTTTTTAAAGCTATCTGGCAGACCTAATGCAGTTTCTCCAAACTTTTCTATAATAGAATTTTTATTTTGTTGAGCAAATTGAGTCTATAAATGAAAAGAGAAAGACTGACTGGGTGTTAAGTTGCCTGGAGAAGGCAGTGTGGCAGGAGGTGGAGAGATTTAGGTTGGAACCTCTAGTATTTTCTCTTGTTTCTTAGGAAAGAAGGCTTACCTGAGCTGCATAGCCTTATCTTTTATTATGCTATATTAGCAGATGATTGTGGCCATTAGACTTTAAAATTTTTCCCCTTTAACTTGCCAAGCAAATCTTTTATTTCTAAAATTGCTGAGATTTTTTTTTAACATTTAGTTTGGGGTGTTTTTTTTTTTCTTCTTCTTCTAAGGTAGTTTCTTTATGTGATTTAAGAGAGTTCCCACGTGTTGTTTTCTTACACTGACGTCAGAGCAAGCTTCCTAAAAGGCATGATCCTAAATGACGTGATCTAATCGTGTCATTCTGACTGTAGGAACTTGGCTGTGTTCTTAGGATTAATTCAGAGCTCTTACTGGAATGATCTTCACTTCATGATCTGACTCCTGTTGACATTGCTGATGCTTGTGTCCCTCCTCTATCACCTCTGCCTTGTCCCCCCTTTGTACTCACTCACCCAGGTTGTGTCCAGAGTTCTGGCAGGGCTGAACTACTTGGAATTGTTGATTTTGCAGCATTGTTTGACCTCAGAACCTTCACACATGTTGTTGTCTGTCTGGAACTTGTCCTCCGTCAGCTAACTCCTTATTCCTCAGACTTCTTGGTGATTGCTTCCTCCAAGGAGCTTTCCCTGAAATCTCCCTCGGAGATCGGAGATCCGGTGATGTTCTCCTGTGTGCGCCTCGAATACCCAGCACTATTCTCATTGTCCCTTGTATTGACTTAGCTCACCTGCTCGACTGTAAGCAGTTTAAGAACCAGACTTGTGTCTATTTTATTTATAGCACAGGCCTGGCACCTTGGGGGAACTCACTTATATTTGCTGAATGAAGGATTAGTAGGTGTTCATAGAATAGTTATTGCATTGAAGCAGATCTTCACGTGGTCACTCTTTATGGACCCTACATGTGGTGAAAGAAACTTCTCCAAGCCCCACTGTATAGTCTCTCTCCAAAAACTTATTGTGAGATCTCTCTGGTCTTGTTTTAACCTCTTAATTTTAAGGAATAGAAATAGAAGAACTTTTATTTTTGCTCCATAGATGCTAAGGTACTATGAGCCTGCTGTTATTATGTAATGCAGTTTTAGAGCCTCTTATGTACTACATCCCTTATAGAATTACTTTGTCCTTGTCATTCAATATTTGTAACAACCTACAAAGTATGAGTTGTTTTTTGCCATTTTACTTATTAGCCTCAGTAAGTGGCAGATTTTGGAATCCAAGCTCAAACCTGCCTTTCCTCTAAAGCGCATACTCCTTCCCCAACACCTACCCACCCCCATCCTTGTGTTAATCCTTTAAAATTTATAAGTTAAAACCTGTTGTGTTCACTTGAATGAGGAAAACAGAACACTCAGTGAAATTATCACTTGGTGATATGAATAGGAGTTGATCAGCTAATTGGATAACAAGACCTGTTTTTATTTATTCTGTTTTATCTTGGACCTGGGATATTTATGTTGGCAGCTCTCCTTTGAAGAATCAAGCCAGACTGTGGTGCAGTCACACACTTAAACGTCCAGAGCAATTAGTGAACAGTTGGCTGTCAGTGAGTGAGTAGGACTGGGCATCACCCCAGAGAAGAGGGGAGCAAGCAACCGAAGTGAGTTGAAGTGTCTTGTAATTTTCACTTCTCAGTTGCCACTCACAGAACAAGAATGCAGGCTAGGGAGAAAGTGCCTTTCTGATAGAAGGATTGTGTGGGAAGCCATAAGAGTCCAAGGTTCCATGGTGCTCTTTTAGTCCTGCCTTGTCATCCTTATTCCCTGCGTCACGGGCAGTGGAGCTCCTTTACAGAGGTCCAGCTCCCTTTTCTTGAGAACCAGCCTCTACTGTAGTGAAAATTAGAAACCATTTTGCTTTGTGCTTCAGAGAAAAGACTGAGTTAGACTATGCCCAGAGTTGTTTGAGCACAACATACACAACACAAGTACATTTTTAAAAACCTGAAGCTATTATCAGGTGGCCAGATCTGACTAATAGTATGTCCTTATATTCTTAGCCTGCCTTTTTTTGTTTGTTTGTTTGGTCCCTTTGGAGGAGACTTCTAGTCGTTAAGCCTAATTCTGTCATTCCTGTCCTCAGAGGCACTTGTTATGATTAGTACCATCTCTGGGTCTAGAGCTCATTTCCCCACCTTGGCTGTTTTGTCAGAAGAGCTTCCTGGAGTTGCTGGTTTCCCAGTACCCCTGCCAATACACTGACCAGATGCAGTGTCAGATGAGGGCCACTCTTATCACATGTTAGAGTTTTTAATTCCTTCCGCTCATTCACAAAATCAAGGCACAAATCACAGCCAAGAAGGGTGGTTTGTTTGGATAATTCCTTCTGACTCAAGTATGGATAATTTTCTTGAAAGGTTTTCTCTTTTGATCAGAGACTGAACTGAACTTTCACCCATATTCTTTTTTTAAATTAATTAATTTATTTTAATTGGAGGCTAATTACTTTACAATATTGTAGTGGTTTTTGCCATACATTGACATGAATCAGCCATGGGTATACATGTGTTCCCCATCCTGAACCGATCCCATCCCTCAGGGTCATCCCAGTGCACCAGCCCTGGGCACCCTGTCTCATGCATCGAACCTAGGCTGGTGTTTCACATATGATAATATACATTGTTTTAATGCTATTCTCTCAAATTATCCCACCCTCGCCTTCTCCCACAGAATCCAAAAGACTGTTCTTTACATCTGTGTCTCTTTTGATGTCTCGCATGTAGGGTCATTGTTACCATCTTTCTAAATTACGTATATGTATACTGTATAGGTGCTTTTCTTTCTGACTTACTTCACTCTATATGATTAACTCCAGTTTCATCCACCTGATTAGAGCTGATTCAAATGCATTCTTTTTAATGGCTGAGTAATATTCCATTGTGTATATGTACCACAGTTTTCTTATCCATTTGTCTGCCGATGGACATCTAGTTTGCTTCCATGTCCTGGCTATTGTAAATGGTGCTGCGATGAACGTTGGGGTACACATGTCTCTTTCAATTCTGGTTTCCTTGGTGTGTATGCCCAGCAGTGGGATTGCTGGGTCATATGGTAGTTCTGTTTCTAGTTTTTTAAGGAATCTCCGCACTGTTCTCCATAGTGGCTGTACTAGTTTGCATTCCCACCAACAGTGTAAGAGGGGTCCCTTTTCTCCACACCCTCTCCAGCATTTATTGTTTGTAGACTTTTGGATAGCAGCCATTCTGACTGGCATGAGATGGTACCTCATTGTGGTTTTGATTTGCATTTCTCTCATAATGAGTGATGTCAAGCATCTTTTCATGTGCTTGTTAGCCATCTGTATATCTTCTTTGGAGAAATGTCTGTTTAGTTCTTTGGCCCATTTTTTGTTTGGGTCACTTATTTTTCTGGAATTAAGCTGCATGAGCTGCTTGTATATTTTTGAGATTAATCCTTTGTCACTTGCTTCGTTTGCTATTATTTTCTCCCGTCCTGAAGGCTGTCTTTTCACCTTACTTATAGTTTCCTACATTGTGCAAAAGCTTTTAAGTTTAATTAGGTCCCATTTGTTTATTTTTGCTTTTATTTCCATTACTCTGGGAGGTGGGCCATAGAGGATCCTGCTGTGATTTATGTCAGAGAGTGTTTTACCTATGTTTTCCTTTAGGAATTTTATAGTTTCTGGTCTTACATTTAGATCTTTAATCCATTTTGAGTTTATTTTTGTGCATGGTGTTAGAAAGTGTTCTAGTTTCATTCTTTTACAAGTGGTTGACCAGTTTTCTCAGCACCACTTGTTAAAGAGATTGTCTTTTTTCCATTGTATATCCTTGCCTCCTTCGTCAAAGATAAGGTGTCCATAGGTGCGTGGATTTATCTTTGGGCTTTCTATTTTGTTCCATTGATCTATGTTTCTATCTTTGTGCCAGTACCATACTGTCTTAATGACTGCAGCTTTGTAGTATAGTCTGAAGTCATGCAGGTTGATTCTTCCAGTTCCATTCTTCTTTCTCAAGATCGCTTTGGCTATTTGAGGTTTTTTGTATTTCCATACAAATTGTGAAATTATTTGTTCTAGTTCTGTGAAAAATACAGTTGGTAGCTTGATAGGGATTGCATTGAATCTAGAGATTGCTTTGGGTAGTATACTCATTTTCACTGTATTGATTCTTCTGATCCATGAACACAGTATATTCCTCCATCTGTTTGTGTCCTCTTTGATTTCTTTCATCAGTGTTTTATAGTTTTCTATATAGAGGTCTTTTGTTTCTTTAGGTAGATTTATTCCTAAGTATTTTATTCTTTTTGTTGCAATGGTGAATGGAATTGTTTCCTTAATTTCTGTTTTCTCATTGTTAGTGTATAGGAATGCAAGGGATTTCTGTGTGTTAATTTTATATCCTGCAACTTTACTATATTCATTGATTAGCTCTAGTGATTTTCTGGTGGAGTCTTTAGGGTTTTGTATGTAGAGGATCATGTTGTCTGCAAACAGTGAGAGTTTTACTTCTTCTTTTCCAATCTGGATTCCTTTTATTTCTTTTTCTTCTCTGATTGCTATGGCTAAAACTTCCAAAATTATGTTGAATAGTAGGAGTGAGAGTAGGCACCCTTGTCTTGTTCCTGACTTAAGGGGAAATGCTTTCAATTTTTCACCATTGAGGATAATGTTTGTTATGGGTTTATCATATATGGCTTTTATTATGTTGAGGTATGTTCCTTCTGTGCCTGTTTTCTGGAGGGTTTTGATTTCCATGCTTGTGATGGGTCTGTTAAGATTTTCTGTTTCTTCCTGGTTCAGTTTGGAAAGTTATACTTTTCTAAGAATTTGTCCATTTCTTCCAAGTTGTCCATTTTATTGACATATAGTTGCTGATAGTAGTCTCTTATGATCCTTTGTATTTCTGTGTTGTCTGTTGTGATTTATCCATTTTCATTTCTAATTCTATTGATTTGATTCTTCTCCCTTTTTTTCTTGATGAGTCTGACTAATGGTTTGTCTATTTTATTTATCTTCTCAAAGAACCAGCTTTTAAGCTTTGTTGATTTTTGCTATGGTCTCCTTTGTTTCTTTTTCATTTATTTCTGCCCTAATTTTTATGATTTCTTTCCTTCTACTACCCCTGGGGTTCTTCATTTCTTCTTTTTTTAGTTGCTTTAGGTGTAGAGTTAGGTTATTTATTTGATTTTTATCTTGTTTCTTGAGGTAAGCTTGCATTGCTGTGAACCTTCCCCTTAGCACTGCTTTTACTGAATCCTATAGGTTTTGGGTTGTTGTGTTTTCATCTTCATTCATTTCTATGCATATTTTGACTTCTTTTTTGATTTATTCTGTGATTTGTTGTTTATTCAGAAGTGTGTTGTTTAGCCTTCATATGTTTGTATTTTTAATAGTTTTTTTCCTGTAGTTGACATCTAATCTTACTGCATTGTGATCAGAAAAGATGCTTGGAATGATTTCAGTTTTTTTTAATTTACCAAGGCTAGATTTATGGCCCAGGATATGATCTATCCTGAAGAAGGTTCTGTGTGCACTTGAGAAAAAGGTGAAATTCATTTAATTGGGGTGAAATGTCCTGTAGATAACAATTAGGTCTAGCTGGTCCATTGTATCATTTAAAGTTTTTATTTCCTTGCTAATTTTCTGTTTAGTTGATCTGTCCATAAGTGTGAGTCAGGTATTAAAGTCTCCCACTATTATTGTGTTACTGTTAATTTCCCCTTTCATACTTGTTAGCATTTGCCTTACATATTGCAGTGCTCCTATGTTGGGTGCATATATGTTTATAATTGTTATACCTTCTTCTTGGATTGATCCTTTTATCATTGTGTAGTGTCCTTCTTTGTCTCTTTTCACAGCCTTTATTTCAAATTCTATTTTATCTGATATGAGTATTGCTACTCCTGCTTTCTTTTGGTCTCCATTTGTGTGAAATATCTTTTTCCAGCCCTTCACTTTCAGTCTGTATGTGTCCCTTGTTTTGAGGTGGGTCTCTTGTAGACAGCATATATAGGGATCTTGTTTTTGTATCCATTCAGCCAGTCTTTGTCTTTTGGTTGGGGCATTCAACCCATTTACATTTACGGTAATTATTGATAAGTATGATCCCATTGCCATTTACTTTGTTGTTTTGGGTTTGAGTTTATACATGTTTTCTGTGTTTCCTGTCTAGAGAAGATCCTTTAGCATTTGTTGAAGAGTTGGCTTGGTGGTGCTGAATTCTCCCAGCTTTTGCTTGTCTGTAAAGCTTTTGATTTCTCCTTCATGTCTGAACGAGATCCTTGCTGTCACCCATATTCTTTATGCCTAATCTAGGGCCTTGTCTCTAACAGGGCGCTTCCCGGAGTCCTAGTGTGCTTAGGGTAGGGGCCCGCCCTCAAACCTCGAATATCCCATGTAACAGCTTGTGGAAAAATACACCATCATAAATGTAAATAAGTCCCAATGTGGCATATATTTCACTTTTATATATTAACTTTTTTGCTTGTATTTATCTGAAGTTCTCAGCTACTTCTCAACACTGGGCTGTTTGGTCAGAAGTTACATTACCAGGGTAGGGAACTCAGGCAGTCAGTTTTGCTCTTTGATGTTTTTAGTCCTGGGAGTCACTTCTCTCTTTTTTTGAATATTTATGTATGTATCTGGCTGCATCAGATCTTAGTTGTGTCATCAGTCATCGTCGTTGCATTATGTGGCACAAACTCTCTAGTTGTGGCTTGAGGGCTCAGTAGTTGTAGCTCATGGGCTTAGTTGCTCTGTAGCATGTGGGATCTTAGTTTCTGGACAAAGGATTGAACCCATGTCCCCTACATTGCAGGGCAGATTCTCAACCACTGAACAACCAGGGAATTCCTGAGAGTAACTTCTTGGTTGTGATCACTTGGGTGAGAAGGGCTTGTGAAGTTCAGATTCTGCTGTATGACCTCTCTGCTTGGACTGACTTGTTAGATCAGTCCTAATTTAGTCACCCTCAGTATTAATGTCAGCCAGCCATCCTTAAGATGTTCTCACTTTGTTCTCAGTAGGAAGAATCTTTTATGTTTCTTTGTAGAATCTGAAGCCTTTGGGATTTCACTGTTAGTTTCAGTTGAATTCATTCAATACTTTATAGAGCACCTACTATGTTCTGGGTATTCCAAGATGACAAAAAAAAAATTACCTTTAAGGAGCTTATAGTCTGATACTGTAGACATATGTAGATTCCAAATTCTGTTTGACCAGAAAAATATTTCTCCCTTTGCTGTCCTTCTATAAAGCAGTATTCCACTAGGTTTGTATCTTGTACAGATTCTTTCGCTGAGATCTCTAGGGCTTCCTCCTGTGGCTACACATTTTCATAATAAAAAAAACAAAAACCTGATGTTTGGTTGAAATCGGCCTTATGTGGAAGAATTCAGCTTTTTAACCTGGTAGCATCAGCACTCTTTCCCTTTGACCTCACTTCCTCCAGTCCCATTGGCCTCGGTTACATAAACACCTATTTGACAGTTTAACAACAGCAATTCTTCTCTCTGTGGAGAAACTGTACACAGTTAGCTAGTATGATTGTTTACAGAAAATTTTAATGCTGCTAGAAGCTGTTTCAAGTTTTCTTTCTTTCTTCCTAGTAGTGAAACTTCAAGCTTCTTGCTTTTCAATCTGGTTTTCCAGTGGAGGGATTAAGAAGGAACACAAACATTAGTTTAGGGCTTACTGTGTGCCTAACAAAATCCTACGTACATTTCATATGTAATTCTTGAAGGTCATGTACAAATGAAAAACAGACTCTTAACATATTAGTGAGCTTACTCATGGTCATGCCTTTAGTAAGTAGTAGAACTGGCATTTGAACTGTCTTTCTGACTAAAGGCACCTATGTTCTCACAGATCTTCTTGTAGTTGGAAGTCTATAGAATGAATTATGCAACAGAATTTTCTAGGGACATGTTAGGATGGTTTCGGTTGTAAGAGAACCAACATATACTAGCTTAGGCAAAAAAAGGAATTTATAAGTTCATGCAACTGAAACTTGTAGTTGACTAATAATGATAGTCATATCCAGGGGCTGAGATGGTGTCATTTCTCCAAGAGTCAGCCAAGAACGCCCCTGAAAACTTGAGGTTAGTAACCCTGGTGGACTCAAGTAAATTCCATCGTTCTCACAGAAAAGTTCTGAACAGCCTGAGGCATGTGACCTGGCCTCTGATAGGCCCTGCCTCTGTACCACATGGAATGGTTTCTGTTCAGGGAAGAGTAATTCTGTAATCATCAGATCAGAGAATCGATGCCGAGCAGGAAAAGAGCAAGTGCTGTCCAGTGTAGGGTGGGTGTTTAATTTTCTAAATCTGAAGTTGCAAGAGGTATTTTGTTTGACTTACATAATGCTTTGAAAAAAAAAATCAGAGTAAGCACATTCAGGTGATATCATCTAAAAATCTCGATTTCTTGGCTTCTCTTAAAAAAATCAAATGATGTGGAAACATTGGGCCAAATTCCCACATAATTGTGCTAACTGTCTAGAGTCAAGGAGTGGCTTGTTCCTTTTTATGTTCAATTGCCAGCCTACTTTATTCATTCTCAATAATTGGCAAGAATTTCTGGGCATCTTTTTGTGTAACCCTTGCTCTAAACACTGCAGATTTTCCTGATAAAGTAAGGAACGTATTATTCTAGCCATAATTAATAATCTTGGCTGACTTTATTTTATGCTGAGATTCACTGTGTATAGTCATTGCTATAAAGTTATATTAAGATTAATAATTATTAATAGTGTGTGGAATTACAAAATAAAATAGATATGTAAGATTCATATGTATATGTGGGTAAGGGAATGGTCTTCAGATTTGCAGGTTCCTATAGGCACCCCAGGTTCGTTGTAGCCATTTGAAGTATGCCTTTGAATGTTTGGGAATGTATTTTTATCCTACTTAATAGATGCTAAGATGACAAATTTCTTACGTCATGTAAGAACATACATCTGTGTTTTCCAGTAGGGAAGTAGCAACCCATAGCCAGAAATACCAAAATTTTTCATATTCTGTGGAGATTTCTTCCCACCCACATTTCGATATTGCAGAAGTGATATCAGAAGCCCTTGTGCTTTATTTTTGTTCACTGGGCACATATTTGTTGTTCTTTATTTGGTAATAAATTATATAAATTGACTGGGTAAATGAGGAGGGAAGAGAAAACAGAACATTTTGGAGAAAGTGAGGAAGACTGGGGAATGCCATGTGACTAATTGAAGAAAGGAAATCCATTGCCTGCAAGCATTGCCCTTGAGGAAGCTAGGTTTGTTGGCAGGACCAAGAGGTATAAAGTCTTAGGGAGAAATAGTTGACATATCTGAAAAAACTGTGTGTCTTCCCTGATGGCTCAGACAGTAAAGAATCTGCCTGTAATGCAGGAGATCAGGATTCAATCCCTGGGTCAGGAAGATCCCCTGGAGTAGGAAACGGCAACCCAGTCCAGTATTTTTGCTTGGGAAATCCCATGGACAGAAGACCATGGGGGGCTACAGTCCATGGGGTCACAAAGAAACGGACACAACTGAACAACTAACTTGGGCTTCCCTGGTGGCTTAGATAGTAAAGAATCTGCCGTCAATGCGGGAGACCTGGGTTCAATCCCTGGGTTAGGAGGGCTTCCCAGGTGGCGCTAGTGGTAAAGAACCCATCTGCCAGTGCAGGAGACACAAGAGATGTGGTTTCAGTCTCTGAATCAGGAAGATCCCTTAGAGGAGGGCATAGCAACCCACTCCAGTATTCTTGCCTGGAGAATCCAATGGACAGAGGAGCCTGGCGGGCTATGGTCCATAGGGTCACAACGAGTCAGACATGAATGAAGCTGCTTAGCTTGCACAAACAAACTATGGGATAGGAATGTGAGGAAAAAGCAAGCAAATTTAGGCAAAGCTAAGTCACTGCTTTAGTGTTTCTTAACTTCTATAGGAAACTGCCCCACTCTGGCCCTCCAGACCCATCTTCCAGTAGATAAAATGCCCAGAATTAAGATTATTTGTTATTAATAATAGACATTTATAATTACAAACTTTCCTCTAAGAACCACTTTTACTGCATTCCATAAGTTTTGGCATACTGTATTTTTGTTTACATTTATCTCAAAGTGTTTTCAATTTCCCTGTGATTTCTTTTTTGACTTATTGTTTACTTGACAGTGTGTTGTTTAATTTTCACATATTTGTGAATTTTTCCAATTTGTTTGTTATGATTTCTAATTTCATCACACTGTAGTTGGAGAATATACTTTGTATGACTCTACACTTTCAGATTGTGGTTTTCGTTCTGTCTTACCTCTGATGGATGAGGATAAGAGGATTGTGGAAGCTTCCTGATGGGAAGGACTGGCTGTGGGGAAAACTGGGTCTTGCTCTAGTGGGCAAGGCCATTCTCAGTAAATCTTAATTCCAGTTTTCTGCTGATGGCTGGGGCTGTGTTCCCTGCCTGTAGTTTGGCGTATTGGTGACCTCCTCCAAAAGGACTTAGGCCAGGACGCCACACCTTCCAGGACTGCTGCAGTCAGTGCCCCTGACCCCATGGCAGGCCACTGTCGATCCACGCCTCCGCCAGAGACTCCCAACCACTCACTGGCAAGCCTGGCTCAAGTCTCTTGTGGGGTCATTGCTGCTTTCTCCTGAGTCCTGGTGCACACAAGGTTTTGTCTGTGCCCTCCAAGAGTCTCTGTTTCCCAGTCCTGTGGAAGTTCTGTAATCAAATCCCACTGACCTTCAAAGTAAAATTCCCTGGGGGGTTCTCAGTCCCTTTGCCGAATCCCCAGGTTGGGAAATCTGTTGTGGGGCCTAGAACTTCCGCAACAGTGGGAGGACTTCTTTGGTATAATTGTTCTCCAGTTTGTGAGTCACCTGGCTGGAGGTTGTACTGTGGGGCTAATGGTGACTTCCTCCAGGAGAACTTATTCCACATGCCGCGCCACCCAAGTCTGCTGCTGCTAGAGCCCCTGTCCCAGCAGCAGGCCATGGATGACCCATGCCTTTGCATGAGACACTCAAACACTCAAAGGCGTGTCTGGCTCAGTCTTTTGTGGAGGTCACGGCGCCTTTCCCTGGGTCCTGGTTGCACATAAGGTTTATGTCAAGACTGTATATTGTCATCCTGCTTGTTTAACTTACACTCAGAGTTGTTGTTGTTCAGTTGTTCAGTCATGTCCAACTCTTCGCGACCCCATGGACTGTAGCACACCAGGCTTCCCTGTCCTTCACCATATCTCAGAGGTTATTCAAACTCATGTCACTTGAGTCTGTGATGCCATCCAACCACCTCATCCTCTGTTGTCCCCTTCTCCTGCTTTCTCTTTCCCAGCATCAAGGTCTTTTCCAGTGAGTTGGCTCTTCATATCAGGTGGCCAAAAGACTGGAGCTTCTACTTTAGCATCAGTCCTTCCAATGAGTATTCAGGGTTGATTTCCTTTAGGACTGACTGGTTTGGTCTCCTTGCAGTCCAGGGGACTCTCAAGAGT